>NW_009260070.1:1046817-1091730 GCF_000687185.1 Egretta garzetta
CGACTTGGGGCTCCAGCCGGTGCCGAGCGCATCCTCGGAGGGCTCTGTCGGCGGGGGGGGCCCCTTTTTTCCTGGAAGCGCCGCGGGGATTCACACGTTCGAGCGTAAACGCTTCTTGCTGCCAAAAAGTTGCTCGAACAGGAGGTGTTCCAGCGTTAGGGTGCTTCTTCCAGCTTTGGAAACAAAAAAAAGCCCAACAACAACAAAACCGCAACCAAACGCTGCAACCTGAACTTTCGATACGCAACTCTCTTGCTCTCCAGTTCCTTGGTCTGGCTGCGTTTTTAAATTTTTACAGAATTTGTTACTGCTGCCAGGCTCAAGGCGGGGAAGAAGGTAACAGATGAAGGAAGTAAATACCAGCTAATTGCTCCTGCCTGTTTAAAAACAAGAAACTGAATATATCAAAACCTACACGGTGGTTTATTTTTTCCAGGCTGTATTCCTGAGTGTCCTCAGGGGTAGAGTAGCTAGTAGGTGACTTTAGAGTAAATTGTTGAACTGAATTAGCATGTAGGTTTGAATTTTTTCTGTGTTCTGTGCAGTTTAATCTGCCAGCATAAAAAAAAAGGAAAAGCTAGTTTGTTGGCCTATATTAAAACAAATTCAGCTCTCTCATTAGTCTGTTTTCTTTTTTTTTTTTACTGCTCATTACTAGTAAATTGCTTTATGTGTTCTTTGTTGCGTAGATTTGAAGGTATTTAGAATCTTTTTTTATCTGCTTTGTATTTTGTGTGTTGTCTAGCACTGTAGGGTTCCTTTCCTTGTCTTGACAACATTACAGTAATGAATCAAATCTCAGTGATTTGAAAGCATCAAACTAGAAATGCGCAGTATTATTTCAGAAAATCAAGTGGAGTGTTTCGTGGTTACACTTCAAGAAGTTGACTAGGAGGGAGGAGCTGCTGATCATTTCTAATGCTTGCAAATTTTGACATGGACAACATGTCAAAACATCCGAGTTTGGCAAATGATAGTTTTTATCCCCTCAGTCTTACCCAGCTTGGGCTCTTGCTGTATGCTCTGCTTGTAACCTTGGAGAACTTTCCATCAGCTCATTGAAAGACTTAATTTAACATTTGTCACATGTGGCTCATAATACAAGACCTGTGCAAGCAGTGGCGCTTTTCTTTCTAATGTACATAACAGCATGTTTGCAAAGGCAGGTGAGGCAGAAGAAATATTCCATGCATTTGGAACCGGCACTGGTGAAGCTTTGTGAAACCCCCTGCTTTCTGGGTGTGCAGGCTTTTTGCGGGTGGTTTTTTTTTTCCTTTTCAAATACTCAACCTTTTGGTCGCTGGTCAGATGTTTATAGCTCAGCAGTGATGCCCTTTTCTAGGGCTCATTAGAAAATGAGTAAAACCTGCCAAGTCTCAGCTGATTTTTTTCTTAGTTTAGATTTTTTTTTTGATTGCTGTTTTGGTTACACCCCCTCCCCCCCCATCCCAAAGAAGCTGCAGCTCTAAGGAAGAGGAAGCGATGTCGGTAAGAGAATGCCTTCAAGTTGTCCTCAAATTCTCTAACACCAGCTTATTTTTTTTGCTGCCGTGTTAGCACACAAACCAAAAATCCTAGTAGCCATTGGGATGAGTGCGAATGGACATCTCCCAGGGCAATTCAGTATTTGCATCTGTGAGGATGAAAGATGATAAACCTTTTAACTGGGTCTGCAAGATGAAAAAAAAAAAAGTTATGTATTTATTAATCATTTCAGGTGTTAGAACTGTTATTTAAGAACCAAAAAACCCCCACTTTATCCACAACATCTGAGGAGGAGGTATGGAGTTGAAGGAATATTAAAAGCTCTGTGAAGGGCTCTGAGGGGGGGAGGTTTGTTACTTGTCATGCCGTTTTTAAGGTGACTGATACATCAGTTGTTCAGCAGAGAGGCTGCAGTGTCTCGTGTCAAAAATCTATTCAGGCAGAGAATACAGGAATTTTGCATTACTCTCTGGCAAGTTACTGAAATTGGGCAGTTCACTTTTGAGGCTCTTGCTGACTGTTATTTCTGTAAGTTACAAATTTTACATGCAAAAATGTTGTTTGAGAATAATGACTAGTTGTCTAGAGGATTTGGGAAATTCAGATTTAGCTCTGTAGTTTTGTACTGGCTTCATAGGCAACTGTTGGGATTTGTGAAGGTTCAGTCAATCCAGGTGAATTCTGTGTATTCTTACAGCCCAAAAGGTAATGTCTTTGTTACTGCAGCTTCTGTCAGGCTTTTCTTTTTTTTTTTTTTTTTTTTTTTTGTAGAGCTGATTTGTTTTGAAGTCTTAAAAAACAGTTTAGAAGGTGATTATGGTGCTGAAAACCTGTTATGTTTGCAAGATATGGGTGGGGTCATTCAGTACTAGAAATGGGTAACACTTTGCAGCTGCACTAGGACCTTATTCTGCTAATCGTGAAATGAGTAGTTCTGTTGTAATAGTAACAAACAGTTCTGCTCTTACGGTTTCTCACCTGTGAATGTGTGAAATTGTGTCCTGTGTATTTGTCTTAAAAGAAGAAAAATGTGACAAACTTGAGCTTAAAATAAAGATGCTCCGTTATGTTTGTGTTCAAAGAGCTTGTGACAAAGACAGTGCTTGCAGAGGCTTTTTTATATCGAGAGGTTTAAACTGTTTATTTTCTTCACCGGCTGGACATTTGTGAGGACGTTGGGGTGGGGCAGGTGCTCGATCCCGACAGAGCATGGGGTGGGAACCCTGAACGGATCCCTGGGTTCCAGCCTTGCTACTCGCGCTCTCTGCGGCTCCTCCGTGCAGCGTTCCCGGCAGCGGCTCAGGACTAAAATCTGTGCTCAGCTGGGTAGCGTAATAATACCTGGATAAAGTTGAAACGATGAGAGCTGGAGTCTCATGAATGTGGTTGGTTCCTCCTTTGTACTCCTCCTTTAAGCCTGTATATTTGAAAGGTTTTTTTTCCACTTTCTGCCAAACTTCACATTTCGTTAAATCTTTTTTTGGCTTGTCACTCTGGTAATGTAATCAGGTTACTTGATTTTAGTCTGCAGTGTAACTTCAAACCTTGTGATTTCTGGTGGTATCTTCCAATTTGGTCATGATCAAGTTGTGACAAAAATTGATTGAGGAGGAGACCTCCTTAGCAGTCCTTTTTTTTTTTTTTTTTTTTTTTTTCCTTCCCCTGCAATTCAAAGAGTCATTGCTGCAGAACTGAACTCTTCATTGACATGCCGTGCTCCCTCGGCGGGGATGCTGAGGCTGTCCTTTATTTTGGTGGCACGTGGGCATGGCTGTGACCGAGGCAGTGTTCCTATAGCGAGTAGGCTGTGTGTTGCATTTTGTGATGGGGTGAGTTCCCATGTGTTTCTGCCTCCCTGCTTGGGAGGGGGGGAAACAAGCTGGTGATAAACGTATGTAATAGGATAACTTATGTATAATAAATTAAGTGCATTATATATTTATAGTTTGCTTTTTTGGTGTCTCTGAGGTAGCTTGACTGCTGTTCCAAAGTCTGTCTTAATAGCAGCGACAATTGTTAAACTGCTTTGGTTTTATAACGCGAACCCCTCGAGTTGCCCAGTTTTAGCGGTGATTTCTCGCCGTCGGTACCGTACCCTGCCATGCCGTTGCGCTCGACTGCGCTATTAGCTGATGCGGCGGCAGCTGCAGGCCTGGGGTTGGTGGAGTACAGCTTCGCTTCGGGGGGAGGCAAGTAGGGTGAATATAATTAGCTGTTATACAAGATACAAAAGCCTTTTTATTTATTAACTACTGTTGTTAAGAATGTGATGGGATCTGCGTGAGCAGGAAGTTTCTTTATGATTCTGCACATGTGCACTGGCAGCAGCAGCCGAGAGCAAATCTGGCAGGGCTCGGTGGTGGGTGTGAAGCAGCAAGCAAGCAGCTACTTCTTCTGGTATCGCTGATGGTTTTGTTTAATTCCTCTTGCTACAATATAGTTGTAGAAGGATTAGGAGTTGCCGTAATGCTGTTAAAAAGCCTTTGGATTTTATCTAGTAAGTGAATATAAAATGTTATCTTTGCATATTGGAAATCAGCTAACGGATTTCGGTCATCTCTCAGCTTGCTCTTTTAAAAACGTAAGATTTCTTGGAATGTTGCTTGAATCAGTCGCTGTATTTGAGGCTTTACTAATATTATTGCAATACAGTTGCTAAACAATTTGCTGCTTAAAATTTGAAGTTTTGTAGGGCTTTTTTCCCTAAATTCTGCATTTAGTCTGTCTGAAGTCTGTCTGCTTTTCTGGACACTGGATATGCCTCGCATGAAGATCTGCATTTGATGGTGGGCTCTTTCAGAGAAAGTGTAATTGGGTTCTGTCAGCTAAATTCTAGACTAAACTTTAATGACTGGCAAATAAATACTATCCAGTACTATGGTTTTTTGGCTTACAAATTTTAAAAATACAATCCAGAATTCTATTAATTTTAGTAATATCTTTTCCAGGGAGCTTTCATGAGTTGTTTTGTTGCTTTCTTCTGTGGTAAGGACACAAAGGCTTGATTTGAGTTGTTCTAATTTGTAAATTAGAAGGCTTGCTACTGCATTTCCAGGAAACAAATACTGCATTCAATTGCATTCTACTAACTCTGATGTTGTATTTTTTGTGCTTCTATTTGCCTTGTAGTATAACCAGCATTTTGTCAGTTGAGTGTTTTCCGAGGCGATCTCAGAAGTGCTCGTGGCAGATGATGGAGAATTTCAGCTAATTTAGTTGAGGCTGTGTGTGGGTACACGTGTGAAGGCACATATGTGCAAGTAGTGAGCTTGTTAATCCGGGAGCTGGTGCTGCGTGCTGCTTCGGCCGCCTCCTGCGCCTGTGGGCCAAACTGCAGCAAGCTCGTCTCCTCCTGATCCCTACTTCAGCAGAAAGCAAACGTGTCAGCCAAGAGTTAATAACGTTCTGAGAAACGGGGGAAGTCGCATCTGCTTGAACAGACATTTATTCTGACATGGTTTATATCAACACTGCAAGCTAAATTCTGCAGTTATTTATTTCGAAATCTTATGCCTTTGTGGGGATGGGGAATGTATTCTTAAGAAGACCAACTTGTTAAATTTAAAATAATAACTGAGCCCAACCCAGACTTTTGACTAAAATGCTTTTCAGTAGCTGGTTTTAAAACTTCTTTTCTTTAAATAATTTTTGTTTTGACTGCTCAAATGTATTAATGAGTCCTTGCGTGTAGCTTTAAAATGTGTTATTTTTACATGGAGGATGTTCTGTGTCTCTTCATATTCAAGCACTTGCACAGCTCTTCATGCTTTTAACTGTGCTTTTGAGACAAGCATCTTTTGTCCTTTCCTGGGTCCTGGGCTTGTGTAGTGTTCTGCTTGTTTGCTTAAAGCTTGGGGTGGGGTTCTTCTCAGGTTTGGGGTTTTTTTTATTTTCCTTGAAGCTGTGTCCCCTGCCCCAATCCGGCCATTTTTTCAATTTTGCCTGGATTAACTCAAATGAGCAAAATCCTCTGTTTACTTGCTAGCTGAAAATGAGATGAGCAAGGGCTCTTCTGCCCAAAAGCACTTCATCCATTGGGAATGCTAACAGTACTTTGAGTAAACAAACGGCATAGAAATCATCAGTTAGTGTCAGTTCTTACGGTCATATTACATTAAAAAAAAAAAATCTGTTAGCCTTTTATCTCGATAAAACTTAAGAACAGAGAAGAGTGCTGGTTGCCATTTTTTTTTTTTTTTTTTTTTAAAAACCATAACGGAAAGTGTGTGGTACAGCAGTTGCCAAATGGGTTTACACATTCTACAGCGCGCTGGTACACAGAAGTTTCCTGGGCAAGCCTTGCTTGTGCTCGCAGCTGGCTCGGCACGGTGAGGAAAGTTTCTGTAATTCCAAGCTGGAATCTGTGTTGTATGTTTAGGCCATCGTTTGCAATTCTTAAAATCTGTTATAACTTTGAATATGTCAAACTTAGCTAAAAAAATGAATTCTTTATTTGGATCTTTGCTATATGCATCTAGAGGGACATCACAGATTTTGTCGAGTTACAAGTAAGTCATGTAAGAAACATAATCCATTCTTTTTATTTATTGAATATGGGCTAATAAATGACAAACTAATTTTTTTGAGACACCTTAATGTTTTTGTGGAATTGTATTTGTAAACCAGCCTCCTTGTATTGCAGCAAAGGAGCGTGGATGCCCTCGGTCGCGGCGGGTGCGTGCACGCTGTGGTAGGACCCTGTGTGCAGGCACGTGGGCGGCCCGCGGATAGCAGCGCTGCGGGCTGGAAAAGCCGGGCTCTAAACTTGAGCTGTATTTCCCCGAGAAGTAGGGACAAGTGGTTTTGTTTTGTTGCCTTATAACGCTTTTTGTTTTCCCCTATCTAAAAATCTTGCATTTAGTTGTTACTTTTCATATGTTACAAAAAAAAAATCACTGATGATGTCTGTTAATTCCACAAAATAATATGTTAAAAATAGAGCAGGATGGCAGTTGCTGTTTGCTTCGGTTTTGGTGTCACAGACAATATGAATTTCTTGCTAGATAAAACAAGCAAATACAAGAATTGCTTAAATAGTTGAGACTTGTGGCAGAAATTCTACACGCAGAATTAATGTTTTCATTCCTATGGGATGGTTTCAGTTTGTAGCCTTTTCTGTTTGTTTTATTTTTATTTCTTGTTGTTTCATTCCTTTGTTTTAAGGAAAGAGCCCCCAGGACTTTAGTTTAAAATGACACCCATATATTTGCAGTTCAGCCAGTAATGTAAAAGCTGAACTAAATTTAAGTCTGAACCTTCATATGTATTCCTCAGCTATTAACAGTTAGCCATGTATTCTGTGTTTTCTTTAGTGGCGTTTCATACGTGGGTGTGAATACTTCTTTAGTTGCCAAGATAAGGGAATGCTGTTGTGATGGCAAAATGAAACTTGTGGTGCTGTGTTCCCAGTGGACTCTGTGAAGTACTTGCCTTATTTACCAAAAAAACCCCAAAACACCCAAGAAACAGTGGGATTTTTTTTGGTGTGGGTTGTTTTGGTTTGGTTTTTTTTTTTTTTAAAAAAAAAAAAAAACAAGAGATGAGAGCACTGAAATACCCAGTTGAGAATGAAACTCGGTGTTTTACCCTCATTTAAGATGCTTGGGCTCAAGATGTTGCATAGGTCATGGTATGGGGTTTTTTCATGGTGTAAAATTGTGGTATAATCTGTGGTCACAATAAGGTCTATTTTTAGTTTTCTGTAATTAAGTTTTGTAGAACATTATTATAGCTTAGGGGATGTTTGTAGTAACCAGGGGGAAAGTAGATTGAGAAAGATGCAGGCAGGATGTTTATAATGAAAGCACAAGCGCGTTGGGTTTTGGTTTGGTTTTTTCATTATTGTGTTTCTCTTCATTGGGCTTGTGAAGATGTAGGTTGGGGGACTGGGAGGGGGAAGCACGTGTTTGAAAGGTTTAGGATAATAGGGACAAAAGTAGGAACACTTGACTGAACGGATCAGCTCCTGTTTTCTGAGATGTTTGGTTGTGGCAAAAAGAACCCCCGAAGCGCACAGGATTGCTTAGTATTTGTAACAGAATCTAGAAATAATTCTGCAGGTTGTAAGTCCTGTCCTAGTCCTCACAGGCGTCTGCACTGAAGCGGTGTACATCCCGAGCCAAGGGAGGGCAAGTGAAAAAGCCGTTGATCAGTGTAAAAAGTGGAGATATAATATTTAATTATTAACAGCTTCTGAGCCTATCCTGCAGCTTTACAATGTTGGAGATAACAGGAAATAAAACTCGCTGGAAGACAGATAACTTTTTTTAAAGTTTCTCGCTTTTTCTGCACTTGGTAACTGTCAGATGTGTTGTATCACAGCCTGTAAAGATTATACCAAAGCCTGTACTACAAAGCAAGAGACTTAAGTGCTCTGAAAAGAACTTGGTGCATATAATGCTATATTGAGGTGTGTATATAAGGATGTGTGTATCGGAGAGAGTGGAAATCAGGCTTTCACTAATTCTCTTAGGTGATGATAAGCCATATAAAACTTCGTTTAAAGCATAAGCTTAGGTTGTAAATCCGGTTTTGCTCTAACAAGGAGACAACCAGGCTGTTTCAACTTCGTTACATTGCCGAGCTAGTTAAAATAGAAATCTGTCTGTCTTCTTTTTTTCATGTCTCCTAAATGAACTGTGTGTTCAGGTGGGCTGTTTGTCTGCAGCGCCTGGGAAAAGCGGCTGTGCTTTTGTGCCAGCACAGAGCTATCTTTGCTAAGAAAGCTGGACCTCAAGATTTGTTCATTTGGCACTGAATTATAAAGAAATGGTTGTTTGTTATTTGCTCTTTTTATTAGGTGATGTTTGGTTTGAAGGTTTGTTTGTTTGTTTGTTTTAGCAAGGCAGCCTGGAGTTTTGAAGGTTTGTTTGTTTGTTTTAGCAAGGCAGCCTGGAGCATTGTGGCAGATCCATGGAAGATTTTCTTTCCCAGCTGCCATTAACCCCACGGCTGGCTACCGTGAGCCTGTCTGGTTCATTGTGGATGGGTTGACTTTGGTAGAACTTGAGAAAATAGGCTCTGTGCATTTTCATACTTTAAAAATTGCATGATATATTGGGATTGATTGAAATCTACTTGCATGCAAAGGTTATGTTGACTATCACTTAATATACCAAAGCAGTAAGAAAAATGGCTGGATGGTGTCTTCATAAATTATAGGAGAGTCATGAATTGTGACTGCTTCTCTGTTGAAATCTGTCAGGGTCTTTTAGTAACCAAGAATACACAATGACAGATTTGAACATGATTGGGTAAAAAAAAACAAAACCAAAACCAAAACCCTGCTGACTGGAATATAAGCTGTCATTTTCTGTTGTCAGCTCACCTGGAGTCCTGATCTCAGATCAGGATCTACTTATGTGAGACACGTAACAGATTTACAACCTGTGTGTAATACAAACAGATGACAAAGAGCAGAAAAGAATATTGATCGGTATTACTTACATCAATAGGCAAAGATTTAAACACTTTTAAGCTTGAAGTATTTTTTCCTCTAGGCCTCAATGCAAGAAAATGGAGGAGGATGTAGCAGTCTTGCATAGAGCTTATGGCTGGCTCCCTTAACTCATGGGTGCCGTTTGGAGAGGATTGGGAGTACAGAAGTGTTACTTGTTCAAACTATTGGAAGGACTCTGGATTCCTGGTGCTGGAAGCTGATGAATGGACTGGCATTTTGGTGCTGAAATGAGAGCAGCAGATTGTCAGGACTTTGAAAGTGAAGATGATTTGTTCTGATGCAGAATAGAAGCAAGAGCCAGTGTGGGGGAACGAAGAGAGGGAAGGTACTTTTCTCAAGTCTGTCAGCTGCGTTCTCCTGTCAGTCTCAAATTATGACAGAAGGGTTTGGTACATATACTTAAAGCCAGGGAAAGCCTTTTTATTGCCTAGTTTTGGTGATGTATGTTGTGTTTGTGTGTGTATGTGTATGTCGCAAGCTAGTTTTGCCCACTCACAGTTGCTTGAGTTTAATAGAACAGGTAATGGGCGAGAGCAAGAGCCTGAAATGACCCTCTGTATCTGGACATGACACAGCTCCACTGTGTCATGAAGCTGCAGTTTTAATTTTTAGTACCACAGAAAACCAAAAGGGCTATTGCTGTGGTTCATAGCTGTTTTGAGAGCCGAGAACATGAAAAATGTCCAGATAGTCAGGATTCTAAAAGGTGACAAAAATGTGGGTGGTTCTAGGGAATGGGATTTGGGGGAAGTTGTTTCCTGTACCTGGATCTGATGATTGCTTGGACTTTGAACTGGCAGTTAGGACATGTAATGAACTTTTCTAGAAAAGATAATCTGTACCACTGTTGACTCTATGTTCCTTGGTAAGGACTTTGTATTTGGTTGTGCCATTGAAAGATGGTGTGTTAAACCAGTGCCTGAGATCCTTCTAAAATTTTTATAGCCATTAAGTATGGTAGGTGCTATAAACCACTTCCGTCTAACCTACGTAGCCCTTCATGATTCTTTGGAAGAACAGTGAATGAGTCTGAAAACTATTTTGTAATTGCTAAGGCTTAGCTGTCCCATGCTAACTTTTGCTTTAAGTTTGCTTAGCTCCTAAGCCAAAAAGGGGATTTGCTTTTTTGTGTGCTCTCTCATGAGCCATGCTTATGTGGTCTTTATGCTTTCTTGTTCAGAACAAGAAACCGATGATTTGACAAGGAGAATTCCTTAAATGGGATGTCTAGACTTGTGACTGAGTTTAAAACTGTTGAAAACTTCATGGCCTAATAATATTTTCCTTATTTTCAGATTAACTGCTGAAGTACTGATCGGGTTCTGCTATTCTTCAATGAGGAACTACAGGCTGATCTTTTGCCATAATCTTAAACAACCATAAATGACAAAAGAATGCTTGGTCAGTGAGGGCAGCTGGCGCAGAAAACGTTTTTCAAACTCGGCTGTTTAAGTACTCTGAGGTAGGTTTCGTAAACTACTTTACTCGGGCTATTAAAAAAAAGGGAAGTATGGATTTCAGTTTGTCTAATCTATTAGAATTTATCAATCCATCGGTAAACAGAGAATTAAGTTTGGTTGCAGTGCTTTGACTAACAGCATGTACTTCATGTTCCATGTGCCATCCTCTGTGAAAGTGATTGCGTTTAAGCAAGTGTGTTTTCTTTTTATTATTGGTTATTTTGAAAAGACAGTTTGTTCTTTGCTAGAAGAAACATTTTGGTTTTGACAGGACAACAGTTTAACTGAGTGACTTATAGTGTCTTTGGTAATACCTTTGTTATTTATCTTGATCCTTTATCAAGCGAAGACTTGCAAGTAAAGCTTGAGCTTCTGCATGGTAGGAAGAATGGTATCACTGAGCGTCCTGAAACTGGTTTCAGGGGGTTTTATATTCAGTAAAATTTTTAATTTGATGCAGGTGTTGAAAGCTTTATTGTATAGATAGAAAATGCCGAATACGTTAGAAGTTGATTGCAGTGCAGTTGTGTGTCACAAAACACTTAATCATTTCATGTTACTAAAACTTGGGGTTTTGGTTTGGTGTGATCCACTAGTTTCATTTCCTCTCGAGAGGTTTTTGTGTTGGATTTTCAAAGCCTGACTGATAAATACTGTCAGAAAATGTACTGACTAATCTAGCTCTTCCAAAGCACCTTAGAACTTAAGCAGTAATGTTGTAACTAGAATTTTCTGAATTCCCTTTGCTACTATATATGTTCTTCTTGGTCCTCTGAGGCTTGAACAGAACACCTCAGTAATAGTAATTTATCTAGTTAGTTGTGTTTGGAATCATTACAGAACTTTTCATTTAACCAGTGAACTGACTGAGAGACGGGAGAGTATTTGCATTAGGTAATTAAAACGTTGTGTTACAGATCAAGACATTCAACAGTGTACACTGAAGTATGATTTTTGGTTTTAATTCCTCTTATTTGACAGAAAAGACAGCTTTGATTTTTGGCTGCAAAAAGATATGAGGAAGAGCTCCTCCCCTTCCTTGAGTAACTGCAACTCTGTTCTTGCTAACAAAATATTTGGAATTCCACTTGATGAGCTGCAGCAAGAAGGGCAACCAGACAATGAGGTTCCATTCATAGTCCGCCATGTCGTGGACTATATTGAGGAACATGGTATGTATTATCTTGCTGTACTTTAAATAATACATTTAACTGTTATTTTTACAGAATAGATTGCGGGGGGTTTTTTTGAAGAGTATTTATTTTCTCAAGTTACTTATATTTCATTGGATGTGATTTGGGTTGGGGTTTTTTTTTTTTTTTGGGTGATACACAATTTCTTTCCTCCTTATGTTTGATTTTCATTGTTTTCTAGCTAACACTGATACGATCAGCTCACTAGCGTACTTCATGCAAAGTGGTGTGTTCTAGGTACTACTAACTTTTACCTTGTTATTACATTGTTAGCTGGGCATAAGGATGTACTTGCTGGGAAAAGGACAGCTGGAAGTCTTGCAAAACTGTTGTCCAGAAAGTGTTTCATTCAGGGTGTGAATTGTGCATATCTGATTATCAGTATTTTCTGATATACTTGTCCATACTAGCTCTAAAAGTTTATTTCTGCAACTTTCTAATGCAGGGGGTCTGGAACAAGAAGGACTTTTTCAAGTCAATGGGAACGCTGAGACAGTGGAGTGGCTTCGGCAACGATATGATAATGGAGAAGATGTGGACCTGGTTAAAGAAGCAGATGTACCCTCAGCTATTAGCCTTCTTAGATTTTTTCTTCAAGAACTTCCAGAGCCAGTTATCCCAGGCAGTTTGCACATACATTTGATGCAACTTTCTCAAGGTAATAATAATTTTTGATTCAGTGCTTTTCTTTTATTATTTTAAGTGTAAAAACCAGTATTAAATTGAGATTTGTAGTGGCACTAGGGTGTCTTTGGTGTTCTGTGTAAGGATGGCTGTATCAGGAGGCATTTAAATACACCTTTTCTTAGCACAAACCCCAAATAAATAGGTCTCTTAGGAAACTCAGTCTGGGTTCAGAGGCATGGTTTATCCATCATGCAGGAAAATAGTGAAGCTGCCACATACTGTGCTTCTGCATATTCCATATTCCTGTGTGCAAATACCAGGACACTGGTCAAAGCCATGTAAAAGTGCTAGGGAATGCTTTTGTCTGTTTTTCTCTTATTTTGTCTCTCTTTCCCTTCCCCTGCCTATGCTTCCATGGCACTTAAAGCTTTTGTACATTAGAGATCTCAAGCCCTATACTCTTGTCATATTTGCTTTCTCACTGTGGATTTTTTTTCAGTTTAAAATGCACTTGGAGGAGGAAAAACGCCCACAACGCTGTCATCAGCATATTGTTGCTAAGTGTGTTTTTCATACGCTGCAAAACCTTGCCCTTTCAAATTGACACCTGTATGCTGGCCCAGTATTTTCTCTATCAATTCCCAACTTGTCTGTCTGTATCCACTCTCCTGGGTCTTTTGGCCTCTGCTGTGTTGAGTGCTGTTGAAGCTGATTCATAATTTGACTAGTAAAAATGCTTGTTTTGCAGCACTACATGAGTAATGTCCTTAGAGGGTACGTGATGTCAGAGTTCTGCACCCTGTGACATAACTGATGGCTTTGCTGGTCAGTGCTCTTCAGGAGTGTTGCTGGTTTTCCAGTGTCAGTTCATACTTCTGCCCAAGTCCCGGGCTTGTTTTGCTTTGTAAGGCACACGTTTTTGTTTGATTCAATATTACGTTGCTGAGTTTATTCCTGGTAGGAACTTGATAACCCTTGTGATAGCCCTGTGTGTTCAGAGCAGGAATTGCTTTGCAGGATGAGTGAGCGTAGCATAGTTCCCATACGCTGTTGTGCTATGTTCACCAAGTGCTGAATGGGAGGGTCAGCAGCACTGTGAAGCTGCTTTATTTTCCTCCCCTGGTAGCCTGTATATCCTGAAATTCTGAATGCAGGGTGGTTGTCTCGATAGCTGGTGAGCAAGGCACTGAGCAGTCTTGTGCTGGGAACAGTTTTTGGAAGCTACTGACCAGGCTGAAGTCTGCTTGTTTGTTTGTCCTGTGCAGTAGATAGAGAATTTCATTAGTGATACGCCTGCTGTACGGTTTGTGTTGCTAATGCCATGGTGCATTGGACCTAAGTAGCTAGTAAATCATTGTGGGTTTGGGTTTTTTTTTTTCCTCCTGAAAAAAAAGATAAATAACAAAAGGATTGTGAAGGTAGTAATGCAAAATGCTGCTGGCTGCTCAGCTAATACTGCTGTGCTCCTTCATTTGCAGGGTTATCTAGCAGGGCTGGAAATGGGATTGAGGTATACTCACTTGGTGTGACTGTGTAATTAATTCCCTTCTATGACTTGTAAAATACAGTGAGAAAATTGGGTTTTTTCCATCTTTGAATAGATGACTGTGGAAGGATTTACATGTGGGTCGTTTTGGGGGAAAAAAGCTGTTCTTCAGCGTGTAAAGTCCCATTTAGTTCCCTTTTGTTAAATATACAGAGAAATTTCACTTAAACTTGCAACTTAGTCTTTACTGTTTTGTTTTGTTTTTTTTTTTAAAGTGTAAAATAAAGTAATTTCAGAAAGATTTAAAGTTATCTGTACCAAGGAAATCAAAACACATAAACCTTTAAACGTTGTTTCCTGATACTAAAATTAGAGTTTCGGTTTCCTCTGCTCGGGTTTTGGCTTTTGGTGTTTTGACTGTCTGGTAGACATATCTCAGTTTCCAGAATTGTTATATCAGCTGCATTTTAGGCAGGGGAATTGCTTACAGAAATGCAGAAGGTGGTAGTAATTTTGGATGCCTATGTTACTTCTGGTATTTTCCCCTCTTTATCAGGCCTTCCGTATCGTTAGGTTAAGCTTAGTTCTCAAAAGAGCTTAGTTATACACAAGGTGAGGCTTGTTCTGTGCAGGCCTAACGGTGGTTCCTCAGAGGCAAGCGATTTTAGTAACTGAAGTGTGAATTTGACCCCGTGCGCTAGAAAAAGTGTCCCAGAAGGGCATGTCCATGGTTTACTGTCAGGGGGCTTCAGTTACAGGTAAGAACGTTCTCACTTTAGGTCTCTGGTGTTGTTTAGAACCTACATTTTGGGACAGATGTGTTAGATGAAGCATCTGTATGTGTTTGTGCAAGGCGGTCTGACTGTCACCACTCTCTCCTGCCTTTTTCTTTTGGAAGGTCTGCTTTTTAAGCTCTCTCTTGCTGTTCTGTTTCCTAAATGCATTTCTGCAGTAAAAACTAACAGTAGTATATCCATTCGATTGTGTCACTGAGAGAGAGCCGTTTTTCTGTGCCTGGCTGCCTGTATTTAAACACTGTAGATGCTGGCTGTGTCTGAGCAAATGTAGTCCTGCATAGTGCTGTTCGGTATTGCTGTACGTAGACGACGGGGGATTTACTCACTCCTTTGATTTGATATTAAGGACTAGGATGTCTCGGCTCTCTCATCTAGAGAGGCAGAGCAACTGCTCGTCATCTTCAAACATCCCTTTCTAACTGATCTGAGAAGAGTTTTTAAATGTCTGAGAAAGCAGGGGTGGCCTGTTGGTATCGATTTTTCTCCCATTTTGCTTTCCTGATGTTTCTTTTCCTTTATATGGAATTTCTCTGTTAAGTACAAACAACTATAAACTCTTTGAACCTTGTTGCCTGTGTAAGGCTGATAATGTAGCAGATGAGATATATGGGGAGATATTTTGATGAAGGATATAGTGAAATGTGGGGTGAGAATGAGGAAGTTCTGTGGTGACCCTTTTTCAGGTCTGAAATTGAAGCTTCAAGCCAAGTATGTGTTAAGATGATTGCATTGAGATTGCTTGTATTCATCAGCTAAGTAATATAAAAAAAACATAGAGTGTTGAGAATGGGATGCCTGGAGAGGAAAAAGTATCGAAGTAGCTTGTCTGAAATAGGGAGAATTTAACTCTAGCTTTTAAGCTAGCTCGCTGTCTCTGGAGCTGTTGCTGTCTCTAGAGCTCTTCTGCAAAGTAATGGTTGTGTGACGGCAGTACCATGGAAGGATCCAGAGGAGTTAGCCCTGCGTGATCAGAAACTTGAGCAAGCATTAATTGGGGAAGACATGCTGAAAACTACTGACTGGAGTTGCAGAGGAGAGTGTGGTGGTTACGTTATCGGTTTCTGCTTCATAGAAGAAATCAAGTTTATAGTTTAATTTATCATTAGGGAAAGTAATCTGATGGTACTGTGCTATGGAAACAAGACTGAGGAGAAGGGTTTTTTTGTGATGTTGCCCTGCCTCTTCACCACCACCCCTCCAAGCCTCTGACATCACTGAAGAAGAGCTGATGGAATAGGAAATGAGTTATCAGCCTCTCTTGGAAAGGTCAGGGAGGAGGAAGAGACTAATCCAGAGAGTGAAATGAGAAGATGAGACGCTGGGGCAGATAAATTGTTACAAAGAGCTACCACTGTAAATACCCTCCAGATATGTGGGCTGGACGCTTCAGTTTGGGGTGGGTTTTTGTGGTGTTTTTTTGGTTTTTTGTTTTTTTTTTTTTTTTTTTCGGTGTTTTGGTTTGTTGTGTTTTTTTTTTTCCTTTTTCTGTGGAGATACTTAGTATGAGAATCTCAGACCAAACAAAGTCAAGTCATACCCTGACATTTTAGGCTGAGGTCTAACCAAATTGGTTGTACTTCAGAAGTAAGTAATTGCTGTCAGAGTCAAAAAGTTGGTTAGTATCAAATGTGAAAAAGCAGATACTTTATTTCTGTGATTAAAATATTTTTATTACATTTTTCAGATTATAATAATGAAGATGAATTTGGAAGAAAGTTGAGGTTCCTCTTGCAGCAGCTTCCACCTGTTAATTACAGTTTGTTAAAGTTTCTGTGTAAATTTTTAGCTAATGTAGCATCGCATCATGAAGAAATTTGGTCGGCAAGTTCTCTAGCTGCAGTCTTTGGCCCGGATGTTTTTCAGTAAGTGAGTTTTAAAAGTTCATGCAGTGTTTTTATGTGAATTTGACAGTGTACATCTGTAGTCTAAAGTCTTTCCTCGTCCGTGGGCAACAGGAGCAAGCACACAATATGCTTTGGGCAGTATCTTTCTGTTCCCCCTCACTCCCTCACCCCAGTTTTGTTTTACAATTTTTGCTTGGATTTAGACAACAGCTTGTCTATGAGATGTGGCATTAGAAACCACTGATTTGATTGTTGCATTATTGTAATTATACTGAAGTTCAAATTTTTTTGAGATAGTGTGTAACATTACTATTTGTAACAAGAAAGCAGTGTGGGAGAAAGCTGTTGAAGTACAAATGTATACTGGGGTTTCCTCTCAACAGGAAAATAGTTGAATTTTTAAATATTCTTCACGGAAAGTTAATTGACTAAATAGCTGTTACTTCATCACTTTTAAATATAAACTAATAGAAAGCTTTGTAATGCGGTAGCGTGAATGCATGCTTAAAGTTCTGTGTGTTCAGAATAGATTAAGGATAATGATGTGAAGTGTAGCCCCTAGTCCCAGAAGTCATTTGCGGGAGTTCTTTGGGGAAACAGTTGGGTTTAGATTTTTAAACTAAAACAGTGTTGAAATCCTTAGCATTTACACAGATGTGGAGGATCTGAAAGAACAAGAAATAGTTAGCAGAATAATGGCGGGACTTCTGGAGAACTACTATGAATTCTTTGAAAATGAAGAGGAAGATTTTTCATCTACTAATGATTTAAGCTCAATAACTGAGCAGGTAAGAGTATTTTAAATGGCAATATGTTATCACTCGAGTATCTGTTATACACATTTACATTTGTAAAAGATATGTTGAAATATAACTTTCTTTAGTATGCCTATTTGTAGTTTCTTGCAAACTGACAAAACCTGGTATTTCCTTAAATACATTTTCTTAACATAGGTATGGTTGTGAAATTGTTGCTTTGTAGTAAGTATAGCTATGCTATGCAGAAAAACACACAGGAACTAAACCAACAATGATATCCTGCCCGACACAGACGGTGTTCTGCTATATAAACAGTACAGCTTTTTAATTACCTTTTTAGGAATGGAGAAGTGTGTGTTAAGTGAATGCAGAAACATGCTGCTGTTGGTCAATAATATTTCTAGGTGTGTCTTAGGGAAACATGCAGGGTCTTGCGCTCCACGATGATGTTATCAGTGGTGTTTCCCTATGCCAAAATTTTGGAATGGTGTTTCTGAATCTAAGACTTCAAAATGTCATCTTGACATTAGTGGGGAAAAGTGTTGGAATTGGAGAAATGAAGTTGAGTAGGATAGAAATGCTCTGGGTCCTGGTATTCAACGGCCAGGATTGGCAGATTGACCTGTCCACGTGACTGATGGTATCTGTTATCACACTTCTGCCTTTTCTCACAACAAATTTAACTTTGTGGAGTAAAATACCAGGTCATGCTGGTTAAATAGAGATGGAGGGTTGTTAGGGAAATGTAAATGTGGCATTGTGTTACAACCTTCTTCTGGTGGCAAATATCTTTAATTCTAACAAGTCGTGGTATATAAGTGACAATGCACAGAAGTACTTTTTGTATCATCAAAGCTAGGTTCATGTATTACTAATAAAATCTTGGCTCAAACCCTTCCTCTGAAATATGGGAAGGTATAAACTGAATTTTCTCATATTCAGTTGGCTTAAGAAATGATACATTTTCTTTAAAGAGGAAAATGGATCAATAACCAGCAGTTGCTAAGGAAGGTAGCAAGAAATACTGAATTTCTAAAGCCTAGCTCTCCCACGAACCCCTCTAGCAAGACAGGTAAGGCAAGTACTGGGGCAGCTGGTTGCTTCCTCTTCGCTGCAGCAGACACCTCACCCGTTGGTCTGGTCTGCCAAGCGTGGGCAGCAAGTTCTGGGTTGAGCAGCTTCTGCTCTGCTAGCTCCTCTAGCAAAGCGCTGCAGTGTTTGCTGTCTCTTCAGCTCTTTGCAGGAATACGTCTAGCACTGCGAGCTGACACAGCCCCGCTGCATGCAGGAAGCTGTTAAATAAAGCTGGGCTGTAACTTCTGCCACCGGAGACTGAGGGCTATTGCCTGAGGTTGGGATGACTGCTCTTTATAGTTAGTTGGTCTGTGCTCTCATGCTTTGAAATTACTGACTTGCCTGTGGGTCATCATATGTTTTAGCAAAAGGGTTTCCCAAGCGTAACAGTCAGTGTGGTGTGTGGTTTTGGCTTGCTTTTTCCCTAAGTTTGAGGCCTGGTGGCATGTCCCTTTAGCTTCCTGGTGTCTCCACCAGATGTCCACAGTGCACTTCTCTTGAGTCCTGCTCCCACCTGGGCTGGTGTGGTGGGGTGCAGGAGGGCCACATTCACCCGGGAGCAGCCCGACCGGCACCCGACTGTGTGGGTGGGCTTGCCCTTGGTTCGGTGGCACATCCTCCTGCAATTAGAGAGGAGAGTCAGGGATAAACGTGCTTCTTGCCCTGGATGTAGTGCCATACAGCATATCACGCCCCTCTTAAATACATACCTCCTCTCTGCCTTCTGTGTAGTCTTAAAATTCTCAAGTTTCAATTTTTCTTAGTTCAGTGGTTTTGTTTTCTACTCGTGCAGCAGCTATTACAAAGTGCATTTTCTTGAGGCTACTGCTGACACTTTAATTCTTGGGTTTGCAAGTTTGGGAGATCGGTGATCAATCACAGTTGTTTTGTGAATCACAACTTTGTTGTGTTTACCTTTTTATATTTTAGACGTAGTTGCTTTTTAAAAAACGAAGGCAGCTGCATTGAATTGTCAGTTGGCTATGTTTTAGTTTTTAAATGGGATATATTTTATTGCTTCAGTAAAAACATCATCTGTGTTTGCAAACAAAGCAACAAAAATAGACAAGGGGCTTCACAGAAGTGTCTCGGTGCTCTTGCTCTCACGTTTGCCATTGTTAGCATTCATTTGGTGTAGTGAAGCTTGGCTTCTTAAGACTCCTACATTGCCCTCCGTAGAAGAGTTTGAAAATGCTTCCCGTATATGAATAAGGCTGCCTATGGAACGGAGGAGAATTATCTGTCCCTATTTTGTGTGTGGAGGAAGAAAGGTTCTGTGCCTTGTGACTTCAGTGTGGCTGGGGTTTTGTTGTTTCGTGATTCTGTGTTCGTTTACTCCATCAAAGGTGCTTCTCTTTTCAGCTTTTGTCCAATGTTTCAAAAGGGTTATATAGGTTTTTAATGATGTGCGATGTTTGTTTGGTTTTACAGAAAAGCAAGTGTTATGTGCCTGTTTTTCTAAAATTGAAAAATTAAAAGTATGTTGTTTTCATATCTCTCACACACTCTTAATTCCTCGGACCTCTTAAAAGAGCTTTTCAAGCCGTTAACTGTGAATAAATCTTTTTATTAGATAAATGATCTCTTGGAAGATGAGGAAGATGTAAAGCTTGAGCAGTCTGAAGAACTTCCAGAAGATGGCACAGAGAAACCTGCTGAAAGGCCAGCTGTGGTGCATCTAGATATGACAGGGAGTCTCTCGGATTCCAGGAACGTTGCAGCATCAACAAGGTAACTTTTTTCTGCCTTGGGGTTTGGGTTTAAAGTCTGGAGTATAGTCAGTTCTGTCTGAGAGAAGCTGTCAGACTTCTGAGATAAGTGGTGGTGTCTACAAACTGAAGCTTTAGAAGTAGGTACAGTGCTTGTAATAGTAAAATATGGGATAAAATAACTGTTCCCAAATTCAGAAGAGGAATCTCTGTAGAACTTAGATCGGATTAGCTATAGTGATTTATGCAGAGAAAGGGAAAAAGGGCATATTTTAGTGAACTGTAAAGTGATGGTTAAAAGTAAATTTTGTAGCAGAACTATAAAAAAAAATCTGAATATTGTTAGATGCAAACCCATTCTGTGCTCTTTCCACCACTCTCTTTCCATGGGAAATCCGAGGACTATTTTTTGTCACGTGCTAGCGAGCAGAGATATGACCCCAATTCATTTCTAAACCCGTGAGAATTTGTTTGTCCAGGTGGTTTTTAGGCTGAGTTTGGTCAGGTGTTAAATGAGGAAAGTACTTTCTTATTTCACTGGAGTACAGTGGAATATATTTCATAAACAATTGTAACAAAGACTCTGTGGATGTGATTACTTCCAGAGAATATGCTAGAGAGAGAAAACACCAGGGATGAAGAGGAACTCTGTATGACCAAAAGAATAATGGAGAGCAAGTGGGATAATATTGACCATTAACAATTTTTAGGTTGGAATGTAGGTGTTCTAGAAACACCTTTAGTAGGAGCAATATGGAGGAAATTTTGAGTACTTTGAAGATAGCATTTTGTAAGGTTATAGGTGAGACTTCACAGAACGGGTTGCTTGCAAAAAAAACTTGATTTGGGGGTCCAGAAAGTTTCCTTAATTTGAGTTGAAGTGAAGGCTCTGGATACCTGTTTTGTGACAGCTGACTTGCTAATATATTTGTAAAACACCGGAAGAACCTTCTTCAGTTAATTTAAGCTCTGTCAACTAAGTTTATTTTGGAGGCTGGTGTTTCTTTGTTATATCGATGTAGGATATGGCACCTATGCACAAGTTGAGGTTTAATTTAACTGCTTTTTAGGAAAAAGTTACTAGAAAATGCATAGAAAGCCAGGGTCTCGCATTGTCCAAACGCGTGCAACGGCTGCTGGAGCTGGAGGGACCCGTGTTACCTGCGGGAGCTGCACGGGTGGGCTCTGCAAGGAGTGTTGCAAGTTGCAAAGTGTAATACAGGCAGGGTTATTGGGGGTGGGAGTCAGCTTGTAATTAAGACCAATCCTCATAAAGGAGATGCGTTACCTTAAAATGCTATTTCCATTTGAGAGCTTATTTGCACTTGCTTGCAATACACATTTATGTTTTACTTGCTTGTAGTACACAAGTCTTAATTTTTAAGGTTGCTTTACTTGGATTAGAGTTTACATAGCTCTACATCATGTGTTGGGTATGGGCATTGCGTGTATGAACTTGTAGGGAGGGATGAGGAAGGATCTATAATAAAAGTGTGACTACAAGCAGAGGCAGTGCAGGGAGAATCACAAGCAGGTTCACTGCCTGAGACTGAGTAGTCTCAAGAATACGGATTTGGGGTTGAAATGTGTTCAGCTGCTTGGCTGCACACTTCTTTCTACTTCATTGCAAGAACTGGTAAAATATAAAATAATGAGAGAAATATAATTGTTTTGTAATTCAAGTGATATTTTAAGTTAATTATCCTTGTCAGCAAGAGCTGTTTAATTTTAGTTTGTGTTAAATTAAAAAAAACCCCAAAGTTGCTGCAATTGGAACTTCTACAAAAGTGCTCCTTCTCCCAATTAAAGTTTTAAAGCAATTTATTCACAGGTATTTAATTGCTTGTGGAATGTGTAAGCGTAGCAGTAGTGACAAACTCAACGTGTTTAGAGTTTTAAATTTGTTAGCCTGAAGAGAAAAACATTTTTACTTGATGTTTAGGGTTAATTAAAAATTAATAGGCATTAACTATGGTTGGCATTTTACATAATTGTGTAAATGTGGGGAAGGATAAGGAGGAATCCTGTAGAAGACGACTTTTGACTGTAAAACCAGAACAACTGCAGGAAACATTTTTAAAAGAAAAAATTAGAATGAGAAAGTATGCTTTATTAAACGTTTAACTACTACAGATACTGTAAACATTTTTCCAAACTTAAAGGCTTTCATCGTATGCATTTAATGGCCTTTTCTTTTAGTTTCTTGATATTAAAAAAAATAAAGTTTAAAAAAGCAAATGTTAATGCAGGTTTATTGGGATGTTTGTCTTGAGATAGGGCCTGCAGCAGCTTATAAAGGGAAGAGGAGGAGAAGTAGATCTGAAATGTGATTCTTGCAGTTCCTTAACCTGGAATTTTGTTGCCTCTTTGCTGTTGTCAGATTTTGGGAACTGGATATCTGTGTATTTTGGTCTCTGTGGAGAACGCTGAGGTTGCATGTTAAAGCTTGGTTACCTTGATTCATGTGATGGGGTTTATCACCTTCCTTCTAGCTCTTCGGACGGTAACTGGCTCACAACTTCGCTCACTACCTTTTCCCTTTACTTGTTCTGTTTGTCGCTTCTGAAGCGTGCGACCTTCGTGCGCTGCACGGTGTTAATGTGACGTGGAGTTAGAGGTCTGGTGAGAACGGGGATGATCATGGACATGGTTTGATTTAGTGACTGCTTGAAAATGGTATTTAAAATAAACCTGTTGTGTCATCTTTAGGCCCATTACCCAGCCAGGGAGCATTTGCTGAAGGCGAGCTGACATTGTGTATGTAAAGGGAACGTCATGTTCTCTGTTACCAGAAGCCCTTTTACCACAGCTCTTTCGGTTTTGCTGTCCTGACTTTTGGAGAAAAGAATTACTGACTCAGCACCGCTGCTGACTTTCAGGACATGCTGTTGAAATAATCACTTTAGAATCCTTCTCTGTCGTTACTCCCAAGTTTTTAATCACTGTGCTTTGCCAAGCATTATTTGCTTTACTTTTTGCAGTTCATCTCAAATATTGTCAGTCAAAAGCCTCATACAAAACCTCTTGATTTTTCTCTTGGGGCTTTTCAAAATTATATGTGTAAAATTATGAGCCATGACAAGTTAGTAAGTTCTGTAAACAGTTTGCTTTGTCTATATTAAATGCAGTGGCAAGGGCGAGCTCCTGCCTGCTTGTGTGATATTTTTGTTAACCCTTTCTTGTTTTAATTAGCTCTGATCAGTGAGAGGCAGTAGCACTAGCAGCAACGAAGCGAGACAAAATGCATACGTAGCAAGGCTAGCCAAACTCAGCATCTGCCTGAATCGCCGGGAGATAGAATGCTGGTTTAGTTTAGCGCTCTCTTGAACATCCAGATACTTGTCCCTACTTCCATCCTGGAAAATGTGTGGCCGGCGTGTTAGGAAAGCTTTCAAGTGTTGATTGGGCAGCTTCTTGTCAGGAGTGACCTCATGTTGCAGTCTATTCCTGTGGAGACTGCAGGCTTCGGCGCAGCGCTCCCCCAGCGCTGCCGGCAGGGCGGGCCAGCCCAGCCAGCAGCATGCATCACCAGCAGCCGCCCTCGCGCTTCGCTCTGTCTCGGATGAAGCATTTGTACATGAAGTGCTCCTTTGGGATAGCAAAAATAATCAGAATGGCCTGTAAAGTTCTGCTGCACAGGTAAATGCGTGAGAGGAAAAACGTTGCTTTGATACGATTGCAAGAAAGACACTTTTTAACTTGAAAATTATGTGAGATGAAATGTATTTTGGAGATACTGTGAAATGATATAATGTGACAACTGATTTTTTTTTTTTTTTGGTAAGGAGAAACAAGGACCTGTGTGCAGTCAGTAAATTACCAAGCAAAACTTAGAAATGTTTTGTCTTTAGTTAATGTGTTTTTTCTCTCTCTCAGTATGTTGTTACTGGGACTTTTTATGGGTAGGGCGACAGTGCAGAAGGGATTCTCCGGTGTGGGTTAGCATTCTGAAGCAAAGATGTTTACCTTCCTGTGCCTTGCTGTGTCATGCTGCGTTATGGCTCTGTGCAGCAGTATAAATGACAGCTTTTGAAAAGTATCCTTGAACTGTGGTAGGTGGGTTCGGAAGCTGTAATGTGTTTTCAGCTAAGAGTGATTGACACATTTCACTCAAAAAGTGCTTAATTGCTGCAGTGATTAGTTGAAGACGTAAGATATCCTTTACGTAGTAAGAGGATTCTTCGGGCTTTGCAGTACTGCTGATTTGTGCACATCTTTTGCTGAGTACTCCTAATGCATCTAAAGGTGTTTAATGAACGCGCCGGGGAGCGATCCTGCGCTGGGGCTGAAGGTTATGCAGGGAGATGGAAAATTCTGTTGTGAACCGTGTCTGAAATCTTTTGGATTCTTTGGAGATGAGTTTGATTCTCCCCACTCTTGACACAGTTCCTCATTGTCTCAAGTGGTAGAATAAAAGGATTCCAGGCCATCATAGTTCCCTATAAATAGTATTTGTACTTGTGCCCTTGACTGAATTTTTTTTTTCTCTCTTTTACAAGCAGTGTTGCAGTGCTCTGTGCTCCTGTTGCCCCCCCCATTTGTCCTAGGAGTGACTGTGTTTTAGTAGTAAATTGGTTTCAATGTATCCAGTTATGTATTGGTACTTTCCGAATGTAAGCATGCCTTTTAGAATTCAGCTTTTGTAGAACTTCCTGAAAATACTGAGATTGGATACTTAAACCTTTCATGGTTTGAAATCTTACTGTTGTTTTCGCTGAGATTCTTGCTCCTCATCCTCCTCCTCTTTTTATCTTGCTCATGAGGCTGAACTTGTTCACAGTTTCATACCTTCATTTTTTTATTTCAAGTGGTGTCAAAACAAAATGTGTTTATCAGGAAACTTCCTTTGTACGAGTAGTAGGGCTATTGCTGAACTTCTGCGTACAGAAATATCAATGAAATGTAAATGTCTGAAGCTGTAAACTTTTTCTTGACGTTTCTTTGTTTGAAAGAAAAAAAAAAAAGGAATGCCAGTGTGTTCACCCTTGGTTATTTGATCCAGCAGCTTTGAAATCAGTGACTACAAGATCTGGCTTCTGCATCAGGTGTTTTAATTTTCCAAAGCTATGTGGCAATGTCTATTTTGAAATAGTAGTTTAGAGCTGCCTGTTCTGTCAAAGCATTTGGAATAGGTCTGCTCTGGTTTTTCACCTAGGCAAACACACACACAAAGCATAAAATGAGCTTGATTCAAAACCAAGTTCACATTAAAAAACAAACAAACAAACAAAAACCAAAACAAAAAAAAAACCAACAAAAAAACCTCCTGTGAGCAGCTGCTTGTTCAGCACATGGTGGGGTTTAAATACAGTGCACTCTGCTGTTGGCCCAGTACACGTTCTCTAAGGCAAAAAGGCGTAATTATTTTTAAATAAATACTTTAACCACATTCCGTATCAGCTAGTATTCAACTGAAAGGCCTTTATTGCTTGCGTGTCATCTACTTAGAGGAAGAAAAAATAGAAAGTCTGCTTGAGGTGGTCTAATTACCTCTCTGGTGGTGGGACTGCTAATAAACTTGATAAGGTCTAACTAAGACATTCCTTGCTGTATTAAAACTATTCTGGGGTAAGCAGGGAGACTGTCTACCTTTTTTAGCGCAAACAAGGCTAACGTCTGTCAAAGCTATCTCGCAGAGGCAGTGCCTGTTCCGTTCTCCAGAGAGGGGCAAGCTCCCTCCTATTTCAGAGTTTACTTTATGCATTCCTGAAAATAATATTTAAAATCAACTTTGGCTGCCAGCAGTGCTGTTGCATGGTAGAGAGTAGAATAAAATTTTGGTTTTCAGCTTTGTGAGCTTAGTTACATGTAATAGGAGGAAAAGCATTTGTTTGCCTCCTTCCCCGCCTAGTTGAAATAAAGTTCTGGTTTTTTTTTCTTCTGAACAAGGTACGTAAGCTGCGACTCATTGCTGTTTGCAGTAGAGTTTTCTTCTTTTATTTCATTCTTAGCATGTTTGCTGTCACTTTATCTAAAAGTTAAATATTGTGTTTATAATGAGAGAATTTTGATCATATTAATGGAAGATTGTAGATGCACCACATACACACGAGTTAACTTAGTTACGCTGATTTCCACCCTTCCACCCCCCTAGGAGTTTAATCCATCCCCCTAGGAGTTTAATATTCTAGGCTGAAGCAGCTCCTGCTAGGAGATTTCCAAAAGGCCAGCTGGTGTCTCAAAACCTCTGGAAGGTACCTGCCTGGCACTGGAAACGTAGCTGTCCTTGGAGAGCGCTGCAGATCTGTTGAACGTTGCAGAGTAAAATTATGCAACAGTCTGACGGGGGGAGGAATCTCTGTGAATTGCAGCTGTGGAGGACAGCAGAGTAATTTGGAATTTGCTTTAGGCAGCAAGGTTAAAATCTGCATTCTTAAGCAAGGTGTCAGGAAATCTTTGGAGACTAAGTGATTAGTATTTCCCATGGGAAAGACCGTACGTCTGAGAGCTTATAGCTGCATAATATACTGAGTATTGGCTCTTGAGAGACAGAAATCTGCATTGCTGCTTCTACAACTTTCTGTCTTAGGATGGCATTCTTTAAGACTTCTTCATCTCATAAATAATAATATATAATAATAATATAATAATAAAGGGGCTGCAAATCAGTGTTTTCTTTACATATTTACTTCTATTAGCTGCATTACATGCAGTCTCTTAAGTATTTTCTAGGTTGCTTTCTGTTGCATTAACTTGTTTTTTCTTAATTGCAGTGCTCATATCTCTCCCATAAGTATCTTGCCAGCCTCTGCAGAGTAAGTATAATGAAAATATGTTTGAATTGTGCTGTTACTAGAACAGGCATAGAAGATACGTCTTCCGGGGAAAAGAAATGCAGTAGGTTTGATTACAGTTACGAATGAAGATACTCTAGTGTGAAGTATTTAGCTTATGGCATTTAACACTGATGCAGGAAAAACCTAATGTGTGTCAGTGGTGTTGACTGCAGAAGCGTGAGAGCACAGCATGGTAGAATCTAGAATCCAAACCCCTTTGGTTTTATACTTAAATACGTCATAGGTGTTTGACTTTAAAATTATGATAGCATTCACACTGTATTTTTAACACCACTTCTAGTTGTTAATACTGAGTTCAGTTCAGTGGAATTGCATGTACAAATGTGGAGGAAAAATAAATGCACAATTCCAGAGTTAAAAATGGGGTAAACCAGCTTAAGATTGTTATGGGAGGATTTTTTTTTATGGGTCTAATTGTGTATTTTGGATGAGCTGGCTACGAAGCCCTCAACAGAATAGTCTGTTTTTAAAGAATGCTGCTTTTTTTTAAGGAATTCTTGATGTGTCTTTGGGTATGTCCTGTGTCCTTCATCAGGTACTTGCTCAGTGGCTCTGCTATTTGTTGGCTCTTGCCTTTGGAGAGCACAGCCCTGTTGAGGAGGGGTTGCAGCCAGCCATGCTGAAGTGGTACCCGCTCCAGGACTGACTCTGATGGGTTACAGGCACAGGAATTTACTGTCACATTAATCTATTAGGCTTTTACATGTTTTTGTGTATAGTTTTAAAAAAAAAAAATCATTGTAGTGTGTTGATTGCTTTTAAAATACTGTTAGTGGTCTTCATACTACTTTATGTGAATCTTAGGAAATAAAAGGAAGTAGGTGCAGTAATTTCCACTGCCTTTTTGGAGAAATTAGTCTTTTGCCTTGAAGTACTTGTCATCAAAGGTTCCCATCGCGTGTAAAACTTGTATCTCTGCCTTTCTGCATAGCAGATCAATGCAAAAGGAGAGTTCTTCATATGAATTTTCTGTCTGTCTTCTTAGCATTTTAGAAAGAACAATTAGAGCAGCTGTGGAACAGCACCTTTTCGACCTGCAGAGCAGCTTAGATAATGATCTTAAACATATACAGCAACACAGACTGGGCTGTAACAGTGAAGCAAAAAATCCCAGCGGGGATGAGGAAGGATCGAACAACCAGTAAGGCTTTTTTTTTCTGTATCTGTCACGAATTCCATATGATTGTATATCTTAACTCTTCCAAAACAAACTACCCCAGTCCCCCACCTCAACCCAAACCAGAAGGTACAACTTGCTATTAACTTGAGTTTATCTTGTGTGTTAAACCAAATCAGCTTCCATCAGTTGCCAGTAATCAACAGCCCTCGAAGCAAATACTTTTAAATTGGTCTTATAGCTAAAAGTGTTGTGAAGTTTAACTGCTTCACTGATGAATTCTGTGCAAGTAGCACAAGAATTTGAATTCACCCCAGTGTTTTCATTCTTACCTTGCTGATGTTACTTACGACACAATTTTACCATACAAATGCTATTGTAGGTGCTGTTTCAGTTTCTTTACCCTATCTTTCCATGTCAACGCAGCTATTTTACTGCTCTAGCTGCCAGTGTTGTCAAAACAGCTAAAAATGGGTAGAATGAGCACTGTGAGTATATTTGCATAGCGTTTAAGCCTCATTTGATCAGCTTTTATTTTTATTATACATCTTGCTAGGTTATGGGTGTAGTGATTGCCATGGCAGCATTGCGAAGTTGGTACATTTTGGTGCTTCTTCATACTCAAACTCCAAAAATGTGTGGTTAAGTAAGACTTCAATACCTACGTTCCTTTGTGGCTCAGAGCCTGAAATACGTGAAGTATTCAAAGACTTGAATGCCATTTTCTAAATTGTTCAATCTTTACTGTTTTTAGAAGTCTTATCTGTGACAAGAGGGCAGACTAAAGTTAGCAGTTGATCATAAAAGTAGTAATCATTGCTGATAATGATCAATTAAAACTGAGTTTTAGTGTTAGAGATTTAATGTCTTTGAAATAACTTATAAGTAAGTGGGTAATCTCCTGAAAGACCTGTTGTAGCTGAATTCCTTCAGTTACAGCATAAGTGCTTTAAAGGCAGGCTGACTTCATGCAAGCAGAGGCTAAAAGTACTGCAGGTTTGAAACCAATATACTCTTCTGGCACAGTGACTATTTCAGATGCTACTGATCATCGTTCCGCTGTGGATTAACGGGAATAGAGGATACTTGATCGTGTTCTCGAAAGAGGTCGTCTGGGTCCTTTAAAGCAGTGCTGCCAGCAGACTATGCACACAGCAAATACACAGTTAAATGAATAACTAAAAAATGCAGTGATCCAGTCCAAATTTCTTGAGCTAACTTAAAACAATTGCTGGAATTAAGAAAAAAAAAAAAAAAAAGAGTTAAAATGTTAATTTCTGAACGACCCTGTTTAGTATCTATATATCTGATAGAGGAGGAGCATTTTTAAAGCAGTTTGGAATTTCTTTGTGAGCAAGGAGAACACAGGCAAAGTCAAAGGGTCGCGATGAATTCCAGAATCGTGTGGTAACAGGGATGGTGGCATGTAAAGAATAAATGGACAAATATATATATAGTATACATAGGTGTAAGTTTTAATCTGGTTGTACTGTTATAATCCTTAAATTGAATTCTAGGAAGATTAAATGTTAGAAATAATGGTAATAGCTGGCTTCAGTATGCAGAGGAGTTTGGCCACAGCAACTTCATCGAGTCGCAGTAGTTTCGTGTCATTGCTCCTGGCTCTTTTATTGGTGCTTTTATTCCTTGGGTCAGCATAGTAAGTGGGGGGGGGTGTATGCCTGACCCTTAACACAAGAATCAAATAAGTATGTCTTAATATGTCTGTCATGTACTGTTGTAGAAAACCTCAGAAGTATATATAAACTACATAAATAATTAAATTTGCCTAGAGGTGATTGAAATTGTAGATATTACCAGTATCTTTGGTCAGAATAATTTTTTGGAAAATAAAAAAACCCACCAACCCTGATGTTTGATTCTGTTTAAGGGGTGGGGGAAAAGTGCGGTGGTTTTTTTCCTTTTCAAGGTGGAACAACAGATTGCTAAAGTCTTTCTGTTCTTAGGAATGATGTTATTGAAGATAATGACACTGGTAGCAGTGAGAACACAGGAGACTGCTCTGAAGTATTGGTTTGCACTGATTTAGACAGTGAAGCTATGAAACATGGTACTGTAACTGAGGAAGAAGAAAGCGTTCAGGTGAGACTAAGAGCCTCCTGTATGTGTAAATCACAAATTGCTGTGGCTTTAGCAAAGCGCTTTAGAGATCCAAGTTTTCCTAATAGCTCTGGTGTAGCCGCACGCGGCGCTGTTGCCCTGTGCAGTTAATTGCCTTCTCTGCTGTGCACATTTCATAGACACAGAAGTTTTTGTGTACTTCGGTGCAGCTTGTTTGGACCCTGCCTAATGTTCTTCTGTTGGTCTTTCACAGGTACCAGCCCTTCCTTCTGCTCAGGTAAGTCAGTGTATCAGCAGGCATAGCACTGGTTAGAGCAGCATCTGTGTTGGTAAAGGATTCCTGAGGAGCAGGAGATCTCGAGCTGTGACTGTAGTATAGCCCAGTTAGTCACACCTTTTACTGTATCAAGAAAGGGTAGAACAGTCACCTTGAGACTCTGCAGCCTCTTGACTATGCTTACGCTAGGAAGGTGTGGTTTTGCAATTAGCTAATTACAGCCTTTTCTCACTGTTTCCCGTTTCTTCTGCGGTAGGCACAGATGTCCCATTCTTTTCAACACATCTTCATCTCCTTTTTAGTTGAAAAGAGGTTTTGTTACTTCTCCTTGGACCTCTTAGTTTAGATGCTTGACTTCTGCTGTGCTGTTAGCTCGTGTCCCTCCATACTGATGCGCTCACTTAGAATTCTTACGCTTCAGGTGTTCAGCAAAATAAAAATGAAAGAAAGTTAGACTTGTGACCTCCTGAAGAGGTTCAACACTTCGTATTGTCATGTTGAAATTACCAGGATTGACCATTTGTATTCAAAAGCAGAAGAGTCTGCCTAGAGTGCTGCATGAGCACGTATTAGGATACGCTGCTAACATGCTTGTAAAAATAAAATACTTAGTCGTCTTTTCTTAAAAACTTTTGCTCAGAAAATACAATGTTAATGGTACTTGAAGTTGCTGTTGAAGTTCGGAAAGCAACTGAAAATGTAAACAACAAACCACAGGATAATTGGGTGTTGTAGTTTTAATTTTGGTTTTGCTTTTATGTATTATGCTCGAATTGAGCAGCTTCATGTCACTGAAAGAAGCAAGTGTTGTATACAGCTTGAAGGGAAGCACAGTACTGAAGCAACTGTAAATACCGAAATAATTGTTTGCCCTACACAACAAACATGCCTCAGCTTTGCTTTGAGCTGCAAATTATTAGATCTTCCCGTACAATCAAATGTGGAGGTTTGTGGTATGTATGGCCTGAACTTGTAACGATGGCCTGAACTGTACCGGCATTTTTTGTTGGCAAGCAGACGTCAGTCTCTCGGTCAGGGTATCTTTATGCAATCAGGCAATGCTGTAAAATATGTGCTGACAAAAATGAAAATGAAATAAAGTATAACAGTAATATGCAAGAGTTTCTACCGCTCTGTATGAAATAGCACATATACAGCTGTCAGATAAGCACTTCTGATGAAAAATTCAAATCTGTAGTTCCTTATATATTTGGTAAAACTTCTGTTGTCATAAATCTCAGTGATGAATTCTGTGGGTAGAGAGATTTGCTATGCCTGTGTAGAGAACTTTCTGCAAAGGTTTTTAGCTTCTTGCCTGTGAGTCCATAAATCTTTCTGAGGGTTTCCTGAAAGATAACTAGATAAGCAAACCTCTTGTTAGTAGATTTAAATTAACTAAAGAGTTGAATGGGTCTGTGAACTTGAAAAGGTAGAAATGGATGCCTTAGCACAGTGAAACAGAGTCTTGTCTGGAATCCATGTTTTTATTAAAGCAAAATGTTGCCGTAGTGCTTTTCACTGTTGTAATGTATTCTTCTCAGAGCCTTCTGTTGGTTTTCATGGATCCCAAATGACGCTTTTGAATCCACTAACAAGCCAAACTTTTCAATTATTCTTGCTAAACTAGCATGTATTGTTTTAGAATCCCATTCTGTAAACTAAAATTTCACAGAATGTATTGAATGTCCAGGTTCTTTCCTGATGCATTTAGTGCCAAATCTTGTTATAATAAATATTAGATTGTTAGATTGTTAGCCTACAGTGCAAAATGCACAAAACATGGTGTTGCCATTAGCTGATATTTCATCCAGTTCAGGTGTTTGCAAGAGCTCTGTTGAAAGTACAGGGTGGAGTTCCATATTTCTGCCATAAGTCTTTTCCAACCGGCTATTGTAAGTTGTCTTTTATTTGTAGTATTTGTTTTAAGCTTTCACTCTTGACAATGAAAGCCTTGAAAAGCAGTGGAGAGCGTGTTTCTCAACTTAACTCCTAACACTTTCCTCCCGACTTGCTAGTTAAAATATATCCTCAGCTTTAGAAATCAAAACTCGGAAAATAAAAATGTAGATGGAGAAACAAAAATTGTAAATTGGTGGCTTTTGGGTGTATTTTATGCCGTTTCAGTGGTTTCAAAGAAACAGCCGAGATGTGAATTACACTTCCTAGGAAGTGTGTGTTCTTTGGAGTTCCAAGTAGGTTGCTGTGCTAAGAGTATAAAGGGGAACGTGATGCTTGGGAGCGCACGGTCATGGCTGGATGTACTTTTGTTCTCCTACCTGATGTCATGCCTGGCCTCTCTTGCTGATTGATATGCTTCTGTCCATTGATATCAGTCGTAAGGTGGCATTCTGGGATGAAGTTCTGTTTTTTCAGTATTAGTTTCTCTCTTCTTGTTAATCCACCATTTCAAATGTTATGGGAGAGCTGTATCTTTCAGGGAGATGTTAGATGGAAAGACACTGAATCTTCTGCATGAAGGGAGTTTGAGAGGGGCAGGTGGGGTTGTGGGAGACGAAAGATGTGCACATGAGCTCTCCTTTGGGTCTGAAATGGAAACAGAAGCAGCTGTTCCCACAACTACAATAAATGTGACTGTGCAAGACTTGCACGGCTCATCTCCAGGGTGGAAATTATCTGCCGGAGTGTGACAAATGCACTGTCATTAAAAATTGTTTCCCCAAATTGGAATTTGACTTGAGGACTGAAATAATGTAAACAGAATAATGGAGTTGTGTCTGATAAGGGCAAATATTACTGTCAGCAGTGTAAAACTGGCAACTGTTATGTATATTTGAACTCTCCAGCTAACTATATTTTATATTCAGACATTTTAAAGATCATTTGTGAGAGCTTCTTGAAGTCTGAAACCAGATGTAATCTGTTATTTTAAAATGACAGAGTTTATATTTCAAATTTCTTCCATTCCCCCAAGTAACATGCTTTTTTTTTGAAGAACTCAAGTACCAGGCTTTGGCATAGATGTTTAAAGTAGTCAGTCTTCCTGTGCCAAGTTCCCGTGAACAAAATGGTGACATGTATTCATCTGAACTTGTTTTGTGAGATGGTGTCATAGAAATGCCAGCATTTCTTCATCCCCTTCCAGTTCTGTTGCAGCTTTATTTAGTAACAGGGATTAGTAGCTCCTTTTGGAAAGTCTGTCAGACTTGTTTCATTTCGTGTATGCTGAGCACAAGTCTACATCCAACTCGGTTATTTTTGAGACTAGGATATACTTACTGCCGTTATTTTGGCTACCCCACACTTTGTGCTGTGATTGACAATTTGCAGTAGAACTGTTGCTGTTAATATTTAAAAGAAATAATAAAAAATGGTTTGTCTAAAGATGGCAAGTCATTGCCTGTCTTCTGGTGATTAAAACACCTGGTTACCGGCCTTACTTTAGATGTGAAAATACTGCATGGTTAAAAGTATGATTTCCCCCCCGCCCACCCCCAAAAAAAAAAAAAGCTTGAGGGGGGTGTTGTGGTCAGTGATGATTATAGAAATGTTTTCAGCCGAGAATGCCATCCCCAAATCTAACCATACTTTTTGCCAACAGACTGCAGATGTATTATTGGAACCGTGTGATAAAGATGCAGATGTTGATGGAGAAAATAATAGTGAAAGGTATGTATTCTGTCCCTCAGGCAGCAGGATTTGTAAGTTCAGCTTTGAAAAGTAAGTGTACCAAACAGGCGATGTGTGACGACACAGTACAGCACAAGGGAGCTGTGACTCAACGTGCAGCTTCTCACACACGAAAACAGAGAGGATAAGATGGAATTACCTTTTTATGGTATAAGAGGCATGGAACTTTATGCACTTAAAAGAGAAAAGAAGTACAAGCCTACATGATATAGATCATGGGGTTTTTGTGAACAACTCTGTTCTGGACAAGAGAAATAGAAGAAAAAGTTATTTTCTTTAAAATATTTTGGCACGTTTCATTGCTCTTAATGATTGAAAAATTAATGCTGGTAGTGGTGATTATCCAGAAAACTTTTCATCTGCAGTTCACTTGCAGTTTAAGTTGAACTGAGTTTTAAAATATTTGCTCCCAGTTTGAGAATAAAGGTCAGAGCTGTTTTTATTTCCAACTTGGTTCAAGTCCAGTTGTTGTTTACATGCTTCAGCTTGAAATCCTGTGTGAAGAACAAAGAAAAAAAAAACCCCAGCAATGTAACTTTTGCTCCCCAGAATTTAAATTATCACTTTAAGGAAACACATTGCCTATCTGCTAAAACCAGGCTAGGGTATGTAAAAATAAAATGTAAAGGGAATGTGTAGTCTTTACTGTCCATTAAGAACTTGTATTTAAAACAATAACTGGGTCTGTGTCGTCTTTTTAGGCAAAACAGTATATTGCTTGGTGGCAACGATAGAATATCTTCAGAGATGTTTCTGGTAAGATTGTTTTCATTTATATACACAGCATCTTAAAAACTTACCTGAAATACAGATACGAAGAAAAGCAATACATTTGTCTTTTACCATCTTATGTTGGTTGGCCTGCTGCGAGGTTTGCAAAACCTCTGTTAGAGACCTCATCATCTCACTTCACAGAGCAAGCATCTCGTGTAAAGAATGTTTTGTAATGCAAATAATTGACTGTATTGGGGGTGGAAGCTTGTTTATAATTCTTTCATTTAGAACAGAAGATTTTTTTTTTTTCTCAGAAAATTTCTAGAAGTGCTGGAACTGGCACTGATTACGTACCTGATTTCCAGTTGCTAAATAAAATTGTTCTGTTATTTAAATACAGGATTCAAGTAGCAAGACTTGTGATCTTAATGCGAATACTGATTCGGAGGTGTCAGGGGATGGCTGTGTTAATGTTTCTGAGGAAGCTCAGGGTGTCCAAGTACCACGTCTGGATCTGAAGAATGTATCTGATGGTGACAAATGGGAAGGTAATTTTCACCCTTTAGCTCCCTGTATAGTTAGCTAGTAAAGATAAATAGAACATGTGATAAAGTAGAAGCAGCAGACAACTTACGCTTTTTTTCTTTAGCTCAATCGGAATAATGTGTTCCTATACACGTGGTAAGGTCAAACAAGTCATGACATAGGTCCCATCTTGTTTCAGACTATCTGCAACTTAATTAAGGACCTTAAGAAACTGTAAAGAAAAAGTAGCCAAAGGAGCAACTAAAGAAAGCAAAAAAGCCTAAGTTTCATACTAGAGGTTTGGCAGGGGTTTTGTTTTGGTTTTAGGGTCTGTCTTGGGGGTTTTTTGTTTGTTTCTTTGTTTTTTTTCCAAAATGACTTATGGTTCCCAGGACCCTGAGTCTGTCATCCAAGTCCTTAAAAATGCTTTCTCCGATTATGTCATACAGTTAATATTCACACTGTCTTGTGCTTTGTTTTTTTTTTTTTTTTAAATTTTAAATTTAAGCTACTGAAGTTCTAATACTAGCTGAATTTGACTGAAAACCACTAAGCTACTAAACACAGCAATTTATATTTAATTTATTCTGAAAAATCTGTTGATTGTTTTGAACATCAGATGTTGGTTTCCATGTCATTGGACAACCTGAAGCAGCTCTAGATTTTCAAATACAAGTTCAAGTTGCAGATGGATATGATTTCTGTGCCCCTTCTCCCTTCATTGTTTGGCTTTTAGGAAAAGCAAAATCTTTGAAACATAGTTTTCTCTCAGAGAGGTTTCCTTATGTTTGTGACCTCATTCTTCATGGCCTTCCAGGTTTAGCAAGCCCCTAAGCTCATGACTTACTGACCTTTGTTGCTTGAATGTCTGGTAATAACTGTTTAGGCTGTTCTACTAGTGTAAAAACATAACCCCTTTATAACCAGAACAAAACACTCTTGTGTTTCTTCTTTTCAAAGTGCTTCTGTCCTCACATGTTCCTTGTATCCTGTTTCCTCTGCCTGGTGTTGATACTCTGAATCATCACACCTTAAAAAATGCAGGTGGTAATAGTTTGCTAAAATACTGTGAGCTGCCACCAGCAGCACACTTGTTTCCAGTTGTAAAAACTTGCAAATACAACTGGTATCGTACAAGTACAGCACAGATTTACTACGCAGGGATGAAGTTTTAACTTCCAACAGGATGTTCCAGTGACAGCTATTATTTGAGATGCCTGTAAGTGTCACGGACAAACGTTAGTAAGGCACCGGTAATGAAGAATGACTGCGCTTACCTTCTGGTTGCTGTGTTATAAATATTAAAATTAGTGACGTATACCTGGGATGTGTATAGTTTAACAGTGCAGCGTATAGTTGTAGCATGTCAGCATATAAAGTTTTGTCCTGAAGCAAAAATGGTGATACCTTACTGTTAATGTGTCATCAGTGTTGACTGTTTTCCAAATTAATTACCTGCCTGAATCCATACTTCTCTTTTAACCCTTTTACAAATTATGAGCTTTGGCTTACTTAGATTCATAAAATATTTCCTGGTTGGCCTTCCTGAGCCCTGGCAAGCTGTATGTCGTGTCATACCGGATCGCCCTCTACAACTGCCTGACAGGAGGCTGTAGTGAGGTGGGGGTCGGCCTCTGCTCCCTGGTAACGGGCGATAGGACGAGGGGGAATGGTCTGAAGTTGCTCCAGGGCAGGTTTAGGTTGGACATTAGGAAAAACTTCTTCACCGCAAGGGTTGTCAGGCTCTGGAATGGGCTGCCCAGGGAGGTGGTCAAGTCCCCATCCCTGGAGGTATTTAAAAGAAGGATGGATGTGGTGCTTAGGGCCAGGGTTTAGTGGTGGGATGGCAGGGTTAGGTTAACGGTTGGACTCGATGACCTCAAAGGTCTTTTCCAACCAAAGCGATTCTATGATTCTATGCACAAGTTGATTTGCAGGCATCCAAAAACAATGAATCCAGATTTTCATTCTTGTTGCCCAAGTGAATAACTTTAGACAAAGTTTAAAAAAAAAAAAAAAAGAAATCCTGCTTATGTTCTCAGTGTTTTATGTGTATTAATTGCTTACTTGCACATTACGTTTTGTTGCATCCTCTATTTGTGTTAATCTGATTTAATATGTATTCACAGACAGTTTGTGGCTTCTGTCTTCATTATTTCCTTAAATCTGCTCATAAAAAGTTGCTTTGGTTTTACTTACCCAAATAGCTTTATGACCCTTACTTTGAAGAGAAAGTAGCATGTCTGTATATAAATTTATATTCTAAGCTTCTTGTTAGTAAAATCATGATATTTTCCAAGAGGTGTTAATTCATTGCAAAGTGTTTTAACTCTGGGTATTCTTCAGTCCTGTTTAGAATGGTTATTAGGATCTCAGCCTTCCAAGGCACTGCAAGTCCTTTTGGCATTCCATTGAAGTAGATCGGCTTTGTAAAGAAATCTATACTAGTCCAAATCTTTGGAACAAGATTTGGGTTATTAAAGCCCATATGGTAGAAAACTTAAAAGGCCTGCAACCAGCAGAGTTCTTAAAAGTGACCAGCAAACACTTGCTGGCTTAAGGCAACAATGCAGATCAGTTAATGTGTATTTCTGAGTGTCTTCTGCATTTGTCCTGCTTTTTGGAAATCACCACCATCTTTATTTACAACCTGTGAGCAAAACCAGAACTTGTCTTTTGTTAATGTGAGGATGCATGAGACACTAAATGACAAGAAATCTTTACTATTCCTGTGTCAGTTCTTTGCAAACCTTCTCAGTAAAAAGTTCAAATCCTCTAAGGACTGAGCATCCTTACCTGCCCCAGAAATTGTGTGGGAGCTGAGAGTGCTCAGGGCCTGGCCCAAAAGATGGGATGTTTTCCCCTGGTACTGTATCTTCCTGCTTTACATGTTATGTATAGTTTGTTCTGACTGTGCTGTGTGTTCACTTTAGTATTTTTGCCATTCTTTTTCATTTTATTAGCGCCATGCCCTATCACTTTTCCCCTCATTGATTTCAAAACAATGCATCTGCAGAGAGAAGGGGAGGGTAAGTATGGTTCGCCATACGTTCAGTTATCTGCCTTTTGATAGTTTATGGTTTGCTTTCTAACTAACCCTTCACCTGCTGTCCCTTAATCTTGGGAATGTTCTGATTTGCAATTTTTTTGTTTACTTTTTTCTAGAAGGTCCCCTTCTTGTATCTTGTCCTGTGTAAACAGGCAAGATTATAGCTTAAAAACAAAACAAAAAAATCCCAATAATCTTTAGTAAATGTACCGTGGAAAGCAGGTACAAGGGTTATTTTTTTAAAGATTACTTTGTGGGTTTTATTGTTGTTCTGCACACTTTGAACCCAGTTTTCAAATTTCTGATTTGAACTGGAAAATACAGGCAATTCTTTGAAAGGAAAAGGGGGGTGGGATTTTCAATTGAAGTGCTTGGAAGGCCATGTCAGCTTTTTGTTAGACAGCAAGAAAACCATATCTGAGAACTGTAAAGGATGTTAGCAGCTAATTTTTAATAGGAATTTTAAAAAATTGATTGTTTTGGAATCCTCTACCTAAAAAAAAAAAAAAAAAAATCACCTTCCACAAATTAAGAAATCTCTTTTTCTCAGTGGTGTCAAGATGGAATTAAACTTAAAAGCCCCACAACGCTCCTTTAAAAAGACTTAAGCAAATGGGTATTGTACCTAAAGAGGTATTGTCAGGCTTACCTTCTTCAAAACCAAGAGGACAGTCTTTCAAAGTACATGTGTAAGGTATGAAAATTAATTTCCACAGCAAAATATTGCAACGGACAGTAAATACATTCCTAACTTTGGATTTCTGATACGTAAATAAGGCTCATTCCTAAGTTCGGATTTCTGATACGTAAATAAGGCTCTTACACTGCTGAACTGTTCAGCAATGCATACTCCCAAGAAACACTTTGAAAAAGGGATCCTAGTGTGCATACTTCATTTCGGTACCTTTTTCTTTCAATTGTTACATGACAGAATTTGTAGCTTTCTGATGTATTTCAATGCTTTTATTCACTTTGTGTATGACACCACATCCTTTATAGCATACAAGACTAAGCATTGGGTACGCATTTTTGTTTCCTTTGGCTCTTGTTTCTAATTCTGTTAACAGAAAAGTACCATTTTGTGTCCCTCTTTTATCTTCTAGATCCGTTTCCTGCTTTCAAATCTTGGCAGGAGGACAGTGAATCTGGAGAAGCTCAGCTTTCCCCGCAGGCTGGAAGGATGACTAACCATCCATTGGAAGAGGACTGTCATCCTATATTGTCACATCGTAGTCTGGATTTTGGGCAAAGCCAACGTTTCTTACATGATCCGGAAACGTTAGATTCTTCATCCAAAGCACTTTCTTTCGTTAGGTGCGTATTTTAATGCAACTTAGTGGGTGTTGGGACAGGAGATGTTACTGGCAGTATGAAAATAGAGCTGTTTAAGAACCTCATGGGTTTTCATGATACGAATTAATTGAAGACCAAGGTCAAATGAAGCATAATATGGTCATTTGGCTGTTCTGCCTGCCCAGGAGCTGCCTTAAGTGTGTCGGGCCAGAGGTTCATCTGGGACGGTATCGTGTCTGTCAAAGTGGTTGCTGGCAGAAGCTGAGGGGAAGAGGGTAAAAAAAGGGTGAGCTTGCAAGATTTCCCTGGCATTTGGTCAGGGCTCCTGCCAACTTGCTGCGATGGCACTTCCTGGGCTGAAGGCAGTATTTCTATCTGTTGTTTACCAAGTCTTTACTGGACTGCTGGCTTACGATTTTTATGTAAGTTTGGGCTTTCTTTTTTTCAGTAGCATGAATATCTATTTTCCTGTTGCATAATTTTGGGTTTGTTTTGCGTAGCATGTCATCCACTCCCAGTAAAGAGAGCCGGGTTATACAGACCATTGCAACTGAAGTGTGCAGCAGTGGTCTGGGCAGATTCTTCATTTGGGCTGTGGAAAGCCTGCTTTCAGAAGGGCTAGAGGAAAGTGTCGGCTGTTAGAGGGAGAGGCGTGGGATAGCAGTACAGTGAAGAGCTGGGGTTCTTAGTGCAGGTCTTCTGCAGATTTAGAGGTTCGAGCTCATTTAACCCAGCGTGTGAAAGTAGAGTTGTAACTAAACCAGCTGCAAGTTGTTTGTGTGACATGGCAGTGTGACCCTCCAAAGCTGTAAAGAACCTTGACCTGTACTGTCATCTGCTGTTCCTGTGAAAGGGAATTTAAGAAGTATTTCCATGCTTGTTACGGAAAGAAATAAAAAGTGAGAAAATCTGGAAGAGGAAAGACCAAGTTCAGAATCTCCAGTTCTCTGTCTGACAGAGATTTATTGATGCAGAACATAGTTGACAAGTACTGTTAAAATGATGCAGAAGACTGACTGGCAGAAACGTGCTGATTGTAATAGCTGTTCTCTTTCTGAAGCTAGTAAGGAGCTACACTACTAGATTAATACTTCTAATAACTTGAACTCGGTAGATGTCCCTACCTGTGTTGAAGGATCTTTTAGGCACCTGGTGTAATAAGTGTACTTGAAATTTCTCGTGGTCAGTCTTCAAATCACAAGCAGCAAATGTCAAGGAGCTGTGGAAGTGCAAAAGATAATTCAAAACCAGAATCACATACTCCTAGAAATGCATTAGTAAGGACAACAGATGAGGTGGTGTAGATGTTTTTTAGGTAAGTATCTAATAACTTGCCGAAGACAGTTACGTGGAGCTTCCTAATTTCTAAGATAGTTCAGTGGTAGCTTCTAGCCTAGGCTTTATTCTCTGCCCAGTGTTTTGAGTACTGCATATCCAGTAACTTAGATTAGCCTAGACACCAGAAAGATCTGAGCTGTTATAATGACAATGTAATTAACAGTGCATTAGTTTATTATACTTGAATCTCAAATGCTGTTTTTCTGTTAGGGGTATTACTGAAATTAGAGAGGGGAAAAAATAACAAACGACATTCTGAAGGCAGCAGATCAAAGCATTTCGATTCAGTAAGTCAGTAGCTCTGACTGGAAACCTGAAAAGAATGGATTATGAACTGGAGAAAAAAAATTGAAATTAGTAATCTGTTACTCAAATATATGTGTTGTTTGTACTCATTTAATTATTTAAATGACACTTTAAAAATGTTTTTGATACAGAACACGAAGAGCATCCTTTAGCTCGAAAGATGACAAAAGGGAAGACAAGACACCTTATCAGCTTGTCAAGAAATTACAGAAAAAAATAAAGCAATTTGAGGAACAATTTGAAAAAGAGAAAAACAGTAAAGTAAGTTACCACTTCTGCTTTTACTCTGAATGAATGACTGCACGGTGGACCTAAGCTACTTCTTGTAGTACATCGCTAAAGAACTGTGGGTTCACAGGTGAGAATTCTGTTACGTGCTGCTGTCTGCAAAAGTAAACTGAGCAGCAGCAGTACTAGGAAATGTGCTGTGGTGCCTGAGCCCAAAGAAGGGTAGACAGTGGCATTTGTGCCATGAGGCTGAGGGGGTACCAGGTGAGATATGTGGAGGCACAGAAGCATCTGGCCACTCTGGTTCAACCTCTGATGTCTTGTTTCACATTTATTTTCACGAGTGTTGTCTGTTACGTTGGCACTGAGGTCTGATTGGTACTAAGTGGCATCCATGCTACTAGTCACATTCACTTCTATAAATATTACTGAATCTTGAAAGAACTGTTTATAAACAAGATCTTTGTGTGTTTGTTTTCATAAAATGTAGTTTGTTTATATTACTTTTCAGCCCTCCTATAGTGATATTGCAGCCAATCCAAAAGTTCTAAAGTGGATGACTGAACTTACCAAATTGAGAAAGCAAATAAAAGGTAAGGGATGCGACAGTTCCTTGTTTTCTAAAAACACAAATTATCTACATGACTAAAGTGGCTTAAATCATTCAGTAAAATTCCACAGAACAGTAAAAATGTTTCATTTCTAGATTCTGAACTATTAAAAAATCAAAATCAAATTACTCTTTTGGCTTTGGTTTTAGTTCATTAGAAGAGAAACTTTGCCCATGCAAATCATTAAGTTCCTTTGTTTGCAGTTGAACTGAGAGAGTTACTTCTTTTAAACCTTTGGATTGAGCAGTTTTTCTCATTTCAGATGCAAAGCAGAGGAGCTCAGATGGAGAATTTATACCTCAAACACGTCCACGAAGTAACACTCTTCCAAAAAGCTTTGGTTCCTCTCTTGACCAAGAGGATGAAGAAAATGGAGATGAGACGCGGGTTGTACAGAAAGAGAAGAAGCCCAGCAAGGAAGCTACACTTGAACTCATTTTGAAAAGATTAAAGGAAAAACGAGTTGAGAGATGTTTGCCAGAAGATATAAAAGTAAGCATAAGGTTATGGATAGGCTATTTCTAAAAGAGTAACAGAGGGACCTAGAGCACTGTCAGACACTTCAGATACTACCTTATCGACAAAATGATGCCTCTGTCTAGCCCTCGTATTTCACAGACTGTGGGGAAATGATCAAGATGAACTACATTTTCCTTGCTCGCTCTTTATTAAAATATTTACAAGTATGTGCTGGCAATATTGGACAGCTTTAAATGGATGAAGGTGGGATGTATGGTATTAACTAAGCTAAGTTCGGCTAAGGCATCTGTATAGCTGATAATGCAGAGAAACTGTTAAAGTGACTTGTGCTTGATTAGATGTAAATTATTCTTCTGACAGAAAATGACAAAAGACCACTTGGTAGAAGAGAAAACAACTCTCCAGAAAAGCCTCCTGTATTATGAAAGTCAACATGGACGACCGGTAATACTTGGTTTACTTCATCAGACTATATTAATGTATGCACAGACAACAGTAACTCTTGTGCAGTAGTAACGCCAGAATTTAATGCTGGCGTGGGGTGTTTTCTTCTGCAAAACACAGAATTATCTATTGGTTTCCACGTTGCCATCAGAGGAAGTTACTACATTGACTTCTAAAAAAAAAATCATGCATTAATAGGCCCATTTTCCTCAGATCAGTAGGTTACTGGAGTTTGCAAAGTGATTGGTATCGTTTGGTGCCTTATGTGTCTGAAACAAAGAGAAATCTTAGAAATGAACAATGCTCTTGAATTTCCTGGGAGAAGGCCTGAGATGTTATTCTGACTTCACAAAAACAAAGAAATGAAAAGGCACTTTCTTGTTATCTCCCCCACCCCCCCCACCCCAAGTCTGTGGCATGTATCCTAAATAATTGGAGATATGGAAGTCAGAGTAAGTGACTAGCAATTAGTGCCTAAAGTTCTGGATTTTTATCTCGGACAGTGATCAGCATCACAAGATCTTTCCAGTTACTATTCTGTCAGCCTTCTGGTCTTGGCACACAAGTTTTATAATCAGCACTGCTGTATAAGTCTGACCAAGCCTTTCAGTCTAAAAGCCAAGGAAGAATGATGGTCTTGGAGATACTGGCACTGATTCTACAGTCCCCTTAGGGAGAAAAAGCCAGTAGCTGGTCAGGATGGCCTTTAAGACCTATTATGTTAAGACTACGCAGTCGCCAAGAATTGAGAGTTAATCAGATACCAGATAAAATCTCTCTGTAGTTTCATCTTTTTTCTTTTTTCCCCTGTCATTTCTGTAGAATCATCATCACTGCTAGGCACACAGTCTTCTCCCCCACTTCTTGGTCCCTTTTTTCCTCTTTTCCATGGGTCTTTAAAGATTCTACTGAAGGTCCCCTAACTTTCAGGAAGTCTTTAAAACTTGTTCCTGAAAAATGTAGGGAGTTAAAGTGAGAAAAGAGAGGAGGAAAAGCACCCACTTATTCCCCTTTATCTGCATAAACCCCGTTTCATACACACAGTTTAAATTAGTTTTATGTTCCTAATTGGAATGTACGTGGCCTGGCACGAGAAGCATACCGCTTTGTGTTTGCTTGTATATTATTGAGTGACTGGTATAATTAATTCTGTGGTTTCTCTGCCTTTAGGTTACTAGAGAAGAAAGACATATTGTGAAGCCACTTTATGACAGATACAGACTTGTAAAACAAATGTTAACTAGAGCAAGCATTACTCCTATTCTTGTGAGTAAAACCAATGCTATTTCTATTTTTTCCACTTTCGAACTGCCAGGCTGCCTTTAGAAGAGGTAGTAAAACTGTTCCATCAAATACATCTCTCTTGTGGAAGATACAAGATGTTGTCGTTGTACTTGAGAGAGTTGATTTACTGCCAAGAGCAGAGCATTTCAAAGCTGTCTGTGACCTTGGATGGCTCTTAGGAAGTAAATGGTTCCCGGTGAAGTAGATAAGTGGTTCTAACCTGCCATGGCTGAAACCTTCCCAAGTCACCGTGCGGGGTATGGATCCGCAGTACATATTGTACTTTTAGTCCTCCCAAGAATAGTAACACCAGTTGCAGTGAAGCTTGCCCCTCTCCTGTGCCACGGGTTGCTGTCACCAGAGGTGTGAGCGATAGGATGGCCACGAGAACCATTTCATTCCTTCATGCTTCCCCAGCGTGAGACGTGTTACCAGCCTCTGCAGCATCTGTGCAACATCTGTGCTTTTTCATTGCGTTTTCACTTCATTTCCTTCTGACTTGCAGTGCTTTCTATTCTTTTCTTTCCTCTCTCTTTGGTCTTGTAAGAGATGAGGAAGAAAAGTTTTCGTACCGTGCGAGGAGGTTGGTGTAACCTCGTTTATAGTACCCGTAAAACAGTTGTGGAACGGCAGGCAGCTGGCTGTCTTTGCTCTTCAGGAGCTATAGTCAAAACCTTGTGTGCTGACCCAGACTTGCAACAAAACAGTTTCGATATTGGCTGTTTGACCCTCTTAGAAGGAAGGGACTGCGTGGCTGATGTGAGAGAACCTCTTTACACGCAGCCAGATCCCTACCAGATTTGTGTAGCTGGGCAGTGCCTTACTCAG
>NW_009260070.1:1091740-1097858 GCF_000687185.1 Egretta garzetta
CGTTGACTCTGACCGCCCTTAGCTGTCCCCTTTAAGCTGAAGTATGTTGAGATACAGGGACTGGTTCACGAACGTTCCTTTCTTATGCATGCATTCTTGGGTAGCTGCTTTTATAGAAAAATGTTATTTACATTGCAGTCGTATGTCAGTTTAAGGCTTTGATGTCGGTGTCCCTTTCTGAGCCCCTAAATATGGGTTGCTATTAAGCGCCTCAGCGTTTCTCCATCACTGGCGAGTGACGGGTTATTGTGGTGCCTTGGGCTACCTGAGTTTTATCCCATCTCTCACCTCCAAATTCTGACTCTTCAGCCAAGATGTTGGATGGGGCTCTGAGCAACCTGATCTTGTGGAAGATGCCCCTGGGCAGTGCAGGGGGGTTGGACTGGATGACCCTTAAGTGTCCCTTCTCACCCAAACCATGCTGTGATTCTGTGACTATCAGTAGCTTTATGACTATATCATAGTTGCTCACTTTTTTTTTTTTTTTTTTTTGGGTGGGAAAAAATAAATAAAGGGATGGATAATAGCCAACCAAGAGGGTTTTAAATTCAGAAGAGATCTTGGTAACATAACTCCTAATCTGTGCCATAGGCAACACCTGTAAAATGTTTTTCACAGGCCTCTGCTTTTGAAACCTGAGAGAAACAGATAAGTGGAGCTCTCTAATTACCAAGGATTGTTCAGTGGTAGCTTCTAGGTAGGACGTTCAGTGCCAGGTATTTCCAAAGTTGTTTTTTGGTTTATACGACACTTGTTTCCGTGAGATCTTTCATACGGCATCGTGGTATGCTAATCACGTACTCTGAAGCCTGCATGGAAATGTCCAAAGCAGCAGGAAACTATTTACTTTTCAGGAACTGAAGTTTTTTTGACAGGTCATTGTCTGTGTGGCTTTTGTGTTCCACCCTTCTCCTGCTCAAAGAGTCTGTCTGTTGAAATTGCTTATGCTGTCCGGGGATAACGGGTGAGCAGGGCGTAACTGCCAGTGTGCCGCTGACAGCAGCTCCTGTACGGCCCAGCGGCACCTCTTCAGGCTGAAGGTCAAAGGATCTTGACACTGAGGTGGCAACAAAGAACTCTTACACAGCTCTTCCAATTGCGGGGCTTCAGAGTAGCCTAGAAAAAGAAATGGCAGCATTATTCCCAGGGTATGTCTGGCAGAAGATAAAAATCCGCCTCTGGCCTCGTGTAACGCTACAGTCTCCCTGTGGTTTGGTTTGGGAGGAACAAGAGTAAATACGAAATTCAGAGATAGCACTGGGCTTTATGAGTTTTCTACAGAACGTGGAGAGAGTAAGTGCTTTTCATTTTAAGTCCGAAGGAGAATATTCTTACATGAATTATAAGCTACAACATTTACTTCTGTGTCCAAGGGTACTTTGGGCATCTGAGCTTCTTGCGTTAATGGTTATTTCGTTTGTGCTCTGTAAGTATGCTTGCAGTCTTTCATTCTTCTGAAAGAAGAAATACCTTTAGGTATTAGGTGACTTCGGCAAAATTCTGACCACACACAGCATTCAATGTCTAATTGCATATAATAAAACAAATCTAAAATATTGCAGGGGTCACCATCAACCAAGAGGCGGGGGCAGATGTTACAGCCCATTATTGAAGGTGAAACTGCCCATTTTTTTGAGGAAATTAAGGTGCGTACAGTGCAGTTTTAAAAAATACTTTCCAGCACTTTTAATAGGGAACGGCAGTGTTTCATGTGGTTTGAATTTCCACTTTGGCTTTCAGGAAGAAGAGGAGGAAAGTGATGGTTTGTCTACAGACCTGAACGATATCTTAAAATCTGCTGTCCAGGCACAGTCTGTTCTAAGCCCGGTTGAAAACTCTGAGTCTGATGTTGAAGATGGTCAAGAGAAGCTGACCCGGGACCTTCGGCTGTCCAGCACCCGCGCTGCTTCTATGTACGTCAAAACAAGCAGTGGGTAATTCTATTACAGACGTCACAATCGGTGCGCTTAGAGTCACGATACCGAACGTATGACGTTGGCTGGAGGGAGTGACGCGTGCGGCCCTTCCCAGGGAGCGCTTGGCTCGGATGGGCGTTCTTTCCTCTGACATGCCTGACGAAGATCTCCTCGTATTCGCTGGATCGTTTGGTATCTTCCAAACCTCCTTCAGCCTGACTTGAGCTGTGCAGACAGCAGAAAATTTACACCCCGTTATTAACTACCAGTTTGTTCTCGGTATTTCACCATCAGACGGAGAGCATATTCCTTAGGAGCAAGACAGATGCATTATTAGTGCAGCTAGCTCAGTGGTTGTTGAGCATGCTTTGAAGAATTTCAGTTCAATTGTACGGCCAACAGTATTTTTCTTTCGCTTGAAATTTTTAGGCCTGAATTATTGGAGCAGCTGTGGAAAGCCAGAGCTGAAAAAAAGAAGCTACGCAAGACATTACGAGAATTTGAAGAGGAGTTTTATCAGCAGAATGGAAGGTTGGTTTAGCACAAAACCAGATGCCGGACAGCAGCCTCATTTTGTAGACAAGTATTTTTTCAACTTTCTATATGAGCGTGGCCAAATGGAATCTGATCTGGTTTAGTCTCTACTATGAATAATCTCCTGAAGGAGGTAACATTTTGCATGTTTTTAATAGTGGAGGAAGCCTGCTCCTGAGTTGTGTTTTGTCTAGTACAGTCTGTGATGCATAATAACGAAAAGGGAAGGAGATATTTTTTTTATTTAAAAAAATTAACATTTTAAAATACTTTTAAAAAAAGTAATTGTTATTTATAAAACCCCCTTCGGATTATCCCTCTGTCTTTAACACAGGGCAGGGAAGTCTGCCTGTTTGTCCGTTGGTCCAGTAGGTCAGTCCTGACAGAGGAGATTTGCTTTACCAATAAAGGGGTTGATCATTTTTTATTCTCCTGTTTTGCTTAGTTCTTTTAGGCTTCTTATTTGAACATCTGTCATTATGAGTTTGGTTGAGCTGCTGCCCTTGGTGTGTGACAGGAGGTTCTTTGGGGTCTATCACCTCAGGAACAAACCTAACAACGCTCTCAGGAGATCAGACGCTTCCGATGGGCAGAGGTTCTCACGTAGCTATACTGCCTCCTTAACTAGAAACTCCTGCACCGCTGGTCACACAAATTCCAGTAACGTGGCTTCATCATGCCCTTACCGAATTTGGGACATAGCTCCTTTTGTCTTTAACGGCCAATAATGAGGTTGATAATGAAGGGTTGTTTAAAAATGAGTCAGACTAATAGATTAATCTATTACAGTCCAGTCTTAAATAAAAATAATTCTCTGCTGTCAGTTTGTGGGTCAGTCTACAGTGAAAATGTAGATCGACTCCAATGTATTTGTATCTTTCTGTAATGTATATGCAGGATCTGAAATGAAAGGGTTTGTATCCTGTAGTTAAAATCTCCAGAAGAACTTGAGAATGGTTTATAAACAGGGCTGCAGCAGTTGTGCCGAATAAATGCTGCTGGGTTTTCTGCTCGGTTTTTTTAGGTGATGGCAATTTTAACTACAAGGAACTAAAATACAGCGATGTGTCTGTTGTTGGCGAACAACCTGCCAAAAATGATTGTATCTGCAGTGAGAGAACTGCACTCTGCTGCTTTTGTGTTTGACTTGCTGCAGTCCAGAGGATTTTCCTGAAACTTAGGTGTGCTTCTTTTTACAGGAACGTACAGAAAGAAGATCGGGTTCCAATGCTTGATGAGTACAGGGAGTACAAGAAAATTAAAGCCAAGCTTAGGCTGCTAGAAGTCCTTATCAGCAAACAAGATTCTTCAAAATCAATTTAAATTCTGTTCCTCCAAACCATTGAATAACATGTTTCTGTAGACAACCACTGTACTTACTGGGTGCTTGTGTTCATTTGTCACGCGCTGTTGAAAGAGGCCAGTTTGTGCACTGTTCCGTGGTGCCGCTGTAAGGCGCTGGAAGGGTAAGCAGGTCCTGTCCAGGGAGCAGGTAAGGTTTCTAAGTCAGAGACTGCTCTATCCAACTTTAGCAAACACAGTTTCCATCCAAGTTTTGTATTGCAGATGCATCCATCTTGTTTGAAAACAACCATAGCCTTTTTTCTTTAGCACTCAAGAACTTTGAGACTTTTGTTATTATCAACTTTTTGCGTTATTGAAGAAGTTATTAATAGCATAGTGCTACACTGAACGACTCCTCTTGCCTATTTTTTATAGGAAAAAAAAGTCAGCAAATTAAACGTACAGCTCTTCCCTGGAATGTTTAAAAAACAGACTGAAATTCCTTTCAAAGGACTGCTGTGGAACAACTTTAATTTTTTGTTTTCTAAATTGCACCTGTAACACAGTAAAATAATTAACATCTATGGATTTTGCTCGTTAGTGGTCACGTTTCCTCCTTGCTAAAGATGACCGTGGACAAACCAGAAAGTGACCTTGCTTAGTGTCTTTTAAAACTTGGAAAACTGCAAAGTTATATCACATGCTGCCTACAGGACTTGCGTTACTGTTGTTCATTTTCTCATTTTACCGGTTATTGTTTATCCACTAGTGGTGACGTAGTGTTTGGTCTGAATTGGATACTGCATCTCCGCTTTCGGAAGATTTGAGGAACATAATGAACATGTCGGTGTATGGGAAATCTGATGGCACGCAGACTTGCATAGCTCCAGCAGGAAAGAGCTGGCTTAGGACAGTTAAAATTCCTGAAATACCTGAAATAAGGGCTAAAATCAGCGTAGTTAATGCTCACCACGGGGTTGCACGGTTGGCTCTGAGTGAAAATTACTGCTGTTTATCACAATTTTGTTTTACAGTTGGAGAATAAAAATAAGTTATCTAATCCTTACGATGTAAGCAAAACAGTTTATGGGCCTTGCATGATTTAGCTTCAGAGTTGAAACTAAATAATGTTTTGCGTCTCACATCTGCTGTGCTGAATGACGACTTAGCTCCTAGCTTTATGCTCTGCAACAGCCATCAGCAGCTGGTTTTGATCTGGCGAAATCTAAGTGTTAATTTTAACTGGTGCTTTCTCAATTATTCTTTTTTCCCTTCCGTGTATCGGTTTGATCGTGGCCACGTTCTGCATGCACCTCCTCTCACTGCATGTGTCTGTGACTGGCTAACGCCAGCACGGCTGCTCTTCACTCCGCTTTATGAAAGACCAAAACTGAACTTTCAGTGTAAGAACTGGCTCGCATGTGACCTCGGAGACTCGCTGTTCTGTCACGCAGCATACGAAATAGGTCGAAAGTAGGATTTTTAGTGCTCAGATTTCATCTGTGTACTGTAGAATACTTCTTGTTTTGATTTACTCTGCTTGTAGGCATGTAACTTTGGAATTCAGAAAAAAAAAAAAAAAGCACTAAAACTATTGAGCACTGGTGGTATGCCTTTTCTTTTTTAACTGCAAAATGATCCGGGACCTTAGAGAACGAAGAGGTTAAACTAGTCTTGAGACCATTTCCCGATTCTATTCAGTTCCATTGTGCAATGTACACTTCAGTTACTTTTCTATCAGTCTGCAGACACGGGTGTATCCAAACATTGAACCTAATGTGTACTGTATAGTGTTGTACATGAATGTTTGTGTTTTATATACCACATGCAAAATGTCAATATGCACTATTTAAATGTTTTAAATAATATATTCCTCCTTTATAATGCTTAAATCTATATGATTCCAATATTTTTATAAGTGAGTGAGTGATCAGACTGGTTCCAATTCAGAATTAACAGCTGCTTTGTGTTTGTTATGCAGTGTTTGGCTGTTTATTCAGTATAGTAGATAAGCATGGCAACAGTTATGCTGAGTGTGTTTTGTGCCATCCTTGTTGAGCAATAAAGAAATGGTAGAACTAGGCATTTTGTGATATAACAGTTTTACTTTGGTAAAAGCAAACCCTATATATCTATGTGGATATATAGATATGAATATATATAACTGAACCAGATGTAATTGCATTGCTATGTCTGGTGCTCATTGTATAGACTTTTATAATAAAAGTACCTTAACCTTTATTGCCATGTACCTTTGCTTCTCATCGTGCATTTTCCTCCACTTCCATCTCTTGCAAACAAGCGCTGAGTCCTTCGCTATCCCTGTGTGTGTTTGCAGTTTCAGGGTGTCGCTGAGGCAGGCCCGAGCGCCGCAGCCCGCCAGC
>NW_009260070.1:1098100-1112065 GCF_000687185.1 Egretta garzetta
TGGGCGTTCGTTCCCTCCCGGGGCGCCAGCCCGCTCTGATGCTGCAGGAGCAAACGTGAGTCCCCTGGGCTCTGCCCCAGCAGTTGCAGCCTCGGGAGCAGATGGGGCCGGGGGCTGGTTCAGCCCTTGCGGGGCTGATTTAGTTCATGGCCAGTGAATGCGCCCTCGGCTGACGAGCAGCATTTGGTTGTGTCTCTCCATCCGCAGCGATCTCCTAGCCTTAAAATCAGCGTCACAGCAGTTACTGCCGTCTGCGGTCAGAAAACGCTGTCACTGCACGCGCTTCTGTAAACCCAACGGATGCTTTTCCTCTGGACCAAACAGGACTTTGTCGTGGTTTGTTGATGTAAGTTCAAAGGAGAAGTGGCTGAGGTCTTTCAAACCGACTCTTAAGTTGTATTTTGTGTAAATCCGCCTTTCTCCAGCCTAAGGCCCAGCAGGGGATGGAGGAGCTCCAGAAGGTGAAGACTCTACTTGTGGATGTGCAGCAGTGCAGGTAAACGGGAAGAAGAAAAACAACTCGGAAGCTGAGGGAGCCGGCGGGGGAGAGGAGGCAGAAGGCAGACGGTGGGGCGGGATGGAACGATGTTCCCTCTGATGGTGCCTTTCCTCCCGAGGATGGGGGAAAAGCAAGCACAAATTCTTGGGACCCTGCCTGGAAGAATGAACAAGGTTGCTACAGCTCTGTTCTACAAGCCTCCATTTTTCCTTAGCGTGGTTTTTTCAGTGAAGCTTGCTCTGACAGATGCTAATGAGAAGACAAAAATCCCTCAAACAGTGGTTTGGCGGGAACTGTTTAAAATCAGCGTGCTACAAAGCAATGAACTAAGATGATTTTAATGAAGGAAGATAGACCTGTTTTAAACACTGTTAGCCAAAATGGAGGAGAAAGGGGTATTTTTGGGGGTGCAAAAAGCTCTTCCTTGGGACAGATGTTCCTCGAGGAAGAACCAGTTCTGAGACAGCACAAATCCGAAGCGCTCCAAGCTTTACCTCTTCAAAGAAAGCGGTTTGCTTGAGCTGTTGTGTGATGATAGGGCCAGGAGCTTGCTGGGGGAAGGGGGCAGGCGGGGGTGAGGGTTCCTGCACCCCAGAGTAGCAGAGCGAGGATGGGGAGTGCTGGAACGCTCCTCCCCACACTGCTGGGCAAGTCACTGGCTCAAGGTTTTGGGACTTCTTTGTAGGAGAGGGGCTGCCAGGAGGAGGAAAGGTCGGAGATGCCGGAGGTGCAACGCATCTCCTTGCCTGCGTGTCAGGCTACTGAGTAACCGAGATCAACAGATCGTCGGTGACCTTGGTTTTCTGGGACGAGTGTCCTGGGACACCGCACGGTGACAAGAGCCCTTTGGAAGTGAAAGGAACTGGCCCCTTCTGGAGGAGAGGGGGGTGTGGGCTTGGCCCGAGCTGAAGCAGGAACCGGTGCACCCGGACAGACGCGGCTGCCCGGCGCTGGGGGCCTCTGTCCGCGTCCCTTCAGACGCCCGACTGCACCCCACGGCCGCTGCTCCATGGCGTGATGGGACCCAGGGAGACTCAGTCAGTGGGTTGGTAGTGCTCGGCAGGGCGTTGGAATATTGTAAATCCGTGTAGGATTCACGTACGTTTCAGGACGCTTTGGTGGCTGGGGGTTGCGTGTCCTGCGTGAGCCGAGGTGCGCAGCTTCTCCTGAGCAGGGCCCGTGGGGTGCAGGGGGTGCTGCAGCCCTGTGATGGCCCCGTGCTTTCTTATGGGGTGTTCAGAGGGGTTTGGGGCATGTGTTCCATTTCTTCTTGTGGCTGGGTCCCAGCAATGAGCAAATACTAATGACTGCAGAGGAGCAGGTATTTTCTGGCCTGAACATAACGCTGTGGCTCTACGGCAACAGGTATAAATGGATTGAGGAAGAAAAAAGATGTTCTGAAAATTCAGGCTGGTGCAAGGGTGAAGCAAATCGCCCTCTAGTGGTTCCAGCAAAATAGAAACTCGATTGATTTTATTTATTTATTTACTTCCTGCAAGAGTGTTTTTGTTGGTTCTCTGAAGGCACCAGTGACCTGTTCTGGGAGCAGCAGGAGCCTGGAGCGAGAATTGCTGAGAAATAAGGGCTGACCTCGGCAGCAGCTGCACTTGCAAACGAAAGCGATCTGGGGACGTGAGGGCTGACGACCCCTCTGCGAGCGAGGGGCCGGGGACCGGGAGGAGGGTCGGGAGCTGCCCTTGCTCAGGATCTGCTCTCTGCTCCACACCTGGGTCTCCCAGCAGCCCCCAAACAAGGCAGAGGAGCAAGCGTTGCTCCGGCGCCCATGGAGATGCCTACCCAGGACTCCAGCAAGGCTGGTCTGCTCTTGGAGTTAAAGCATCACCTGAAACTCTCAGAGAAAAGACCCAGAAGCAACAGTGCAGTGCACACCTGTATTAATTTTCCTGCTTCTCTTATCCAGACATAGGGAAAAATAAAGGGGGGGGAAGGACTTCAGATTTATTTGAGCTGCATGAAGAGCCAGGCCGTCCCCGTTAGGCGAGCTCACGTGTTTTACTGTGCCGTCTTGCCTGAAGGACCCTGCAGGTGCTGCATGCTTTTCATAATTCTCCTGAGTTTTGCGTTGGTGTTGTTTAACTCCTTCTCCAACTCAGCCGTGTACCTGAAGAGCCTAGAACACAAACACAGCCCCGTGTCCCTTCCTGGTGGCCGCCCGGGTGCCCCTCATGAGCACAGGGGCTTGCAGCCTCTGCCCCCCTCCCTGGGCAGCCACGGAGAGGTTTGGGAAGAGACAAAATTTTAAATTCTTGTCCCACCTCATTCTTGACTCATGCCCTTAGGAGCTGCTCTACTAAACTCTCGTTTCCCTCTTCCCTCCCTGGGGGCAGCTGTTGTCAGACAGCATAAGAGCACTTAAAATATCTGCAGTCACTGACTTTGTGTTGATTTGTGTCTCAGGTGGTCCCTGGGTGAGGGTCTCAGCTCGGGCTGCAGCTCCCTGGGGATGGGAACATGAGGGCAAGGGCAGGCTCCGGGCACCTACTGCTGAAATTCTGCAGTGGAGACGTAGCTCTGAGTGGCGACCGAGTCCGTCTCCTCCATGGGTGGATACTTCGCACCAAGTGTTTTTTTCAGCTGGCTCTATTCAACACCAGAGGGATTTAAAAAATCAGTGAATCACAGACAAAGCCAGCGTGGCCATGGGGACACCTGCAACACAGCCACTGGTGCAGGAAGGGGCCACACGGGGCGGGGGGAAAGATCCGTGCGGCTCTGGGGAGCAAAAGTCTCCATCTGAAAGTTGATTTTTTTTCTGGCCCTTCCAAAGAGACCAGCTGTAGGGACACTCATTTCTTTTTGGAGTTGAGACTGCAAGCACAGTGTAACAGGGTTTACAGGCAGCCAAGGGGCTTTTCCCTCTCGTGGTGTAGAAGTGATTTAAAAAATCTGTTTTGGAAGTACTTGGGCAGGTTTACCCCAGATACGGAACCACCAGCGACTGCTGGAAACCTTCCTTTGGTAAAAGGAAGCTACAGTAACCGTTCTTCTTGCATAGGTGCAGCCCATCACCCACGGATGGCTGCAGGACTTGTTCTCCATCCATCTGCCTCTGTCTGGCATTTGGGCAAATGCCCAGCTCACAACTTTATTGTACCAGTGTGAAGACGCACGGATCTCGCCCTCCTGCCCTCTCTGCTATTCTAGCACATGCCCTTGCCTCAACAAACTTTCACTTGATGTTTTGGGCATAATCAGTGATTTTTCTGTATTTATAGGTCTAGTTTTTGCTATTCCTGTGATGTTAAAAATAATATCCTGTGGAGAAACAGCTTTCGTAAGTAACAGCGGGGACAACTGCGACTCCTTTTGTATTATTCAACTTCTGAAATACAGTCAGCAGTTTCTAAGAACCAGGGCAGAATAAAGCCTACCTTGTCGTTAGCGCCGTCGCCATTGGAGAGCTTGGAAATATCCTTCCTTTTAGTGGCTGCGAATTCCTTGCTTGTCGTTCAGGCGGATGAGAGGAGACAGAAGTCCTGTGAGACCAGGTCAGTGCTCGGTACGGGGGGATAACAGCGGATGCTGGGATCCTACCTTTCCAAGCTCTCCTCTGCTGGATTTGCATCCATCCCTGGTTTCTTCAACTTGAGCTTGACAAGGGCCTTATTGCAACTCTGAACGTAGACAGGGAAAGTCAGGCGTGTTAAATGTGTTCAACCAAAGGCACTTTTGCACAAGGACTTGAATGCAAGGAGCAGCGTGATGCCTTGGCAGCTAAACAGAAATCCCACTGGTGTATTTGTTCCCTTCAAGAGAACTTACCCTGCTAGATCTCACATTCGTCACGGAATCCCTGAAGGCAACAGCCGCCCAAACCCAGCAAGAGTTTAGGTTTTGGGGCATATTCAGTTTAACCTTGCTGTAGCCCCGGGTAAGTAGGAGCATGAGTGTGGGTGGGGGAATGGAAGCCGTGCCGCTGCCGACCAGACCAGCTGTGTCCTGGCCAGTGAGTCCCCATTCCTGTCCCTCAATGAAAGCTTAGGCTCTGCAGAAGCAACATTCCTACAGGAAAACCTCAGGTAGGCACGGCTGCCGGCCCTCTTGGAGAAGCTGAGGCTGGATGCGCAGGTCTCCATCCCACACCCCTCTCAATCCCATTTATCTGGCGGGTGACGCTGTGTTCCCCAGCTGAGGCCGGGTTTCCAGGCGGAGGTACCGCCTTGCCCCAGCAACGCAACTGTGCAGTCCCCTTGGCTCGCGTGTGTGCGTCTGGCGGGAAGGGAGCAGGGCGTAATTTCAAGTTGAGCTGAAAAGTTAAAGATTTGCTCCCCTTTTGTGCTCATTCCTGGCTCACAACAACGGTCTGAACTTTGTGGCGTTTTAAAGGTATGTGTTTCTGCTTGTCTGCCCACGCAGAGAAGATTTTTAGTCTCCCAGTTTGGAAGAGCAGCAACAGTGAGCTCTGAAGAAAGCTGACAGGGGAGGTGTCACCAACCCGGCTGCTCTTCAATACCGCTTTGAAAAGGGTGACGAGCAGGTAGGTGCCTTGCACCCTCACTCATGCTCCTCTTGCCGCTAGGAGCCCCTGTGGGTTTGATGGAAGGATGTCTCCGTAGCTGTCAGATGTTTCTTTACGAAAAATCAAACATTGGGTGTTCTCAAATGGTTATGGCTCAGCTGCTTAAGGCTCTTGATCAAATAAGGTAGTTACAGAAGCGTTTGCTTACCCGTCTGAAGAGGTCTCTGATCTGAAGTTCTTCACTGGGTATCACCTCAAAGTCTGCTTTGACTTCTGAATAGGTGTCATTTATGATAGCCAAAAACATGTTCTGCACAGGAAGGATGCAGTGAGAGGTTTGTTTCTGGAAATCACATTTGTGTTACATGGGGGCTGTTGTTCTGGTGGCTGTTCATGCTAACTAATGGGATCGAAGAGGTTTGCTGGGCACAGACGTGCTCCTAATGCGCTTAAATGACCCGATAATCTCAGGGAGTGTTTTTGGGAGACAAACGGCTCATTTCCCACCTGCAGTACCAGCTAAAAGGCCCCGTTCTTTGGAGGTAACGGATTTCCTGTCATGTACTCAGAGCTTTTTCAGATGGTGTTTCCATCTTCAGCAATTAATGACAACCTCAGTCTAGGGGATAAAGCGAACCTACACCTCCATGGTCCCAGCAGTAGAGCGAGCAGCGCAACGGGCTGGTTTTGTGGTGCAAAAATCCCTTTTGTGGCTGTTTGGAGGGAGGGAGGGAGAACTGCGAAGCGCCTCGCCCACTGGGAACTCCTGCGGGAGTTGGGACTGCATCTGCCCGGGGGTGCTGGGGGCAGCCAGGGCAAGCCCGGCATCACCTTGGGGGGAAAAACTGCCCCGAGCCCTGTGCAAGAGCTCTTCCCTGCTGCCCATGCAAAAGGGTGAGCGGTTTTGCGATGATACCTACCAGCAATACGAAGAACACAAAGAATACGAACGTGATGAAGTAAATAGGTCCAAGGATCCTGTTTGCTGCTTCTATGGTTTCAAAATCAAAATCTCCCAGCACAATACGGAACTGTGTGAAGCTGGGAGTAAAAAATACAAGCGTGAGGTTGGCTGGCTTCTCCCAAAGCAGAGCACTGTACGTGTTAGCTAAGAGAAACGGCCATCGCTGCAATCGAGCCTGATTCACCATTGCCTTAATCACTGCGACGCCAAGGCAAGCCGGGATAACGCTGCACTGGCAAATGGGGTGTTTAGCACATATTTGAGAATTTGAAGGTACTATGGCTTCTGTGAGAAAATACTTTCATTTGGGATAAATCACCTGGGTTTGGTTTTGGTTGTTTTTTTTTTAATTATTTCCCTTCTGTTCTAACTTCATGATCCCTCGTCTCCTGTTGGTCCAGAAGGTAACACTATAGGTCCCTACATCCCCCTATAGGGGATTTTATTCCTAGCTAAGACAAATATTTATTTCTCTGTATTGCAACATCTTAGAACTGTCTCACATTCAAGGGGAGCCAAAATGAGCTGGTTTTCTGGTTTAGATGTGCCTTCATTTTACATGAAAAGCTGCTTTCAATCGATCTGGTACGCTAAGGGTCTCTCTCCAAGGTTGTAGGAAATGCAGCTGTGGGCTGAACCACCCCGTACGCTGTGGTGACAGGTTAGGGTTGTGACAAGGTGCAAGGACCATCCAAACCAGCTCCAGCTGGCACCTGGAACTGATCTGGTGGTGTTGCTACAGGAAGGGGCTGAAAAAAATCTGAGGAAGGACATACCAGAGCCAGCAAAGGGACTGGGGACTCCTGGCTGTGCTGCTCGGTGCCTTCTGAAAAGGGCTGGAATGCTGGTTTGCAAGCATGCCCAGCTTGTGCTCTGAGCCGCCGGGGGTCTGGGGCAGTTCTGCTCTGGCTTTCACGCCAGGGACGGTATCGCGTACCTGGTGGCACGTCTGCTGGGAGCAGCACGTTCCTGCCTTTGAAAGAGGCAGAAGAGCAGAGCCTGCCCTGTCACCCAGGGGCCTGCTCACCCATGGCAAAGTTCCACGATGGCTCCATTGGGTGACCCCCTCCTCAGCTTCCCCTTCTTGGGCGGCCCTGACCTCTTTAACATACATGTGGTCTCTCTTGAACATGTGAAGGCCTTGGTAAACAGATTGTAGGGCCAACAAAACTGGTTTTACTCTATGAAATCAGCTCAAGTCTTGTAGACCCGTAAGTTCTACTTAGCAGAAACTGGTTTGCACCTGACCCACTGGGGATTTTGTATCAGAAAGTTTAGAAAATGGCATACATGCAGTTCTGGAAAGTGGAAAACTCTTCAACTTGCGACCCAAAGACCAGATAGCCTAGCTGGGCATAGGCAAAGAAAATGATGAAGAACATGATGGCAAATCCAAAGATGTCTTTGGCACAGCGAGATAAGGTGGAGGACAGCTGCGTCATGGTTTTGTTAAAGCTCACATATTTAAATATCTGCAAGAGAACAGAACACGTTGTTGTTGGGGGACTTCACAACTTCTTAACAGAACTTCTGGAACATTGCCTGTAACTGTAATTCACAGGTTAAGCCTCACCTAGAAATAAGTCGCGGGGTGCGTATCTGTAAGGAGAGCTAGGCTTGGGGCTATGTCTGGAGAAGATAAATATTCTGCAGGGCAAATACACTTATGTGCTAAAGCTAACATTGCGCAGGCAGGTCCTTGCTGGGTACTGGTACCTTTGATCAGCTCTAGCAGGTATGGACCCCTGGTCACGACATTGCAAGACGTACGCCCTCCTGAATCCAAGGATTCCCTGAGGGGCTGAGTGGGGTAAGGAGCTGTCTTGTACTTTGGGTCTGAAACAAGGCCTGAACAGAAGCCTTGTTCGATGACAGTCATTAATGATAAACTCGTTGTGTTACTAAATTAACAGTAATCGGTCTGAGGGGAGGGTGACACAGGAGGACCGTGCAGCTGGGGCGCAGAATGGCTGTCAGGAGGAAGCCTGACTGCAGAACCAGTTAACAGCCAGTGCTCCCGCACAGCTTCTTGCCGTAGCCTTGGCCTGGGAGGTGGGGGAGCCCCAGAGCCTGTTTGGTTTGTACGGACGTGACCTTTCATGACAGCTTATGTCAGGTACGGGGGGTGCGACTGTAAAGCAGGATCTCTTCCGGCAGGTGCGAACGCCCCCACCGCCTGTCTCACAGCCGCTTTGTGCCGGGCGTTTTGCAAATACCTGGGGGCAGAGAGGGCCTGTCAGCAGCCAGGGACCGGGCAAAGCTTTGGGAAGTCTCACCCAGTCACTGGGAACGCTGAGGCCGCCCAAACCGACGTCACTGATGTCTGCTGGGTACAGGGGAAGGGGTGTGGATCCCAGCTGGGGCCAGCAGGGTTTAGTAGATTAGGGGCAGTGCCTGCAGGACTGATTGGGCTCCAGAGCATGTTTGGAGCCCCCAATCTTTGAGAAGTTTGCTGCTCTGCCCAGAGATCAGCGAATCTATTTACACGAAGGAATGAAATGAAAGGTGTCCTGGCACAAAGCCGCTTCTCAGTCGAGTTCAGACACATTTTGCCTTCCTCTGCAGTTAAAAAGCAGCTACTGTTTTCATAGCTTTTGGCCACACCAGCTATGAATAGCTTCACCTATTGCAGCCGTGCCATCTGCATAGGTCAGGCTGTGACCTGGAGAATATCGGGTCTAGGAACAGACCGAGCTTGAGGCGGCTGTTTGGCCATGGGAATTTCCCAGCTGCTCCAGTGCAGACAGCTGCCCACGTGCAGATTTTTTTTTTAGATAGGCTTGGAATTTGTGTGACCCATGTTTATGAGGAGGAGGTAATTTTAAACTCTTCTGGAATCTTATAAACAAAAGTCTCCCTTTTGGCCTTTGCGATTCACCCATGAAAAAGTGAAGGTGAACATTTATGCTCTGCTGAGAAACGCTATGATTAGCGAGTACAAGAAAAGGGAATAAGAACCAATACCTTTATCCAAGCAAAGAAGATGTTGACAGCAATCATATTGTTGTAAAGGACTTGCCAGAAAGCAAGGAAATAGAAGTTTGGGTATACGTGGGCATCAGAGAGCAGCTTTTCCATTAGTAGCGACACTTCCACAGTGCGGTAGATGTTGAAGGCGATGGCAAGGATGGATACCTGAAGGAAAGCAGAAGCAAGTGAAACTGAAGTCCAGCTACGCCCCTTCTCTCCAGACGTGTCACCGCGCACAAGACTCTACTGATTTCCAAAGGCCCTTGGTTAGATTTGAAGAACCCGAGCTTTTCACATGTTTTGTCGTAAACCATATATACAAGACTTTATCGGCCAAACCGTTTGTAACCGTACTGTGATAATTCTGGGCTTGTGCTACAGAACCTGCTGCATACATCCTAATTTTGCTGCATTGCCTCTGGTAGGCACTAGTGCTTCCTTGCTCTGCGAGGATGAAGGCTGTAACGAACAAGGTGAATAACGAATAGAAAGGACACGGAGCCAGAGCAAGCGGAGCTCAGGTGTGCTGAACTGTGGTGGGCCAGGGGCCTCTTCAGCACAGAACAGCGGAACAGTGGGTGGCTGACTCCAGCCAGACACGGATCCAGGCTGTTCTGGCTCCGTGGCTGCCTGCCCGGTGCTAGCCTAGGCTGGCAAGCGTGGAGGTGAAAGTCAAGGGGTAGCTCACCACCAGCAGCAGCAAATCCAGCCAGTTCCAGGCACTTCTGAAATACTCCTTTTTCAGTTTTACTATTTTTATAGCCTCCTGGATTATGAATGTAATGATGAAGAGGCAAAAGGTGATTTCGCAAGAAGCCAGGAAGTAATCGTAATACGTGACGTATCTGAGGAGCTTCACAGAGTAGATATGTGATGAGGTGAAAGCACCCCCAGTAGCAGGGAACTCCACCACCAACCTGAAAAAAATTGGGGACGGGTGTTAGTTACCATCCCTTTAAATCATCTCAGCCCTTAATTTTCTAATATTAATGTTTACGACATTAATAATGCCTTAGTGGAACTCTTACATTTGTAAGATCTTCTGCAAGGGCTACGCTAAGTCTCCCATGAAAAGTCTTACGTGGTTTGTGGGGGAAGAGAAGCTCTTGGGATACCCAAGCTATGCTCTGTGGTTGTAAGTCTTTAAAGAACCTGTGTCTCAGAAGGGCAAACATTCGCCCTACCCTGAGTCTTTTCCCTCCGCTAGCTGACAACAGGACAATAATCCAGTCTTTGACCTTGCAAAAAGCCATGGAATCTGTTCCAACAGCCAGCAGCTGTACAGGCCAGACACCAGCTATTCAAGAAGACCAGATGGAAGGGAAGGCTCTGGGTCTGCTCCCCGCACCACCTGAACCCCCTGATTCATTAATCACTGTCTTGCCTGCTGCTACCTGGGAGACACGTTCTGAGGGGACCAGCCTCTCCTCCCGTCCCTGCGGAAGCACCATGCCTCAGCAAATCCCATTTCACACGTAGTAAAGGTAGGAACTCACTTGATTATACAAAAGAGGTTTACATTGGCGTTATACGTCGAGAAGTCGATAAACACAACCCTGGTTCCTCTAGTGAGCCAGCCGTTCTGCCTGAGAAACTCCAGCTTCTCCGCGCTCTCCCGCTTCGATTTGGGCAGGGTGACCATATATCCTCCACTGCTGTACAAGCCCATGGATCCCCAGTACCAGGGGGATAACGAGGAGGTTGCGGTGTATTTCCATCTGTCCGAAACGGGAAAGCAAAGCAGCTAAGCTTACGGCAACTGGACTGAAGTAAGCTTTACCTTTTATTTTATATAATCCTGTTAGTTCTTGTGTTCTGCTGCGTCCACAGCTGACCGTTTAAGCCAGATCCTTAAAAACCGCTTTTCTTTACATGAAGTATGCGCGAGACATACGGCCTTAAAATATTCCCATTTCTCTTATTTGCTAAAGACTCGGTGCGTTCGCAAAACAGCAATTGCTTATGAATCTGGATCTCGCCCACTGTGGGCCAGACAGTTTATTGCCTGAACGCCTTTACAGGTAGAGGGAATATCTCTGGGTCACGTAGTTCATCGTTACTGCAGCGTGTTCGCATGTTCTTCTGTTGGGTTAAATCAGTGCTCAGTGAAGTGTGTGAAGCAGGCCACCTGGCTCTGTTTCCGGAGCAATTTAGCATAATTCCAATTTATAAACACGCGATTTCAATTCAGGCCTCACATAACCAACCTTTTCTCCAGAGATGTTAGTGGAGACGGGTCCATTAATCTGTGCATTGCTGAACTGGCCTTGCTGTTTCCAGTTCTTCCTGCCTCTCCGCTATAAATTTCCCATGCCCAATTCCCATCTGTAATGTTGGCACGAAACCAAACCCATGGTTTATCTCAACATAAACAAGAGAAAATCTCAGCTAACTGCACGTGCAGTTGTTGCTAACTGGAGAACAGCAGCGCTACGGCTTTGTTTAGATTCTCAAAAATGTTTCTGTGCTGAATAGGCTGACTTACTCAGATTCATTCCTTGGGCCGAAGTCAGACCTGTCTTCATCTTGATAGCGATACTTGCTGTAACAGTCTTCTAAAAACGTATGGAAATATGGGTAGATGGAGCAAGAGTTGTTGCGCACTTTCAGCTGGCGAAGCCGGGCTACTCCTAACAGCAAATTCTCGTAGTAAATATGGCTGCTGCTGTTCTGGGGAGCCAATGTCACGTTGTTGTACCATTTGTCCCAGTAGAGCCCATCCAGGAGGGGTCCCTCTGCAAACTGCATGTACAAGGGGGGTTAAAGATTCAAAAGGAGATTCAAGTACCATTACCCTGCTTCTTAGCATGCAAATCTCTGCGAGGTTCTCGGGTAACTTACAGCTGCGGTCTCAGCTAGAACACGGACGCTTCCCACCTATACGCTGCCTTACAAATAGCATCTACTTACATCCTGTGGCTACGAGACCATTTATTCCCCACACATTCTATCGGAGCCACGCGATGGGATTATTCAGGGCAGGACTACAACATCATCTGTTTGGGGTTTCGCTGAAAAATTCTCCTGAATTCTAAACAAACATGTTTCAACACAAACATTCGACGTTGTTTTAACAAAATCTGTGGGATATCTTAATCTCTGAAGATCTGTTTGGGGATCTATTTCTGACTCGGTTTTAGCCACCTGATTCTAAATGAGGAAGTATTTATCTTTGAAGGTGGGGAGAAAATCCTCCTTGTTGTGGGTGTTTCTTAGATGCAGATAAAGAGCATTAAGCTTGGGGATAACATTATTCCGAGTACAAAGCAACATACCCCCACGGCCTGGTGCCGTCTGAGCGCGACTTACAACCATTTCCAGTACATCAGCACGCGCTGTGTAGCAAGGGCTCACTATGGGCTGGCAACAACCGACCCCGCAGTAAGAGGGAGTACAGTTCTGCCGAGTGAACGGTGATAACCAGCCATTTCCACTTTTAAGGAAGAGTAGGGTGAGAAACTTTTGCCTCCTGCTGTCAGCGGGGCAATGCTGGTAATTTTGGGAAGTCCTCCACCTAGTAAGGAAAACAGAGATACGCGTTTTGCAGCTGTCATGGAAATATGACGTCATGTAAGAGCAAACCAGGTGAATCACGACGGTACATTCTCCTGGATGCCCCACTGGAAATCATGAATATTTTTTTTAGAACAGCTGAAAGTCAAAAGAACTGTAAACCCCAAATCATTCTGGTTTGAATTGAATTGAATTGAAGCTCTTTTCAGACCAAGCCTAATATTGAGAATACGATGCAGCGATTAATTGGCCTATTGCTTTCCATGACTGACTACCCAGCAGTATCGGTATTATTGTTTGTACCCAGAATTGCCCCAAATGCATTTTAATTAGTTATTTGCCTTTCTTCAGCTGCAAGCACAACATCTAGCACACGGCTGTCGGGAGAACAGTGAGACTCTATCGCTCCGAATTAACACTAGGAGCTGCCTCCCTTGTTTGCTCTCCAAGGAAACACCTTCGCAACGCCCAGGCTCACCCTCCAGAGATCAGCTCTGCTCCCGATGCTCCTGAAACCGCTCCTGCCGTCCTCGGAGGGCTCCAGGAAGAGACGGGCCATGACTTTGTTCAGGTAGTACATGTCGGTGCTCACCATGCCGAACGTCACTGGAGGGACGGGGCAGAGAGGGGATGCTCGCAGGCTGCAACTGGAGGGGCCAGTAGCACCGGGCCTTGCCCCTCGCTCCCCCCGTCACCGATGCTCCCTGCCAGAACCCGGCATGCGGAGCACCCACCCGGCTGAGGCGGTGCTTTCGGGTGGGTGATGGGCGGGGTAGGGGCGGGTGCTGACAGAGGCACAGGGACAGGGAGCGGCGGTGGTCGCCTCGGCCCTGCGAGGACATACTGTCCTGGTTTTGGCTGGGATAGAGTTAATTTTCTTCATAGTAGCTACCATAGTGCTGTGTTTTGGATTTAGTACTAGAAGGATGTTGATAACACACTGATGTTTTTAGTTGTTGCCAAGTAGTGCTGAGACTGGCCAAGGACTTTTTGAGCTTCTCCTGCTCGGCCGGGGGCATAACAAGCTGGGAGGGAGCACAGGACAGCTGACCCCAACTGAGCAAAGAGCTGTTCCAGCCCACAGAACGTCGTGCTCGGGGGGGTTGGTCGGTCGGTTGGGGGGAGAGTGATGGCAGCTCAGGGGGGAGTGATCGCGGCTGGGGGGGGGAATGATCGCTGCTCGGGATGGGCTGGGCTGGGCATCAGTCAGCAGGTGGTGAGCAATTGCGTTGTGCATCACTTGTTCTATATATTCTCTATATTCCCTTACCATTATTATTATGACTATTGTTAACTCTTCTCTCTTATTAAACTGTCTCTAACTCAACCCACGGGTCTTACTTCTTTTTCTTTCCCCCGATTCTCTCCCCCATCCCGCTGAGGGAGGTGTGAGCGAGCGGCTGCGGGGTGCTGAGCAGGTTTGACCCAGGACAGTCCTTTCGGGCGCCCAACGACACTTACGTACGCAGAGGTCTGCCAGGAACGCGGCGTAGAGGACCAGCTCCCGGAGCGTGGTGCTCAGCGCCAGCTCCCGGCTGC
>NW_009260070.1:1112586-1121521 GCF_000687185.1 Egretta garzetta
CTGAGGGGTTTGTGGGGAGTTTAAGATCAGTCAGCGTTGTGCAGTTCAGATGCGGGGTTTTATTTAACGATGCAGCAGCGTGGCGTGAAGCCAAGGCCTCGTGTTTTCCTCGTTTCCCGTGCTGGAAGGTGCCTGTGGGGTTTTCTGCCGGGCAGCAGCGTTACGGTGCGGAGCTCCGGGCAGGTCCAGCCTCACAACTTCCCTGTAGCGACCGCAGTTGAAAAATCTTTGGGAGATTAGGTTTGTTGGAGTTTGGCAAAACGAGGTTTTGTGGTGTTTGTTATTATTTTGAGCAAGGTGGCCATGAACAGCAGCGTGCAAACTGTTTGGGCCATTCAGCTCAACAGCTAACAGGTCATAGCCATCCTTGATTAAAAGAGCAGGAAGGGGGAAAGGTGGTGGCCCTCACAGTTCATGTTAGACAGTGAGGCTTTTGGGTCAGGCGTGCAAGGAGAAAAAAGCATTCACGGATGTGTCTTAGTGCTAAGGGAGCCTCAGCATCTCGCTTATGCTAAATGGGTTATTGCCATCAGAAGACAAGTCATGGGGTGAGCAGGAGAGGGAGGGGACCAGTGGCAGGCTCAGCAGGGTAAGGATCCGTCTTTGCCAGGCTGCAGCCGATGCCGGGCATCCGTAGCTGGTCTTAACAGCTCAAGGAAGAGTCACAGCCAGTGTTGGATATTTAAAATTTTATTCGCCTCTAACTTATTCTCATAAAAACACTCTAGTCTATTTGGGTTCAGTATTCAGGCGGTACAGACTTCTGATATTATTGAGAGTGATATTAGAGAAGCAGTACAAACCAATCTACTTCAGCATGTAACCAAGCCCAGGTGGAACTAAACCCACCCACACTTGTAAAAACTAATTAGCCTGCTTTCTTAGGTTTTACAGTTAAAATACGATACTCAGTAAATGGTTATATTCACCAACCCATATAAATAAAATCTAACATGGTAAAATGGGAACAGCTGAATGTGCAAGAGTCAAAGTAAAAATATGTAGATAGGTATTTTGCTAATTAGAGCAATCACCAGTTAACTGCATTTATGTTGTAATTGTCAATTACAGGTGTGAGCTTTCCTCTTCATTTCCAGTTAAAGTTCATCACTTTCGTACAGTCCAGACTGCTCAGCCAAACGCTGAAACTCTCCTTCTGGTGAGAAAGCTTGTTTCACATCCAGTCCTCTTCCATTAAGTGCCAGATACTTGCTAAAAGTCGGTCGAACCCGTAACAGCTTGGGGGCTGGAATTGGCTTGTTGGCATGTGCTGGAAGAGAGGAAAAAGCCTCTTTCAGCATCTTCCCAGACTGCAGAAAGACCCATGGTAGAGCAACCCCGTTGCTTTTTATCTGCAACGTAAACCAGGAACCCCTTGGGAAGAATTTAACAGACAAGCCCAGATCTCAGATATCAGAGGTTTATGGAAAGTGCCATATTCACCTGCCTTCTTGCTACCAGTGAAGCTGTCGGATGGCAGGTGCATGCAATGTGCAAAGGATTCGTCACATAGCATCTTGGCACTAAACCAGTACCAGTTTTTCCCAATAGTTGCTTTCTGTCTGGTTTCAGTATCTTGGGAAAGAAATCCTGCCAGCAGTCCAAGCTAATTAGGTTAATGGCAGTGTTAGGTTTGCGGTCGGACTCAATGACCTTAAAGGTCTTTTCCAACCGAAATGATTCTATGATTTTAATCCTGGGGGCCTGTTCTGAACGCAAGCGCCAGTGGCGGTTTCAGCTGTGGGATGTGGCACTTACTTGCAACCTCCAGCCTGGCGTGGCATGTGGCCACACCAGCTCCGTTGACAGCCGACACGGTGTACCAACCAGCATCTGTCTTGTTGGCATTATGGATCAGGAGGCAAATCCTTCCAGTATTGTCATGTAGCAAGCTGGAAAATGAAGGTGTTTGTGTGTAAGTGCTTGGAGGGGGAAGGAGTGAAGACATTGAAATCAGAGTCAGTTTGCATGCTGAGGAGCTGAGAAAGCCCTAGAACCATTCCTGCAGGGCACTGCAAACTATTTAGACGTAAACACTGCATTTGTGTTACGAGCCACCAGTGATTCATCCAGGTGGCATCAGGTCCCTTCTGTAAGCCCCACAACCTCAGAGCACGATGAATGCTTTCACGTTTCAGTCCTAAAGCCACGCTTCTCCTCTGTGGGCTGCTCGAATTCAGAGTGGCACTTGGTCACAGTTTCCTCTCCGTGCCCTCAGAACAAGACTCTGAGCCTCGTGCCTGCCCAGCGCAGAAGCCTGCTCACCACGTGCCGCAAACGAGGGGCAGATCGAGCTTTCCAGCTTGCTGCTTTTAGAAACCAGCCAATTCAAATTTGACTTGACAAATACTGGTTATTGTTTTCTAACACACCAATGGCCAACTCATTAGTAGGATACCTTATTCGGTCTGTATTATATTGTACCATTTCGTTGTTTCTTTTCCAGTAAATCCGGGGTGTTGGGACAGCAGAGATCTGGCATTCGAGTCTGGCTGTATCTCCTTCAAAAACCTTTTTGCTTTGTGGCTTGAAGATGAAAGTTGGAGGTGTGTGATGTTCTTTCGCTAAATTAAAGAGGAAAGGTAAGAAGGGGTTACTGTAAGTACTGAACGCTAGCATCAGGCTTGTTATTTTAAGATTTTGGAATGCTAAATTCAGGAGGGCACATCTTCCTTACTGCAGCTCCTTAGCCTACAGGCAATTCCCATGAGCATAAGGGTGTAGTAGACACAATCCCCTTCAGGAGGAGAGTATGTATATTGTATATAGAGAGTATAATGTGTATTATCAATTCTGGGAAATTAATAACTCCCAAATTGTGGACACCCCACTTACATCTACATACACCGCTAGAAGGGCTTTGAAGAAATATGGCATCCCAGATGTATGTATTAAAATAGTTTTGGAAAAGGTAAGGTGTTTGTTATAGTTTGAGCCTGAATATCTGGAGATCTACCTCTGCTTCTTAATTGCTTTATGTCCTAAACACACAGAGGAAGGCATTAAGATTGCTGAGATTTTCCATGTGTGCCCAGGTAATTATCAAGGCTCCCAGTCTTACCAATTACTTCCACTTTTACTGCGAAAGACGATTCTCCTGCACGGTTGACAGCCACACACTCGTATGTCCCTGCATCAGATGCTTTGACTGCTTCAAAAATAAATGAGTGGAATCCCTTTTCTGACACTATCATTTTATGGAACTGATCTTGATGAACCATCCTCCCATTCTGATACCACATCACATCTGGAGTCGGCAGCCCGCTAACCTGCCAAGGAGAGGAAAGCAGGGAAGAGTGAAACATCTTTAAAATAACAAAAGCCCTTCGATGCTAGAAGGAGTTTGAGGCCCACAGATAATCAAATCATGACCCTACTGCAGAATTTTACAGTCTTGCCTAGTTTTGAATATTAATGTGGTGCTGCACGGAGAGGAGGGCTTCTGAGGTGCTGTGGAGCGACGGGCTTTAGCTACAGGACAGTGGGCGCTGTTCTTGCAAACCCGTTGTTCCCATCCCGTCAGGTAGTTTGGATTAAGCTGGAGATATTCATTGTGGGTTCATGGAGGGGGGAACTCAGCCTTTTAATCCTACAGCTGGCACAGTCAGCAGCACTGATATCCGTACTCTTTTGATAATGTATGTAAATAAACTGTCCTGCAGACATGCTCCAGGCTGTCCAGGACATTCAGAAGTCAAGCAACTGGCAGCAAAATGGCGAAAGGTCATGCCAAAGTCTGGCAGGAGTTTACTTAAGAAAAATGGATTGGAAGTGATTAGGACACCCAAGCCAAACCACAATCAGCAAACAGCCTTTGCAGTAAAGTTGCATGTGCGGAAGACCTAGGTTCTTTCTTACCCTAGGGTTGGTGCAGTTGCCATGCAGCTTCAGGCCATTCTGGCATTTTGTTTGTTTGTAATTAGGGCATGTCCTTGCCAGATTGTCTGCCCCAGCAAGGGCACAGTAACCTCAGAGAAGACTTGTTAAAGCCAGGCTAGTCCTAAACAGGCCTTGCTGGATGTGTGTCCAGCATGTGTCCATTGAAGTCAGCGGAGTCCCACTGCGAAGCACAAGGTCACCTCCCTAAATGCCTTCTTTCAGCAGGGCATTAATTCAATGAGGTCTAGAAGGTCTTCTGTGGTGGTCTGTATTTACCACTACTCAGCTTTAACCATGTTCTTACACAGCTAATTCCAATTACATTTTCCAAGGGAAAATGCTGAAACATTTACCCATCTCCTGTTTCTTGTTTATGTTGCCTGGAGAGACCCTGCACTGTCTGCTGTCAGTGCTCTGGTTTACTGAAATACAGAGACCTGTGTCTCGGAGACCTCTCCTCGTGCCGCACCCCCCAGTGAGCTAATGGGACTGAAAGGGAAAGGCTGGTATTACTTTGAAGTCGAGCCTGCAGAATCGCCCCTCCTCAATGATTACATCTTCAGGCACTTGTGTAAAACGTGGCTGAAAAAACTTTTCCTGGATTGAATCCTGTCCACGTTCCTCTCCTCTTGAGGACGGCCTGCTCCTGAAAAGTGGACAGAGACAGTTAATTGTGTAAAAGTGACCGCAGCACAAATGATGTTGAAGCACCGATTACAGGTAGGGCCCCTCGAGGTGTCGAGGGGCCCTACCTGTAATCGGTGCTTCAACGCTACAGTTCTGGTTTGTTTTTCAGCTGTAAGGCATGAGTTTTGATTGACCACTTATCTTGCTCGAGTTGTTCAATTCAACACGGAAGCATAACATATGAAACCTTGATCTTTGGCCTGAAATCCAAAGGAATTTACAAGAGCAATGTAGTCTGCGTTTCATCATGCCATGTTTTTATCATTTACATTGTCAGACCTTGCTTTGACTAGAGATTTGTCTTCTAGAATCCAAAGCATATTTGCCCCAGGTACATGGAGTCTTTAAACCTTAGTCTTTATGCTTAGAATTGACTGGATTAAGATCATAGGCATCATCAACCACCCACAAATTGCAGTGTTTTAGTTGAAAGGGTGTGAATGAACTGAGTAGTTACTATGTTACAAATCGTGAAGTAAAACAAACATTGACTAGAAACATTTGAAATAACATTTTCAAGAGTGGCACAGCAAATATTTGTGCATTACCTTACATGCGTTGTAGGAACCTGCAGCCTGATGTTTTCTGCATTCTGGTGCTGGGAAAGAAGGAGAGGAGAGGCGAGTTAACTTTAGAGAGAAGGCTTCATCTATAAAATGAACAAGAAGCCATCTGAAGTTAGGGTACCGACAGCTGCTTAAAAGCAAACAATACCTCTGAAGTCATTGGGAGAAGAGGTAAAGAACCTCGCACCAGGAGCTCATGCTCTGTTTTCACCCTGGGCTTTGCCATGACAGTAACGGGCACTATTAATAGAATGGGATGACTTCTCTGCGCTCTGCACAGGTGGTAGGTGCAGCAGTTTTGTTTGGCACACGAGGCTTTTGGCCAGCCAATAACCTTTGTTAGAGGGGAGTAGTACTACTGGCAGTATCTAAAATGAGAGCTAAGTACGGCGTGTCCTTCCCTATGGCAGGAATAGAAGTGGAATGGCTGGCAAGAACACTGTATTGTGCCTACTTAAATATGGTACCAGTAGCAATGACCACATGCTGAGCTGGAAAATATTTTTCTCTCTAGATCACAGCACCAACTAAGCTTGCCGACAACTCCAAAATCACGTGAGTAAATCTGCTAAAGCACCCAGGATTGATTCCCGCTAGGAACTTGGATGTTTGGAAAATACAAGCAGAGTTTATCACCAGTGACTCGTTTTGGCAGTGGAGTCAGACAGAGGAAGCACTGCATGGAAATTTCTGGGGTGTTTGCATTGAGCCACCACCATGCTTGGTTCTGTGCTCTGTAGCCCAGTCCTGTGGAATGTTTAAGCCTGGGTTTAAACTTCAAGCACAGAAGCAATCTTCGGTTCAGGGGGAACATCATACGAATAAGGGTTTTGCTGGACTGAGCTCAATGCTGAGCCCAAAGGCAATTGCTTGTACCTGCTCATTTACACAAGTTCGGTACAATTATGCCTTGTAAAATGATGCTGTAGTGATGAAGGTGCTGATGATCATTCTAATGCTCTGTTATACGGACTGACTGTGTAGTTAGGTTCCTGAGGACTCACAAGGCTGAATGAATCAGTGACTACAATATTTAAAAAATAAGACTGAACAATGGGAATAAGATCTCCTAAACACAGCCAATCTGTCCTTCCAGTGCTCCCCTTTATGCAGCATTTCACACACCCTGAAAAGCTGTCAGTCATCGTGTTTTGACTGTTTCCTTGTTCTCTGCAAAAGATGAGGTTTCCCTTGCTCTCTGAAATCCATAATGTTCCCTTCTTGTCTGCTCTTGTCGGGTGCTTGTTGGGGAGAAATAGCTCAAATTCTGGGTTCCCCCCTTGCTGTGAGCTTAAGTGTCTCTCTCACTGAAGAGTTTTGCTAACTGTGCCTGGGGAGGTGTACGCCAGCCCGCCGCCTCGCTGCGTGCCTGCAGCGGGAGGGATGTTTCTTTGGCTGCACGGGCACCCAGTGCCACATCGCAGACATTGCCACTAACTTTGATCACCGAAATGCCAAAGAGAGCTTTTAACTGGCCTGAATAACCAATGAATGATGCAAAGTCTCCCACTTAAAATGCTTTTGGCAACACCAGTAGTAATAGATTCTTGTCTATCAGCGTGTGGGCTGCTAGAACAACTGCCTTGCCTTCTCTTAATGACTGCAGGCCCCTGGAAGGGCTAAAACCCAACCAATCCCACCCTAAGGCCCTGACATCTTGTTGTCAATGTCACTTATTCCAAACAGTGACAGCTGGAAATCTTGCTGTCCTGGCCAAGGCTGAACCGGGGCTGTTTGAGAGTGGGTACCTGTATCCCGCGCTGTGCTGCTCCCTGCCTGTCACCGGCGGGGTGTAATACACTGTGCAGCAGCTGCTGTAATTCCTCCCTGGAGAGGTCATCCCTACAGATCAGGCTCAGCAAGGGGATGGTGCTTAAATTCCCCCCCTCTGCCACCCCCCCCAAAAAAAACCTCCCAAATCTCTATTATACAGAGCTCTGCTGGTGAGACCTGTCCCCTTCCCTTCCCTCTCCTGCACCGGGACCAAGAAAACCTCAACCCTCTGCCCTGTTCAGGTACAAGCAGGTCACAGCACAGTCACCAGGACATCACTGCTCTACAGACAGGTCCCCAGTTACCTGTGCGTTCTGCATGTTGTCTTCACTTTGTGCTTCCAACACAGATGCAGCGTTTGCTGGTCCGAGCAGCCTGCGAGCCATTCTTTCTTCATAAGTTAATCGCTTAAAGCAGAGTGGAGAGGAACTCTAGTCAGAAGTCCATTTACTATTTCAGATCAGCTTGTAAGAGCACATTAATATGCTACAAATTCAGGGTGTTGTCAATGAAAGCAGCAGCTGAAGAGAAACACGGCGTCTGTTGCAGAGGGTTTGCAGTCCGTGACGCCTACTGAAGTCAGCCTCAATATATACAGCGCCGAAATGCATAAAAGATTAAACTGCCTGTTCATCAAAGCCTCTCTAATGCCATCTGTGGCCTTCCACTCCTCCTCTTTCTCTGCTGGGATTATTTATGGGTAGCTGATGGCATTATCTCAGAAGCCAGAGTAAGTCCCAGGGTACCTTTCTGTTAGCACTGGGAAAACTTCCCAAGTCCTTCAGCTGTGGATTTACTTCAGGAGCTGGAGGCATGATGGGTGCTAGCATCCCCTACTCCCAAAAAAGTCAGAACCCCACCAGCAGCAGATAGAGCAGATACGGAGGGGAGCACCAGTACCCCTGAAAGCAGAAGGGAAGCTTACGCCAGCGCCACAGCCGCCGTGTGAAGCGTTGTGTGCTGTCCCGAGAGAGGGCAAGGATGCGTCTCAGTCACGCAACAGTAAGTTCCTACGACATGGATGCAGCACACGGGGATAAACGTGAGCAGAGCTAAATTCAAGTTCTGTCAGCTGGGTTACTTTAGAGGAGATGAGTCTGTTAGTCCCCTGGGCACCAGGACACCCGAGACTTTGCTTCCCACAAAGTTTACCTTGGGTTTGGATTTGGTGAAGCGAGGAGAAGCTCTAACTGAATTTCTGCTGCGTACAGGACATGTACCTGGCTACTCCTGGGTAGATACAGGTCTGGGGAGGCTTGTGGGACTTTTCTTTAGAAAAGAGTGAGGCAGACCTTTTGCAAAACCTGCGAGAGCGTAACATCCCTGAGGTCATTACAGCTGTACCAAGTGTGGCTAAGACTGGCCAGTGGGTTCAGGCATCGCTGGAGGACAAGGGGAGGAGGACACTGAGTGGCAATTGCATAAGCCTTATTTTTAGCCTGGTTTCCTATGGGAAGGAAAGCTGGCTTGCAATGGCAAGCTTTCTTACAGCAGATAGAACATTCTTGTTAGGGGCACACTAAGTCAGATTTGACCTAATACATTGGTTTTTTTCCTTCAGTATTTAAAATTATGCGTATGACACAAACCTGTTCCCACTGATGGTAATGGTAACTCCTTTCTGCTTCAGGGGAAAGAAGATGGAAACTAAGCACTGGGCTTTTACCGGTCTGCCTCCAGCCAGCAGGAAGGTTCCCACCTTAGAGACCTGCTTGCTCTAGCTTGCTGTAATTCACTTCCCTGCTGCTAAGCAAGTTTTTTTCCCCAGATTTGGATTTCTTGGTACAGGGGATTGCATTTTGTACCTCTGCAGAATAAGTAGGTAGGTACTGGGACTAAGAGACCTTCCTATAGGAGACAGACCTTATGATAAAAGCTCATGTGATTTCTTTTGATTTGTTGTTCATATAAAAGGAAATCAGAGTTTTACCACGTGTGGTGATGGTCTCTAGAATGAGCTTTCAAATATGGGTACCTCTCCAAGTTTCTAATGAGTTGGGGTGGTTGAAAGCCAGGGCACAATTGTGTCT
>NW_009260070.1:1121535-1126769 GCF_000687185.1 Egretta garzetta
AGCAGGATCCCCAGCACAGAGTTCAAGTTTGTGCCACGGCTCTGAACCTTACTCCTGACCCTAGCCTTATTAATTTGATTGCACAAATTCAAAGACAGCTTGAATGGTCTGTGCCAGCCGAGAAGGCAGGGTTAGAGGGAAAAGCAACAGCAGCTCAAAGCCATCTTGCTGCATCAGATGGCTTTCAGGAGTCAACGCATCCCCTGCTGAAGTCACGGGAGATGCAGACACTCTGTTGCCACAGTAGATGCCCAGACGGGCTTACAGCAACTGTCTCTCTTGCCACACATCCAGGCCAGCTTTCACCAAGCGCTAACCATGTGCTGCTCTTCTACTGGGAAGGGTCTTCTGGGGGCTGAGCTGAACCTGGCCCACCAGGACAGCTATTTGCATTCCAATAGCAAAAGTAACAGTGCAGAGGGTGTTGTGGAACAAAGAGGCTGGATGTAAATCTTTCAGAACCCCACCTGTTGCACCAGCCCTGAGCCATGATTAAAAATCGAGTCGCTGTTGGAGGAAATGGGTTTTTTACATATCTAATGGAAAGATTCAGGCATCTCGCACTGAAAGAATATTCTGGTCATAAATGGCTCTAAGATCTGTTGAGATTCTAAGTAAAGGTGTTTGGGCAGTGTTACTCCTGCATTTCCTTCTGCTTCCAGCTCATTTTGGACGCTCCAGCCTCTGGGGCACCTAGAACAAGTCTCTGCATCCCTGCTTGCACTACCGGGAGTCAGAGCAAACGGGTTCTTTAATCAGCAGATTTCCCTTACCTGGTTGCCATTCTGGAGAAGGTTGTCTTTGCATCGGAGTTTCTTTTCCAAGTCCTGAATGAGCGCCTCTTTTGTTCCTCGAATTTCTTGGTCTGATGTCTTCTGCATAGAGTTGATGCTAGCTTGTTTGTTATACATTGGTTGCGAGTAACTGCTCATGCAGGAAGAGAAAACAAAGTTATTCCTGTAGGCCTGCTTGACTGTTTGCTACAGCTTCGTATAATACCACACAAAAATGTGAACCTGCTACCTGATGGTGGCCCAAATGAACCCGTAAAGCATTTGGGAGATAGACAGGCTGGGTGACGTAACTGAGTATCAGAAACTTAAGGGGAAGCATCGTGGTCTTCCAAGTCATCAAGTGTCCCCCTGCAACACTCGCAGCAGTTTGCCATGGGTCGCTGCTCAGCATCCCTACCCCCGCCCCGACTCCCCTGCCTGCGGTCAGGCTGGTGGTGTTCCCAGAGAGCCACTGACTCCACCGAGCAACGCACGTCTGCCCAGGAGCAAGTGCTCCCTCAAAAACTGCATTCCTCTACCATTTCAGCTGCTAGAAAGGCCCTGGGTGCTGCAAATCCACAACAAGGTCACAAACTAGTTGATTAGGTATGGACAAATAGCTGATTAGTTGTTCTCTTCTTCTTGGCCCCAGAAAGCTACCTCATACGGCATTTCTGTCCAGATGTTCAACAGCCAGGCTTACCCCACGCTAGGCTGGGTCTTTGGGAGCCCTTGCTGCAACCCCCCACATGGCCTGATCCTGTAATCCACAGTCAAGAGACACAATCAAGCCTTGCTGTTAGAGAGTGGGCTTGATTCTGAAAGGTGCTGGGAGAGGAGCATCCCTCAAAACGGGCTGCGAAGGTCTACTAGAGGCCACAGCACTCTGTGCCGACAGGATCTAACCCGGTTCATTACACGCAGCAGGGCCTCGTATGCTGCAGTTGTGCTCAGCAGTTATTTCTGCTCAAAATCCTCCTGTTGCTTGGGAATTTGTTCTGCTGATGAGAATAGGGTAGGAATGTTGTAATTCTGGTACATATTCCTGCACTTCTTGGACTTCATAACTTGCCCAAGTTATGACTTAAAAACTTTAATAATTTGCCCAACAGATTAATACATCTCACGTCCCCATTTGCCCAGTGACTATGATTAGGAAAATAATTCCATGATTAGGAAAATAATTCCTCCACTCACAGGATCCCGTATTTAAGCGCAGCTTATCTGAAAAGCATCATGAGGCACCGAAGCCCTTTGCTATGAAACCAAGCAAGCCCACTCTACAAACACAAACCCCAGAGGTTATTCCCAACGCGTACCTAAGCCCCCCGCTCCCGCAGGACTCTTAAGAACCACGCCGAGTGCCCCGGCCAGCCCGCTCCGTCTTACCTTTCCGCTTCCCACAGCGCTGCGATTCAAAAAAAACAACCCAGAAACATTCAGATTTCCTGAATACAAACTGGCACCTAAACCTGACTTTATATCCACGCCAGCAGGACCCCCCCGCCCCGATCGTGTTTCCAATATCTTCGGCTGGGTGTTTGCTGCGTATTCTACGCTGACTTTCCCCAGGACCTCCAGCTCATATTGGCAGGAATACAAGTTGGTGAGAAGGCAAGCCCCAGCTCCCTTTGAGATCTCGCTGACCTTGGGAGATACTTGGATTGCAGCCCAAAGGCAAAATGATATAATACCTATTCAGGAAAGAATTTGGTCTTTGGTCTGAAGGGGTAGAATTTTCAAGTAGCTGCCCTTCTGTTAGTACGTATGATTAATGAAAACTGTATCGTAGGTGAGCGTGGAGTCCCATCACCTGAAAATACTGCTCAGACTAACTAGGAATCTTAAAGTTGTTTATATGTAGGAAATACTACTGCCTTCCTCCCTGCCTCCCGTTCATAAGCCATGTTTGTTGAGAGAAATTTGTTTGAGATTGGTGTCCATCTCCTGTTCTGGATACCCTTGAACAAGAGGTTCCCATCAAATCAAATCAAGCTAAACTGTTCCACCTACCCCAGAAAACCCGCGCAGCAGCCCGTGACGCGACTTCCGTGCAGTTCAAGTCCGGGTGGATACCCGCCTCTCCCACACAGCCACCGAGGGCAAGCGCTCAGCCTCCTAACCCGATTCATGCAGAGCCTCAAAGGCCAGAAGTCGATGGCAGTTGTACCATCGGCTTCGGTCGAGCTGGTGTTTCACCGGGTGGTTGGGTTTGGGATGGTGAGTGCACGGGAGAGGCCAGGCCAGAGGGAAGCGTGGGGAGGTTAGAAGCCTGTATATACTTACTGAGGCTCCATGGGAGAAGGAGTCTGGCTGTTATAGTCGGGCTGCGAGGGTAGCACTGAGCACAGGAATGCTGCGGGGGGTTGGTTAGGCATGGATATAAGCCGTTGCCCAGATGATGAGCTAGCAGGAGACTGCGCAGATGCGGGTGTGACGGGATATGTGGGTTCCTTAGGGGCACTACAGGAAGGCGAGGAGAGCGTGATTGAAGAGCTCAGCGATGACGAGGAGGAGAATTTCTGCCCGCTTGGGTTACGAGGCTGGATTAGGATGGAGGACTGTTTGATTTGTCTGCTTGACTCGGTAGCGGCTGCGGGTCCCGGAGGCTGCTGCTGCCCTTGACACACACTCTTAGACTGGATAAAGTGTTTTGGACGTTCGTAGTTAAACATGGTTGGCTGGCACATAGAGGAAACGGATGGGAAACTGGGGACACTCATAGGAGAGGTTTCACGGCTGTCCTGGGTTTTTGTTGGTGATAACTGGCTTTGGACGGGTGGCTGGTAAAAACTAGGTGGCAGGCCACGAAAGCTTTCTCGGCTGGGCTCCTGGATAGAATGGAACCCTTGCCTTGCAGAATAGAGGCTTTCTTGGTGTGGATTTTCCCTTCAGGAAGACAATACAGATAAAATAAATTGTACATCACCATTTGAATCACAAAAATGCTGTGTGGTGAGCAGTCACTAGCAGTCCAAAGAGTGTGAAGGTCAGGCAACTGACAATTAAAGCTTGAGCTTAAAATAAAGAGATTGAGGATTGATTAGAACCGTTCCAGAACTGTGTTAGCATTTCGGATTACAGTAACAAGTTTCCCCTCTACCTGACTCAGGTGCAGTGCTCACCATGGCTGTCTTATCTGCAAGAGCCCACTAAATCCTCAAAGAAATAGCAATCGGTTGATCGAGATGACCCACCACCTGCCTAAGTCTACTGACAACTGGAGATACGACTGCCAAGCAAGGTAATTTGCCGCACACTGTTTTCCCTAAGGATCTCTGGATCCTGCAGCTTTGTGCCCTGTCAGAATACTAAATGTACTGTTACCCGGAGAACTGGCTGGCTGCGCCGAGAAAGCCCTTACACCACAGGGAAGCGTGAAACAGGTTCCACTTTCTTTTAGGCCTAAAACTAAACCTTTGAAACCAAGTATCCTGATTTCTTCTCTAATGGGTTTTGAATTCTGAGCTTTTTATATCCAGTTGAGATTTGGGATTGGAATGCCAAGGACTGTGCTTGTCCGTTTGATTTCCTGAGATTTGCTGTTAGGGCTAATAATTGCCCAAATGACATAGCTGCAGGATAAAGCAGGGCAAGCCGAGCTGCTCAGAGCTCCTGCATTTGTTTTGCAGGTCCTTGATCTCTAAACGTGGGCTTTCCATCAACTTGCAAAAGAGGAAAGTTTAATCCCAGCAAACTGAGCAAGTTTGTTAAAACTGACAAACAGTGTCAGCTCCAGGATAAATAAATAACCCCCCAAAATAAACATAAAGCTACTAATAAAAAATGAGAGTATAAATCCACACAGTTACATGTGCTGGAAAAAATTGTAATCTTGTCCCACCGAGATCAGCTGTTTCGCTGCTATATATACACGGTGTATTGTATTCCTCTCACCGGAGAGCCCGGAGAAGGGCTTGGCGAGGTCATAAATTCCCGTGGGGGGAGATCAGCTGAAGACATCGCTGTCGTTTTAAAGATTCAAAGTTTTCATTTCCTAAAGGTAATTAGCAATATTAGTTGTAAATTAACTATGTAAACAGAGGGTTTCTAGTAAAAATTCCCTAACTGGCCCCTTGTCACGCTCGTGGAATTTGAAACTGGCTCGAGTTTTTGGAGCACGTCCACGCTATGTTTTCATTCACTGGTGCAGAAAACTTGTCGAATCTTGGTTTTATACCTTTTTTTTATATCACTGCCTGTGTAGAGATTCACTCATTTTTACGTGCAGGCTACGTACAGAAACCGGCGCTTACTTTGCTTTCTGGAATACTGCACTTAAACGGTGCAGAGATTCACTTGTCACAGCAATGGGTAAGTTACGTTTTCCATCTGGATTTGGGTGAAAAAATTAAATTAGGTCCCAATTAAGTCCCAAGAGGCTTTTGACCTTGCAAGACAAAACAGTAATAACGGAGACACTTTGCTTTCCAAAGCCCCACGTTTTCCTCCCCTTGTCCC
>NW_009260070.1:1127431-1141264 GCF_000687185.1 Egretta garzetta
GGCCCTGCCCCGGCAGGCCTGAACGCCCCCGAAGGCACCTCAGCGGAACTCCTTCGCGTTCATTTACTAATTGGCTGCAGCTAATTGCCTCTGTACCTCTAACACTTACTGCTTTTAAGGCTGCGCACTTAAGGGCGGTGGGTACTCGAAAGCCAGGTGTAAGCATGGTGTAAGTAACTCCATAGTGTAACTCCACTGTGTAACCATGGTGTAAGTAACTCCATAGTGTAACTCCACTGTGTAACCATGGTGTAAGTAACTCCATAGTGTAACTCCACTGTGTAACCATGGTGTGAGTAACTCCATAGTGTAACTCCACTGTGTAACCATGGTGTAAGTAACTCCATAGTGTAACTCCACTGTGTATCCATGGTGTAAGTAACTTCATAGTGTAACTCCACTGTGTAACCATGGTGTGAGTAACTCCATAGTGTAACTCCACTGTGTAACCATGGTGTGAGTAACTCCATGGTGTGAGTACCCACATGCGCCTGAAGAGCCAGAGCCCGCGCAGCACAAACAGGGCTCGATGGTGAAACGCGGCGCCACGGCGCTTTGCTGGGTGTGGGTGTCGTTCTGGAGGCTGGCTTGGGGTAAGAGATGTTTGCACCAGAACGGCAACAGAGCCTGCTGACAGGCTGGGTGATTTGTATCCCTCTCATCCAAGGCTCCAGTGCTTAATTACATCTTAAATTAACATTACAGCATTTTAAGTATCTAGTTAGTGGTGTCCCTGCTCCTGCAGGGGGGTTGGACTAGATGACCTCTAGGGGTCCCTTCCAACCCAAAACATTCTATGATTCTATGAATTACACCTTGGTGACTCTTGCCTAGCACACAAGCTATGGTTTAAAAACCCCAACTGGGCGAAGGCTGCTCCTTCAGCTGCCTTGCCTCTCCCTTCCCAGTGCCCTGGCCTTTAAGCACAGCCGCCTCCGAGAGTTAATCCACATTTAGTGGTTGTATTTAAGCATCAGCCCGCAGTTTGTGAACTAAATCTACATAGCGGGTGTTAATTGGGTGCTAATTCATTTAAATTCTTCACGATGAAAGTGATGAAGGGAGGAAGTGTGTCCCTGGTTGGCAGAGAGGCTATTTGCTTTTTAAGTTTTAAAAAAAAAATAACAGTCTGTGGCATGCCCAGGAAGAGCTGAGTGTGTAAGCAAAGGTGCCCGTAGCCCCTCTGCCCCGTGGGAAAGCGTGGCCAGCAGGTCGAGGGAGGTAATTCTGCCCCTCTACTCAGCTCTGGTGAGACCTCACCTAGAGTACTGCGTCCAGCTCTGGAGCCCTCAGCACAAGAAGGACATGGAAGTGTTGGAGCGGGTCCAGAAGAGGGCTACTAAAATGATCCGAGGGCTGGAGCACCTCTCCTATGAGGACAGGCTGAGAGAGTTGGGCTTGTTCAGTCTAGAGAAAAGAAGGCTGCGGGGAGACCTGATTGCGGCCTTTCAGTACCTAAAGGGGGCCTATAGGAAAGAGGGGGAAAACCTTTTTAGTAGGGCCAGCTGCGTTAGGACAAGGGGTAATGGTTTTAAACTAAATCGGGGTAGGTTTAGGCTAGATATAAGGAAAAAATTCTTTACAATGAGGGTGGTAAACCACTGGAACAGGTTGCCCAGAGAGGTAGTGGAGGCCCCATCCCTGGAAACATTCAAGGCCAGGTTGGATGGGGCTCTGAGCAACCTGATCTAGTTGGCGGTGTCCCTGCTGACTGCAGGGGGGTTGGACTCGATGACCTCTAGTGGTCCCTTCCAACCCAAAACATTCTATGATTCTATGATTCTATAAATCTACATAGCGGGTGTTAATTGGGTGCTAATTCATTTAAATTCTTCACGATGAAAGTGATGAAGGGAGGAAGTGTGTCCCTGGTTGGCAGAGAGGCTATTTGCTTTTTAAGTTTTAAAAAAAAAAGAACAGTCTGTGGCATGCCCAGGGAGAGCTGAGTGTGTAAGCAAAGGTGACCGTAGCCCCTCTGCCCCGTGGGAAGCTGTGACCATGTTCAAGGTCAGACTCCGTGCTCGGCCGGGCTCCCTGGCTGCCCATCGACCTCCACGCGGTGCAGCGTGCTTGTTTCAGAGCTGAAGCTGGCTGCCAGGCCCCAGTTTAAGGACAGCCTTATGCACTGAAAAGGCTGGACATGACTAGGATGACTTGTGCGAGAGAGAAGGAACAGCAAAGCGTGAGATCCAGAAGGCAGGGGAAAAAATAAATCTCCTGGCCTGTGCTGGGATACTCGGTAGTACTCTGACCAGCTCTGGGAGATGTTGGGGACGAGCTTTTCTGTACTGCTCCAGCTCACTTGCGATGAGCGGTGACAGGTTGCGTCTGATCGGGTTCTCCTAGTTGCGTGAGTCGTATAGCAACAAACGGCTGGAAAAAAGTTAAGGGCCTTTTGCTTATTTATTCTGGAATCTTTACAACTCCTCCAAAGACCTGGCAGTATACTTAGCCCCTGAAGCCTCCTCCTTCGCTTGGATTAAGTTCCTTTATTAAAGTTAATAATCAGTATGGATTTTGTTCTGCTGCTTCAAGGCTGTTGAGAAAGACACTGTAAGCTGCAGCTATCAAGGGCTCAGGAAGGAGTAGCTGGTGGTGACAGCCTTCTGGGATCGCGTTTGCTAGCTTTCGTGGAGCGGCTGTTGCTAAGCAGTAATTTGGAGAAGTGCGAGTACATTTTGTAGTTATTCCCCGTAATAGCCTTGTTCTGTCATCACTGTCGGTATTTCTTTTTTCTTTGGTAATACACTTGCAACCGCGTACGCTACACGAGGGAGCTGTGTGGCTCAATCTGACTAAGACAGCTCCTGTACAACTTCTCCGTAGCGATGAGCGCTTAGCCCGAGCTAACAGCAGCATTTACAGTGCTGGGTCCCGTTCAGAATGATGTTTCAAAGCACACGGCAGTAAGACTGTGGGCTTTAAAGATATTTAAATGCTCACGAGTGGGTATATCCAGGCATTTTAAGTTTTCTTTCTGTATCTGGAGACATGTAAATGCCTTCCAAAGCCTGGTTCAGCATTGCTGTCAGTCAAAAGCATGCTGCAGCTCGCTACGCTAGTTAATGTGCTACGTCGGTCAAATTTTTAAAAGCTATTCCATAGCTGCTGCTGGTGGTATGATGTATCTCTTCATGCAGGGCATCAGGTGCTGCGTTTCAAACTAACCAGAGCTTTAAAAACAAAACCACAACCACAGCTCTCTGGTGCTGCTGCAGGCAATAAACTTCACAAGCAGCCATCCTAAGCAGCAGGTATCGCCTAAAAGAGCTTCCCCACAGGATGCTTGTTAGAAATGCCAAGGTACAGGCATCCTGCTGCCTTTGAGAAATCTGGAGAGAGGTTGGGAAACCGGTCCTGTTCTAAAAGGACAGCCAGAAAATGTCTCCTACTGCCCTCCTTCCTTCCTTCCAAGAGGTAATTAGGCCAGAGATTCTGGAAAAGGCTTTCAGTTCTGCTCGGAAGACAATTACCAGCCTGCCCCTGTTTAAAGCGATCACCAGGTAAAGACAACAAGCCATGTGGTGTAGGTCTGTGATGGGTTCTCCCAAGCAAACTCAGCCTTATCTCTAGTGTCGGGGCCTGGGGTAGTTAAGCGTGACTTCACTTGGGGACGGTGCTGCATTCCCATGCTCGGCTTGTGATGTTTGGGGACAAGGACAGCGCAGGTGCAGCTTCACCGCAGGCTGAAAACCCATTTTAACTCAGTGTAAAAAAAAAAAAAAAAAAATATTCCTGTGCATGGCAAAATCTATACTGAAGTATGATCTCCCCTGTAGTGCATTTGGAGGAGGATGCTCAGAATTGTTAAAATAACCAGTTCAGTTAAAGTGGATGAGTGCACCCAACCCCAATCTGTAGCACAGGGCCAGCCACGTACACACGACATAACCGCCTCGCTGCAGTGCAGCGCTGGCGCTGGGCTGGGAGAGGAGGCGCACGTCTGCCTCGTAGCTCCCGCTTCATGAATAGGACTGTGGAAACTCCTCGGTAGCTGGGTTTGGACCTTTTAACTGTCACCATTTCAGGTCTTCATTATTCCTATAAACCCCTGAGAAACACTACAAAAAATCTGGGGTGGAATGGCCAAGATGTGCGTTCTAAGGTGTTTGGTTTCTCTGGAACAACTGAACAGAACCACTAATAATGCAGTAAGTACAAAGCTGCTTGAGAGCTGAATTTGGGGCTGAAACTGGATCAAGTCTTGTTTTAAGAGGGACCACTTTATACTCAGGGGAAAATCTCCACCTCCTGGGCAAGGAGTGTCCCTAGTGTGGCGTGGAGCAGTTTTCATTCTGTGCAGTGGGTCACTGGTTCAGTACTTGTCCTCCACAGAGTGCTTTGCAGGTACAACCTGCACCACGCTTACAGGATCTCGAGTTCTGTTGCTGTCTTACAGAATGGGAAACAGAAACGTGGGGTGATGCCCCTTGGCCAAGGTTACAGTGAAGGTGGTGGCTACAGAACTGTGCCTTGAAATTTCCCCAGTACTGTGATCTTTGCCTCGTGCTGTGCTGTGGAGCCAGAGGTCTTCTAGAGACTAATTATTTGGGGTGATGCTTTTGAAGTTACTTACAGATAGGTACTTCTGAAAACGCCGTTAGGTGCTTACCTGAGCCTTTAGGTAGTTACACACTTGGTCAAGTCGAGCCTGGTGTGACCCGTTCCCATTGTCATTTAGGCAAACTGCTCGGGTTGCTGCATGTGCACCTTAGAGCGTGGGGCACGGGAGCTTGGCAGCTCTACTACCGGGATCTCTAGAAAGTTCATCCCCTAAGTACTGTGTAAAACTAACCCGGGATACGATTTTTTTTCTCTTTGTCTTACCGCAGAGGTGAAGCCTGGGGTGAATTCTCATAAGCTCCGTGAAAATCTTCAGCTTCGCTCTTGGAGTTCACCTGGCTGAAGTCTGTGGCTTCTGCTCGACTGCCTGGGGCATCTATACTGCAGGGTGGCAGGCCGGCCGCGTCTTGGTCCTTGGCCCCTGTTTGGCTGTTCCTAGGGAAGGTGGGTTTCTTCATGGTGACTTGCACAGCTGGCCTGTGGGCAGCACCCGCAAAGCTTTCCAGCTCTTTTGCTCCTGGAAATAGAATGGCCCACAAGTCAGGTGGAAAGCAGCGGTGGCTCTCCAGCACGGCGTGCTGTGGTGATGGGAAGGGAAGCTGGCATGCCCGTGGGTGAGAGCTCAGCCTGCCTGGGGCCTGCGCTGACCAAAACCCGCACTGCTGCGTTGGCCAAACCTGACTTCTCACCAGGGCTGCTGAGCTTGGGCTTACCTGCAAGGTGCTGTTCGGTTTGGAGATGGCTTTCAGCACAAGCTATGTTACAAAAAGCAAGGTACAGATACAGCCAATGTGTTGGGCTAAGCTGGGATCCCGGAGGGGTGAAGCTCAGGGAGGAGACTCCTCTGTGAGAGGGAACAACATCTCCACCTTGTCATCCTTGACCCGGGAGGAAGAGGGGCCAAAAGCAGACATACGGAACAACTTGCATCCAGCTTTGGGAAATACCCAGGCAGAGTGCATTTTTTGGGGCATTTATCTTCTCTTGAGCCTGCAAAAGTGTTTGGGTCTGGCTTCTGCTTGGCAAATATCTGTGACGCTGCCTGGTGCTGAGCAGCAGCAAATTCTCTCGTGCTGAGTTGCTCAGCTCAGAGATCCATGTGCTTACCTGGGGCAACAGAGAGACGTGCACTGGATGCTGCAGATCCAAATTCATTTTCAGCAACACATTTAAATATTCCAGAGTCTTCTGGAAAAGCTTCTGTAATAACCAGGGTGCAGACTTCCTCTGAAATGACAAATTCAGGTGTGCTGTTGTACCGTAAAACCCAAACGTAGCCTTGTAGGAATTGGCCCTTGCAGAAGGACTGCTCCTTACGATGGGGCTTGGCAGCAGTAAAGTGCAAAAAAGTGATGTAAAGGGCATGGGGAGTCAAGGGGCTCGGAAGGAGCGAAGGTGAAGGAAGGCTCTTTCTTCCTGTGACTCTAAAGAAACAGGGCACAAATTTTTTGCTAAGTTCTCTCTTCCCTTGCACAAGTTTAAGCCCCAGAAGAGATCACAGGTCAGAATGGTTGATATGTTTTCCCTTAACATACAGGGTATGAATGAATACAGGGCTGACTGAGGGTAGAAGGGACAATGCCTTTTTCATCGTGTTGTGAAATAAATTGGGGCCTTTCAGGTGCTTGTGTCAAACCCAAGAACTTGAACGCTCTTAGCCTGGCGCCGAATGCCATCGTCTGGCTCCCCTTTGAACGTTATTGCTTTACCTCGAACGAGGTGGGAAAAACTAATCTTGGGGTAATTAACCGATGAGATGTCTAACATCAGATGCGCAGTGTACTCACCAGGAACAGCTGACGAACAAGCCTCTGCTCGAAATGAGAAAGAAAAAAATGGAATGGTTATAATGCCGGAATGGGAGAAAGACCTTCAGCCCTCCCCTCCTTTCCCGCCTCAGCTGTCACCCCAGTTAGGAATGGGACCAAAGGGACCGTCTCCCTTTCTGTCCCTCAAGAGAAATACCCTCCAGACAGGGGAAGCTCAGGTTTGGCTGGAACCTGACGATACAGACACCTCTCCACCGAGGTGATACAGAAAGAGCTCTGCTGACTTTGGAATTGGTGGCTGTGAATTTGGCCCGCTGGAGACATGACCTCATGCCTGGAGTGTGATAAATCGTTTAAAATGTGCTTAATATTGCTATTTTTTTTTCCCCGAGTTCATCAGTAATTACACTACAGGGTGGCAATGCCTCCATGGCTCGGCGCTGCCTTCGTTACTAACGGCGTGGCAATCTGCGCGTGCGTTGCCAGAGGAAGCCCGGGCTCTGCGCCGCCGTCTGTGACTTCAGGTCATTTGATGCTTTGTAAACTTAACTCTGCCTCTGTCGGCATGTTTGATCTTCTAATTTTTATAGCAGTTCTTGCTCCTGTCTTATCACTGTCCCAATAAAATTACTGTGCATCAAACAGACGTAGGAATACCTACTTTTTCGCAGTATTCGGAAATCGGCAGAATCTGTTATCTGATCGTATTCTCTGTACCAGTGAACCTGTAAGGTGGGTGTGGCGCAAATGCGACATTCAAATACCACTAATTGACCCTTCGTGGCTTTTATGTTTTGTAGGCCCTGGAGGAGGAAAAATTGGTGTTAAACAGCTGACATATGTATTTCCCCGCTGAAGCAATTAATTATGGAATGATGCACCCTTCAGTGAAGAAGGTGATCTCATGCCCATATTTTTATCTTACTTACAATAGCTGATTTAATTCTGAATGCATTTGCAGTGGGTTGTGAGTGGAGGTTTTTTCACCTGTAGACCAGTGCTCGTTAAAAGGCTTTGGCTTGCTTGTGCATTTAAATAAAGATACAAATGCAGGAAAAATACCAATTCTAGTGGATACAACCCAGTAAGGGAGGTTACTATGAGAGGTTTCCACTTCAGCCTCCTTTGTAGGAAATAAATGCGATGAATTCACGTAAGTGGTTCTGTCTGTCTGGATCGTTTACCAATTAAGATGATAGCATCACTAATGAAGCATGCTGGCTGTTTTGAATTGTAAACGAACCAATGTTCCAGCCTCGAAATACCTTCTGATGGAGCAAGAAAACCCCAAATCTAACGCTGGTAGTTGCAGAACAAGCCATGTTGTTCAGACAGGCTGTGCTCTTACCTTCGTGAATACGGGCGTGCTTCCATAGGCAGACCCGATCAGGCTGGTCAAGGGACTCTGCATCTACATGGCAAAGGAAAGTGAGTTTTATAGCTCAATGTCTCATTTGCAGAAATCCAGCTGTGTTGCTGGCACTTTGCTTTGGAACAGCAGAAAGCGTCAGAGCATTTTATCTGTTCGTGTGCCAGCCTAATCAATACCTTGTGGAGAGTCTCCGCTCCAGTGCTGCAGGAGGAAATGCCCCCTGGGACTGCGAACACCAGGGCAGTGGGAAGAGGAGCTGATCACCAGTAAGTGTTGCTGGTCTTACAGCTGTAAGCCAGTGAATTGCCCACATCTTGTAGTCTCTATGTAAAGATCAGTGTTGCTTGCCAGTAGCTGTCCCCTTCTAGAGACATCCCTGCCTGGCTTAGGTGACCCCAGGTCTAGCTCCTCTTGGCTTGTCTGGTGTGTGTGGTGACTGCAGTGAGGCTGAATGTAGAGAAATGAGCAGCAGCTTTGGTACTTAGTCCTGACACCCACCTTTAAAGCTCAGCTGGTGCAGAGGTTACAATAAGGTCTCGGACTAAGCAATAAGGGCACTTTTAAGATGACCAAATATTTGCAGTGCAAGATACATCCTTGCTCCATGGTGGACCATTGATGTGCTCTCACATCTGTCTCATTTGAGAGCTTTTGAACCACGTGTCTTGCATAAAAATGTGCAACTGAAGCGCTTGGGTTTGTTTTCATGTGGCACTGGTCTCTTTTATAATGTTTTTTCTTTGAAATAACTCAAGTTAAGAGCTGGGGAACTCGGACTAAGCATGTGCCCTAAACCAACTATCTGTTCTGAAGTAGGCTGACAAACGGCCAAGTTGCGTGGCAGCCCCTTGAGCATTGCCAGCCCTGTCGCCTGCTCCATCAGTTCTCTTAGCAATTCTGGCTAGGAAATGTTCCAAGGCAGAAAGCCCTTTTCCAGATCTTAGGGTCCAGACCTTGGTAGTCATGATGACCCTTGCCTCTTAGTCGCTTGCTGAAGATGTGCTTGAGCCAATCCTTGCAAAATATTTCTGAAATACTATAAAAAAAATTAAAAAAAAAAAGGTGTAACCTGCTCTTTGAGGGTCAGTAGGTAATGGCTGGATTAAAGTGGTGTAACTCTCGTGGACTGAACGGCTGCTGGAGACTTCATTGGCTGAGGAGCCAATGGTCAGCAAGACACTGGCGGCTTTCCACTTTTTCCTGGTGTGTGTGGAAAAATAAACAGGGTGGGATGGAGATGGAGAGTTTAGGAGGCGGAATATACTTGACTCAATGGTGTTTGCACTTACTGTGACATTCCTCTGGCCCTGACAGGATGCTGAGACTCACAAGGAGGCTTAGCTGTCGGATTTACGCTGTGAACCTGGAGGGACAAGCATAAATCAGTGTGTTTAGAACTACCGCCTTTTCCTTACAACACAGCATGGCTGTTTTGCAAATGGAGCATATGTGGTTTGGAGAGCAAGTGGTATGTGCATCCTTATATCCTATAGAAGCATCCTTAGTATTTGAGAGCAGGCTCAGGTCTCTTCCAGAGCATGGAGCCATTTAACCAAGGTTATTGAGATGGACCTTTGTAAAAGACCCAAGTCACCTGTGAAACCTGGCTCCGTGGTGGAGTTTGGGTTTTTCTGCATTTGGATGGAAGAGTCTAAGGAAACCCCTTGTTACTTTACCTAAAGTGAAAATGGTACTTCAGGAACCAGCTACCAGATCCTCCTCACGTAAGGACTGTAGCATACTGGATTGGTGCAAAAAAGGAATTACTGGTAGCTTGTTAATAAGGTGTTTACAGGTTTCATCTTTGTTTCCCTTTTACTGTGGCAAGAGAGACTTCTCTCGGTGGAGTCCCGCAGGCTAACGATCTCCTGTTGCTGTTCCTCACCTGCACCGTCGCATCAGTAAAAATGCCGGTCTCGATCAATAGCTTGCGGCAGCAGCAGTGTCACGCGCTCCGCTTCGGGAGTGAATGTTCAAAGCGTGGCTTTGTGAGACGTGGAGACAGTGCTCCGACGTCTGTCCTGAGCTACTGCTGCGGCAAAGGAACGGAACCGGGTCTGTCCGCAGGGAGAAGCCATGGAAATAGCGGCATTGGCTTTCTGCTGGCAGTGGGAGCAATAGATGTCCCCTGCCGGTCTGTTTGGTGCGATGCAATGCTCCTCAGTGGCTGACTTGCTGGAGGGTGCTGTGGGATTTGCATTCCCCATCTGTTCAGCCGTGTGAGTGGTTGTGGCTTGGGGGGTAACAAGTCTCTCCTTAAGGTTACGGCCGTTTCTTTGCACCCCGACTGCTCCAGGTCAGACAAACGTATGTGTTTCTTCTGGGTCTGTATCCTACGCTCCCGGTTCCGTATGGTATTGTTTGGTACTTACAGCATTTATAACATGATGGGTAGAGTGACTTCAAATTTGGGGTCTTCTAGCTGACTGTCACCTTGTCTTGGAGTCACATTTGTAGAGATGCAGATAGGTGCATGGTGTGGAGATATGGAGGCACCTCCACAGCCTAGGATTTAGCTAACCTGGAACAGGTCAGTGGGCTACAAAAGCATCCATCTCATCAAATAAAGTCAGCGTACGCATCTGAACTCTTCAGAGGCTTTGCATAGCCGTCTGGTTCAGATCCTTTGTTTGGGATCTGTTCTCTCTCTCCTGCTTTCTGTCACTCTCCAAACCAGTCGTAACTGCTGATGGTGAAAGGCTGTTTTGCAGTGTAGTTGGATTTGACCGCTGTGGCCATGTGACAGCCATCGGCAGCCACGTGAGACAGCGGGCGGTTGGACACCTCTGATGGGAACACGTCGCTGTGGGTCTCATCCAAACCTACAGTGCGTTACCCTCGGCCTTGATCCAGCACAGCGGTTACACGCGTGCTTGGACCATATTTCTGTCCGTTGCTCTTGAGTTGTAAGTATCTCTCAAGCAGGTCGAGGATGGCTCCTCTCCAAGGTTGTGTCACGTGGCTGTCAGCAGGGCTGCGCCCTGATGCAAGGACTGCTGGATAATCCCAAACCCTTGGATGTGGGAGGAGGCCCCGGGAAGCCAATGTTGTTGAGTTGCCCCGGGTTCCCACCACAAAGCAATCCTGGCTGTACTCCAGCAGAGATCCCTGAGATGCTCTTTGCATTGCCTCTTTGCAAGCCATCAGGTAATAGTCAGTTTTCAGGACCTGTAAAATTGGCTGATTTGTTTTTTCCGTTTTTCCTCCAAAGAAGAAGGGCAGTGAAAATTCAGACACGTGCAGATGGTGAAAGGAGTTCCTGGGCTGACATATCTGCTTTAAAGGTTGTTCTGAACGACTGAAACAGCATTAACAAAACTGCATTGGAGGATCTATGCCCCTTTATTTTCTGTACAACAAAATCCTCCTGTTGATGTGCCATCACTCTTGGTAGTTCTGCTCTGTTTCCAAGTCCGTGATCAGTCTGGAATGGGGCAAGACATGCACAGGAACAGAAGGCACAGACACGTCCCTTAGCAAGAACGAGGGAGGCGGTCGGAGGGGACTGTGGCGGACTGTGGTTTAAGACCGAAGCACGGTGAGGTACGCCAGGAAGCTTGCTCAGAAAGGTTGGACACACCTTATGGAGTGAGAAGCAAGATCCTGGGGAGAGGCTGGGGTTGTGTACCAATTAGAGCAGCCAGCAAGCACTGAACTTTAGCACTTTGCAGGAATAGTACTGACTTATGCATTTGTGCTCAAGACGGTTACTCGGTCGCGTGGCGTTAGTTCCTCAATGCGATGATTACTGCTAAGACCTTCTGACATGGCAGAGACCGTGGCCAAAGATGATGGCTGTCAAAGCTGCAAGTGAAGCTGGGCTGATGCCATGTAGCATGCCAAGCAGTCGGCGTTCTCACAGTAAATACGGGCAGCTATGTATGTGATGCTGCAGCTGCCAGTGCTCGAGGAAGGCTAGGCTAATCCCTTGCCAAAGGAGATACTACTCGTTCAGCTGAGAGGAGACCCCATCACTGGGCAGTCTGTCTGTGCTTGGCTGCTGTAGGTGTCTGCTGTTTAAAGCAGAAGCCCTCCTTGAAATCCACGTTGCGTGCAGCACCCTGGTTCGTAGCCAAGCTCATCCTTCACGCGCATGGTTTAGGTTCGCTGCTCTGTTCCCATCTCCTGTTCTGTGGTCCTTCCATGTCACAGTTTGCTTCTCATGAGTGCGTTGGATGCTTTCACTGTTCATTTTGGATTTGGGTAAAGGAGAGTTCATGGGAATAGGTAAAAGCATTATATGCTTCGTCACCGGAACAGTCATTGGTTTAGTCTGAATTTCCTGGTTTTGAGTGAGACCTAATGACATTGGGGCTCAGGATATTTAGTAAACAGGAGACGCTCAGGTGTGCTGAATGTTGCGGCTGGTGCTGCTTTAAAGGGCAGAGCGAATTTGGGAGAGTAAACGTCCTGAGAGCATTTGGGCTCCGGCTGCAATGCTGACCAGCCCTGGTGCTGCTAATTGGCTTCATGTGATTGAAACAGGGGACCTCTGCGAGTGCAAAGCTGCCTTGTGCACGAGGCTGTGTATGTGGCTGTCCAACACAGCAGTGGCGATGAGAGGTGGTCAGGCAGCTTCCCAGAAAACACTGGAAGGTCACCCTGAGATGGCTGTTGTCTCTGACGTGTCTCCATTTTTAAGTTACGAGGGATGCTCCGGACTTCTTTAACCGCCTGTTTCCAGACTCCTGAGACCCCATCCCCGAGTCCTGCGAGCCCACGCGTGACGTGCACCTCCGTCCACGCTAAGCACAGAGGCTTTCACAGAATCACAGAATCGCAAGGGTTGGAAGGGACCTCGGGAGATCATCTAGTCCAACCCCCCTGCTAAAGCAGGCTCTCCTAGAGCAATCTACACAGGACTTCATCCAGGCGGGCTTTGAATATCTCCAGAGAAGGAGACTCCACAACCTCCCTGGGCAGCCTGTTCCAGTGCTCTGTCACCCTTAGAGTAAAGAAGTTTTTCCTCATATTCAACTGAAACCTCTTATGTTTCAGTTTGCACCCCTTGCCCCTAGTCCTGTCGCTGGACACCACTGCAAACAGACTGCTTCCATCCTCGTGACTTCGGCCCTTAAGATATTTGTATGTGTTGATAAGGTCCCCTCTCAGTCTTGTCTTCTTCAGGCTGAACAAGCCCAACTCTCTCAGCCTTTCCTTTCTGCAGCGGGTCAGCGGAAACGTCGGCCCTGTGCAGCTCACGCCCTTGAAAGAGCACGTAGCCAAGGTTTTACCTTGGTGCGGCAGCCTGGCAGTCCCAGTGCCTCGTGTAAATGTCAGCCCTTGCTTAGTGTAACCCTAGATCTTTGTGCAGGGGACAGAATTAGACTCAGCCAAATGCAGCGTCCAAGGACCTTTGCAACCCAACACCAGAATGATTACGAGGTACATACAGGTCACACTGTTGACACAAACCATAATGACGACATTCTAGCATTACCTGAATAGCTGACATGGCTGCAGAATTATGCTATATGCAACACTGGGACAAATTTAACACAGGGTTAGGAAAGTATTAAAGCTGCATGGAGCCCTTTTGCCAGGTGTTTAGATCATGGAAAACCCATTAAATCTGTTTTAGGAACAAAATGAGCATCTGCTGGATCTGAAATACACGGCATTGCAAAGAGCATGTGTAGGGGGGGAGAACATTTTTAAATTTATGCTTAGAAGTGAGGCAGATCCAGGCTACATCATTGTTTTAATGTACCGGCATGTCTTTTATTTAGAAAACCGGCTTAAATAGCTATACAGGGTAACAGCCTTCCGTCCCTCTGAAAGCGATGCATTTTGCAAGCCGTCTGCGTGTACCTGAGGGTGTTACTCATTTTCATAGAGGCGTTCCAGCTTTGGGAGCGTGTGCTGGACGCTTGGCTGTCTCATGGCACTGCCCTATAGGGCTTAACGGTGATGGGAACGCAGGAGCGCAGAGAATGAGGCTTTCCCAAGGGCAGTGGGCTGGAGAGAGCGCTGGCTGGAGCGGTGTTTCCTCTGTGCCGCGTGGCTAAATGGGGAAATCGTCACCGCTTCAGTAGTGAGCTTCCTAGTTGGGAGTGACTTGGTGACGCAAATACGTGGTTTGAAAGTGGCTTCTCTGTTGCTCCCAGGCTGTGATAAGAAGGCTTCTGT
>NW_009260070.1:1141302-1148852 GCF_000687185.1 Egretta garzetta
TCTTTCCCTGCACCAAGGAACCTGAGGTGACCGGTTAGATTGCAGGGAAGAGTGTGGTAGTTCCAAATTGTGGCATGATTTCTTAAAATGACAGCTCTTCGGGTGGGCAGAAGGGCTGGTTTGCGTCGGCGAAGATATTCTGAAAATAGGCAAACAGCTGGAAGAGGTTATCGTAGCCATTGATAAGGTGTTTACAGAAACTGCAGAATCCTGATTGGATTTGAAGCTTGCTGAGAGTCTTTCTGAATTGTAGAAATACAGCTGAACACCGAGTACATTTCAAAGACCAATTTTTTGTAGTGTATTTTCAGAACATGTAGCACCGAAGTGCTCTATTTCAAAGGCTCGTTTTCTGTGCCCTAGGTTTTTAACGGCTCCCCTCAGGCAGGTAGGGTGCTAGATTTGCATCTCAGCTGCGTATGGGACCCCTGTGGGCATTTCCATACACGCTGTTTAGGAGGGGCAGAGGTATGCTGGCTATCAAGGCTAGGCTCAAACTGGGATTAGCAAAGACTTTAAAGCACGGAGAGCAGCACGGCTGCTGAAACGGGTGTACTTTGCTCCATGTTTGAAAGGCTTTGCCAAGTCTAAGATGAGTTTGTCCATTGTACAGCACAGATTGTCACAAGGAGAAGACCATCAGCAATCTCAGTGCAATGGCATTTGGGCGACAGTAGCCTTAATGTAGTTTCCTACATTACATTCCTACATGGCAGAGAGCTTAATCTTGGAATTAGTTAAGACATGTCCCCGATAAGATGGTGAGCGTTGGCAAACGCACCCCGTGTATGGCTCACGTGGCGGTGAATTCCGTGGGATGTTGGTGTCCGTGGGCAGCGTGCAGGGGTGCACGTCCTCAGGGTGTTACTGCTCACAGTACACGTCCCGCTCCAAGGGCAGTGGGAAGAGATGGGGCCTCAATATCTCTCCTTCCAAATCGCCTTTCGATCTCCTGGGAGGTCCCCTGATCCAGCCCTTGGAGGAGAGCAGGGGTCCCTCCTGGCGTGGCTCTGGGGCCGCCTAGCGGGGTTTGCTCCCGGCAGCCCTGGGGGACCCGCGGTGAGAGCCCGGCCGTGCACCCAGCGGCTGCGAGCCGCCCACAAACTAGGACTGAGAGCAAATTAATTTTATCCCTCGTATTACATGCCTCTTTGGAGCACAGCTGCTTCTCAGGGCTGGAAAATCCTGGCTTTCTCTCCCCTTACTTGGATAACAGCTGAACTGCCGACAGATATTGGACACTTGAGTCAAACTGAAGTTCCTAGAACCAAGTGACCGAATCCCTTTTTATGCACCGACATTAAAAGACGCCTAGAGCTTATTTTAAGAGATGCTAAGCTTCTACTTGAAATCGTGAGCCTCCATACTTGTTAAAGTAAGTAGATTCGTGTCAAACAGATCATGGTCATTTGCTTCCTTTCTTCCCTATTAAAAAGAAACCCCAACCCTGCCCCACTTCTTTGCACGCCAGAGCATTACAGGAATGTGGGAGGGTTTTGAGCCCAGACTGCCTGACACGTGAAGACCGCAGCTCCTGGGGAGGTGGTGCACAAAGCCTCTGGTGCCCGTGGCTGTGACCTGAAGGGTACGTGCAGATGTGAGTATTTGTGGAGTCCCTGGGCATCCGCCTGCTCTCCGCTGCCTGTGCTGCCGTGGGCATTCCCGTCGCACAGGCACATCCCAGCGGCCGCGGCTGGTGGAGGTCGGGGGTCCTTTATGCGGACCCTGAGGACAGGCGCTCAGTGCCACAGACACAACGTTACTTCACGAACCTGGAAACTGCTGCTTCTGCAGTTAGGGTGCTCTACAGTGACAAAGCTGGACAAAGTTACCTGCTGAAAGCTCTGGGGAAACGCCCGCAGGCTCGGGGATTGCTACTTCCCACGCACCCAGTGTTGCCAGTGCTCGGATGGAGAGCTGGTGCGCTGGGGCAGTGCTGGGCTGCTCGGGCTGGTACAGATCTGTGAGCCACCGGGTCCCCTCCTTGTAGCCGCACGGTGCCAGGAGCCAGCGCGAGCCTGGCTGTGCATGGGGAGAGGGTGAATCAAACCCCAGCTCTGCCTTTCGCTGCTGGAGGATGCTTCCCCCACTCCCCCCTGGCTCCCTGCAGCGAGTAATGAAGCAGAGCCTCAGCATTAATACAGAAGAGAACCCACGGTCATTTTTTTAAGGTAGAAAATACCGTAGTACGCTAGCCAGCCAGCAAGTACGTTAACCTCTGCCCCCTGGAATACAGCGATGACTGTCCTGGGAGTCATAAAGAGGATTAAGTTAACAGGGCCAAAGACAGGAGAGAGCAGCCCAGGCAGCTCGAGGCTTCATGTGGGGCACACCTCCCGAGGAGGTGGGGATGGCGTTGCAGCAGGAGCAGCTCGGAGCCGTGGGGTCAGTGTCTGTGGCCGTGCGTGACTCGTGGCTTTGCTGTCTTGTGCTCCTGTGGTGACCTCTTCTTTCTGCTGTCGGTGGCTGTGCGGTTACGTTTGCCCTTTCTGCAGAACGCAGCATGTTCTGATCTCCGCTGCCCCCAAACCAAACCTCTTACGTCTGTCCCTCCTCCTTCGCAAAGAAGGAATTTTTGTGAACGGCACTGTATGAATTGTGGGTGCTATAGCATCCAGTGTGGCATGGGATGTCTTCACTGTACTAGAAAATACCAAAATGGGAAAAGAGCCTTTTCTGTCCCAGGGCCTCGTGCTTTTGCTTAGCTGATTTAAATTGTTTTGGGTAAGAATAAAGACAAAGTATATCCTCGGATGTCTGTAGACTGATAGCAGTAGCTAAGTTGCACTCAGAAGCAAATAGGAGTCTGGGGTGGCTGTTGCAGAGCCTGCCAAATGCTCCGCAAAGCAGCGTGTGCCTGCTGCAGCTTCTGTCGTCGCCTGTCACACAGGAGATCCCCCAGCTCATCCTGACTGGCGCCCCAGTGCTTCTGCCATATAAACCCGATGTCATCGGGGCGGGTGGATCCAGGTGAACCAGAGCTCCCCAGCCCGCCCGCCCTCTTGTCCCACCGCAGGTGAGGCCGCTGCGCTGCCCCCGCTCCGCTGCGCAATGGGGAGGGCTGCGGGGAAAGTGGAGGGCAGACCGGGTTCCATGTCTGATCCCTGGTGCCATGAGAGCTGCTCCCAGCCCGTGCACAGGAATAGCAGCACATAATCCTCCAGGCCACCCGTCGCTGCACTTCATCACCTTGCATCTGTGCCCACAGTGAATTCTGGCCTAAAAATCCTGTCCTGGTTCAGCTCCACCAGCACCGCTCGTGCTGGGCACACGTTCACACGGAGCTGCTGCCGGGAGCTCTGCCGCTGCCCCGGCTCCAGCGTGCCAAGCCACTGACACCCGGGTCGGGCAGCGCCAGCACTGGCACGAGTGGAGCAAAGTCAGTGGGCGAGATCTGAACTTGTGCAATTGCACGGGAAACCCAGGATCCCCCGGGAGACTCTTTGCTTGGGGGGAGCGTTAGTTAAAGCACTCTTGTCTCCGGTGTCGGCTTATTTTAGAATGGTGCTGGAGTAGGATGTTAGTGCCATGCGGCACGAGGGTAGCGGCGAGGGAGCGGGGGATGCTGCTGGCCAACACGAGGAGGGATTTGCAGTCATTTTGGCCTTGCGTGGCTCTTGCAGAGCCTGGAGGGCTACCATGCAGTGGGGCAGAGCTGGTGTCTCTTAAATGCTCTCAGTCCTGTGTCTAGGCCAGGCCCTATCTCTGATCCCTTCACCAGAGAATCTGGGGCAGCTGTTGGCATCTAAAAGAGGGTTTGAGTCTATGCCAACAGCTCTGCTCCCACCAGCGGGGCTCACGGCAACCACCCAACCCTGCCGGGACCCAGAGCGCCTCAGCTGACCCAGCCTGGAGGACCTGCCACGGCCAGAGCTGCCATCGCCACAAAACTCGAACCAGGGACCTCCTGTTCCACAGGAAACCGTGGCAAAACCCCCTTCCAGCCTCAGAGCTTTTCCGCAGAGCGTACATCATGCATCCAAAGTGCCAATAACCAGACCACCGCTCAGCGCTGTAGCTTAGAGGCATGTTTGCAGAAGAAAGGCATAGACTACGAAGCAGGTAAAAGTGCCAATTCCCAAACCCATCGTTACTCAAGTTCCCTAAATTAAGCCGTCACGGTACAGTCAAAGGAAGCTATATATAGGGAAATAATTTTACAAAACCCAAGCCAGTTCATAGAAAATTGAGCTGGCAGAAAGTGTTGCATAAAACCAAATCTCTTGCTTAGATGTTTCTTGAGTGAAAAATAAATGTACCCCTGGCCTAATGGTTATTTTCTGTCTCTAGGAAGCATCAAGATTGGACTGTTTAAGCTCTCACAAATGTCTCTTATGACAGCGACACGTGCCGTACCCTGTGCCCAAGGAGGAGGAAAGGTTAGTTTAAATTAATGGCAATGGCATTTGGGCTTCCACAAAGTCCCGCGTGCCTGGTCTGTGCTCAGCAGTGAGCTCTTCGTTGTTGGGGAGCCCACGCGCAGGCTGACAGTGGGGCCCAAACCCCTCCGGGAAATACGATCGGTCTAATTTTAACCGCATGGACAGCACTTGATATGGAAGCAGCTGGTGCCATACAGATCTGCGGGCCCGTCAAGCAACCCGAGCGCATCGCTGAAGCAAATACGTTCATTTGCACCCAAAGCCAGGCGCGGTTTTAGCTTGCATGTGACTCGGTATAAATCAGAGCTGCAGCTTTGTAACCATAGATGTGCCGTGCCCAAACTCTTAGATTTTAATGCCATTTCATTAGAAAAGCGAGGCGTGTCTTATTTATTTTTCTCACCCCACATTGCATTTCATGCTAGTACAGACCTGTTTCTGTTTGCAAGCGGTGGGAAGGGTTTCTGGTCATACTCTCTCTGTTCCCCTCTGGTGAAAAGGTTTTCTACAGTGGAAGGTTTATCTAGTGAAAGCTGGCAGCGGTCTGAGCCTAAGCTACAGGTGGTCTCTCGAGTTCCTAGCCATCATGCTACTGCTCAAGGGTATATCAAGGCAGTGATCTCAGGGGGTGCTCGGGTTGCTGTCTTTTTGGCAGCAGAGGCACAAACTTCCTAGGTAGAAAAACCCTAAAAATAGAGCAGGGCTTGAATTTTCTGTCTGCTAGAGAGTGATAGAAGTAGCACATCTGCTAAACTCCAGCTCGAGCATCCTGCAAGGAGGCCACATATCGCTTAATTACTGGGAAGTCCCAGGAAAACAAAAAAGCCACATCCAGCACGCAGCCAGCTGCTCTGGAAACCCTTCACCTGCCGGCGGTCAGCGCCGAACGCCGCAGGGGGCTGCAGCTAGCGCTGGAGCTGGAGCCTGGCAGTCAGTGAGGGGCTGTCCCCTGCCAGCTGCAGCCTTGGGGAATTAGGGAACGGTAACATGAAGGCATGTGTGCAGTGCAAGGCACAGGAGAGCCAGGGCTCTGCCTCTGCCTGCCCTCCTTGCCAAAAAAAGGTTCGCTTCTGTTTAGAGAGCTGGCCAGTAAGGGCATTTAAGATGTTATAGGTTGAACAAGCAACAGAAGTAGAGACAGGTTACAGTTCATGTTAGCAGTACTTGTGGTAAATGGACAAAGTTCCTCTCGGGCATCACTGAATTTTCTTGCTGCCTTTTGCAACAACAGCTAGGAATTTCCCTAGGAGGTAGCATGGTGTTATGGAGAAAGCTCTTAAATACCCCAATCTGCTAATTAATACAACTGAAAAGCAAAATAAGAGAAGGAAGAGTTGATATCCAGGCAACAGAGGGAATAAAGTGCCTCTTCAAAAGAGGCAGGTCCTGCCCCTGGGTTCGCCTCGCTCCCCGGTCCACCGAGGAAAACACTCGGCTGTTTTGTCGTTTGGAGCTGGGAGGCCCCAAGCGCCCACCCGCACCTGGCCCTTGTATTCCCTGCACCCTGGGTCAGGCCGACAGATAACGTGCAAGGTGCTGGTGGCGCCAGTCCTGCCCATTGCCTGGGGTTACCCCCCTGTCGCTGTCCCCCTGCGGGCGTCCTGCCTGGCTGCTGCAGGGCAATGCCTGGGTAATGTGGGCTTGGGACCCTCGCTGGCAGCTTTTGAGTTTGTTCGGAGCGCGAGCTTCCGAGGCTGCACGCGATGTGCTGTTAGAGGATTGGCGCAGCCTGTGCCGCTGGAGGGTGGAGCAGGGTGAAAGACCAACTCCAAATCCCACGCCTGTGGTTCTGGTTACCTCCATTATGTGCGGTGCCCACTGCTATGAAAAGACTCTCACTGAGAAGATGCATTATCTTTGCTGGCCGCTTTCTTTCCCGGAGCATCTCTGTCCCTTCTCTTTTCTTTTTAACCTGCCTGCGAGTCGTGTTTAGGAGGCAGCTGTGGAGCCCAGCTCTGCTGCCCAGCTGAGCCCGCATCTCAGCTCAGTGTCTTGTGGACCGCTTGCCTCTTCTCCCAGCCCGAGGCACGAGATGAAGTAGTGGTGGGTTGGCAAAGTACCTCATTAGCGCAGTGAGGTGTTCCAGGGAGCAGAGCTCAGCGTGCCTCACCCCTTGCACGCATGCTGTGGGATGCCCCCTGGTCGGCAGTGGAGTCCTCTCTGGCTCTGGGAACCACAGGGCTTCCTGGGTGGGAGGGTAGGAGATGCTCGTGCAGGCAGGAGGACTGAGCCCAGCATGCTGGGGGTTGGAGCTCCTGGTTTGCCAGGACGCTCAAATGACCACCCTAGATGAGCCTGCAGGTAAGAGCAGAGCTCAGCTTGCCAGAAAGGGGAACGCCGCTATCCGAAATGGAAAAATCGTATCCCTGCCTCTCCTCCCCACGCCCTGGAAAGCCCTCACATAACCTGAGGACATGATTAGTAGGCTAGAAATTCAAGTGTTACTCACCTCTCTAAGCCATCAGTGTGGGTTTGGGGCGCTTTCTGCCAGCAGCTCGAGCCAGTGCTGAGCCTTGGAGCGGGAAGCCTCCTCTCCACCCACTCCCCCCTGAGGACTGAAGGCTGTCTGGGGTGGTGGGTTACATTTCTAACATTCGGATCCCTGCTTGTGAGTGATGGCATGGCGGGAATGTCAGCTGTATGGGAATAAACCGCAGCAATTTATTCTCTCCAGCCTCTTTGAAAGCCAGCAGAGCAGCACCATTAGCTGGAACAAAACAGGGCCGCTGTTGCGAGACACAATGGTGGCCAGAGCCGTAGTTGCTTATAATTTGTTGTGCTGGTAGTCCTGGGTGCTGGGAAGGCGTCAGCTCAGGTCGGTTCTGACTCTCTACATTGAAAGGGAGCCAAGAATGAGCAGCAAAGCTTCATTAGAAGCAGGACTCTCGTATACAGGTCTGGAATGTAAAGAATTTCCTATTCACTTGGGATATAAAGAAAACCTGAGCTTCTCCCCTCTCCCCAGATGCTGAGGAATGCAGGGGCACAGCTGGGGTTCGGTAGAGCCAGCTTACGCCTGGCTGACCTGACCGGTTCCGCATCAGCACCCTCCAGACCCGGTGGCAGAGCTGTGTGAAGCTGGCGGGGGCTGAGATGATGGCCTGGCGGGGGCTGAGGTGTTGGCCTGGCGGGGGCTGAGGTAGTGGCCTGGCGGGGGCTGAGATGATG
>NW_009260070.1:1149485-1174607 GCF_000687185.1 Egretta garzetta
GGTGCAGGGCTGTGCCTGTGCCCGGTGTGGGTGCAGCAGGTCCAGGTGGAAAATCCCGTGCTCCAAAACGCAAGTTAACAGCCCGTCTGGAGGAATGGCTTTGGGTGGAGGTGTAGGGGGCCGGAGCGGAGATCCCCAGCAAAGCTGCCCATCACTCTGAAAGGGTCCGTAAATAAATTGGGTTGATCCTGTCTCCCCACCACAGCAAGCCAAAGGGGTGTCAGACCGCCCAGCCGTGGCCGGTGTCAGACTGTCAGCCGCCTTCAGTTTTGTGACCGTGACAATAACCCAGCTGCTTTGCAGAGCCCTGCCCAGCAGTCCAAGGTACACTGCTTTAGTTACGCTTTGTGGGGTGCTAGAGGTGTTCCCCAGATTCCCGGCTGGAAAATACGACTTCATAGAATCATAGAATCATTGAATGTTTTGGGTGGGAAGGGACCCCCAGAGGTCACACAGCCCACCCCCCCTGCAGGAGCAGGGACACCTTGAATCACATCAGGTTGCTCACAGCCCCGTCCAACCTGGCCTGGAATGTTCCCAGGGATGGGGCCTCCACCCCCTCTCTGGGCAACCCCTGCCAGGGTTTCACCACCCTCATTGTAAAGAATTTCTTCCTTGCAGTTGGGTGTCCTGCAAGCACAAGCTCCTAAATTTTTGCAGTTACCTGCCTGCTTCCCTCCCACTGAGTCCCAGAAGCTGTGTGAAAAGGTGTAAATTACTTTTGGGTGAAGCATCTCTCCTGGCGCCGTTATTAATGGCTGTATCACTTTCCAGTGCCGCTGCAAACTGTGTCAAGGCCATCTGGGCCTGGGGCGGGGGGGTCCTGCCCTCCAGCAGGGACCGTGGTGCAGGGATGCGCCGGGAGCTGTGCCCGCTCCCTTTGCCCCCCGGTTCTCATCTGTGCTTGAAGAGCTCTGAGGATGGGGTCTCCGACTCCAGGGGCGCCGCGCTTCCCCACCCGCCAACAGCAGCTCTGCCGCAAGTCAGGGGGGTTCGCTTGGATCCTCCAGCCGGACAGTCCAGCCCGAGGAATTGAAACTATTATTCACCTCTCAATGGTGTAATTACCAGATGAACTTTTGACGCTGGCTGGCATGCAGGGGTGGTGGGAAGAGACCAGCTATTCCAGCCATCTTAAACCCTTCCCAAAATGGAAAAGCAGCTGGCGCGAAGGCCACAAATGCTGGGGCCCTTCTTCCTGAAGTGCTTTACCAGGGGCTCCTGAAGTGACATTTCAGCTTATACCACATCAAACTCTGGGAGAGAGGAGTAATGATTTTTTTTATTTTTTTTTTTTTTTACTTTTAATTTTTCCAAAAAAAGATTTCAGAATGGAGGAATGCGGGTAACAGATGGTCTTGATGTGAAAATGAATGGGCCTGCCCTCTGGAGGAACTGGGACTGGCAGGTCGGTGTCCAGGGTAGTTTTGGCAGTAAGAACTGAATTCATTCTTATGGTTGGATTCAGAGTTCAGGCAGAAACTTCCCACTTCTGTGAGGAAATCCAGCCCATCTTCCTGCTCTGGCATGACGAAGCGGAGCATAAGCTGCTGTTCATGGCACAAGGGAGCCTGGAATGGGGAGAGAGCTTGGCAGTGCGATGAATTTTGGGAGAGAGGGGAGCTCCAGGTAGCCTGGCAAGTCCCAGTCCTTCCCAAAGAGTGATTCACCTCTGGTGGTCAGAGGCTGGTTGAGGCTGGCTGCTGGAAGAGAGGACGCTGAGCAGAGAGGCGTGCAAGGACGGTCGTCTTTGCACCCTCGGTCCATTTGCAGATGACCCCGAGCTGGGCGGGAGTGTGGATCTGCTGGGGGGGAGGGGGGCTCTGCAGAGGAACCTGGCCAGGCTGGAACCATCGGTCCCAAGTGAGGGTCAACAAGGCCAAGGGCCGGGTCCTGCCCTGGGGTCACCACAACCCCCCACAGGGGGGGGGCAGAGGGGCTGGAAAGCTGCCCAGCGGAAAAGGCCGTGGGGGTGTTGGTCGAGAGGTGGCTGAATATGAGCCAGCAGGGTGCCCAGGTGGCCAAGAGGGCCAGCGGCATCCTGGCTTGTATCAGGGATACAAGCGCTCTCTCTCTCTAAGAGATCCTCAGCGAAGTGTGATGAACATGATTGCAAGTTAAAAGTAATCGTCTGCGAACAGAGGGGGAGCGGCATGGGGAGGTTTAAGTCGGAGAGCGGCGGCGTTGCCAGACGGGGTCACAGCCCTCCTGTGGTCCGCAAGCGGCGAAGGGGCTGCGGGCACACGTGCTGGGGGTCTCCCCAAGCCCACCCTCCTGTCTCCTCACCACGGAGGTCTCTGGGTGGGTGATAAGCACTGACGGACTCAGCCACGTTTGCCTGATGGCGCTTACTCAAACCCATCTGAAACTGGACTCGCCAGTAGACTCAGCCAAGTCTTGTTGGTTTAACTCAGCCAAGCCTGCCTGAGACCAGCAACTGCCTCCAGGGGCTGCCTCCATCTTCGACAGCACGCTGCTCCAACCCCAAATTTGGATTGACACGGTTCCTCTGGCTTCAGAGGCGCGATGCAGGTTTGCGTCAGGGCTGTGCTTGGGCAACAGGATGCATTCCACCTTTCTCCCGCTGTTACTCGTTGTTCCACTGGAGATCTGATGTTCTCCCTGGGCCAGACAGATCAGTAGTTGTAGCCTGGATGCTTCTCATGGGTGTAAATTCAGATTATCTCTGATGATGTCACCGTTAGGGAAATGCTCTTTGTAATTATGCTGGCATGTGTTTGCAGACTTCAAGGGGATCAAGCAAGTGCGGTAGAAAAGGATTGCAAATGAGCGTGAGTTAATTTGGAACCATGTTACTGCATCACGAAAGCGGCGTTGCTGGCAGATGTCCTCACTCATCCATCAGTATGGACTTCTGAGCGTGACGTAGCAGAGGTGCCTGCTTGCTCTCCGCACACGGAATCCCGGGAGCAGCGTCTTAACGGGGACGTCCGACTGCCTCAAACTGAAGTTCCCTCGCGCTGTTGGAACGGAGACGTTGCTCTGTGATGCCTCGAGGCATCCGCGTGTTGGATGATCTTACAGCTGCGCTTCCTGGCAGCGTTCCCTTGGGTTTAACTTCAGGCATTTTGACATATCTAGTATATTTTCCGCTGTAACTTAAACCTGTGCCAGTCTGAGCTATTCAGACTTATCCGTAGGCAATTTGAGGAGTGGCGAACGTTGTTGGATGTTTGCCAGCGCCGGGCAGGACGCCTACCCTGGTTCCTGCAGAGGGAGTGTGCTGACGTGCCCCCCCCCCCGCCCCGGTCCTAGCAAACCTCTGCAGGCTGCATCTGATACAGCACCACCAAAAATGTCCAAAGCTTACGTGCCTTGTGCCCCGGGGTGTGGGTCTAGGTTGTACCCAGCTAGAATCAAGGTATTCCCAGAGGGGGATGTTTTATCCTGGCCTTTCCCTAAACAAGCCACTTGCCAGAGCAGAAACGACTGCGCTCATCGTGATCTCTTGTTTCGCTGGCAGCAGTTCCTACAACCGGCTTTTCCCTTTGGTGCGCAGGAGACGGAGGCGATTTCCTGAGGGAGAGAAAGCAGCTGAAAGCAGAGACTTCTCCTCCTGGCGTGCCGCAGCCGGAGACGGTCGGAACAAACGCAGCACGCGGGCCGCCTGCGCTTTGCTCGCGCTGGCCGGCCTGCCTGCTTTTAGCTCTGGCAGGAGGTGCCTCTGCGTGGTCGGAATGCCACCCCAGCAGCTGCAGCTCTCCTGATGGCCACCTCTGGCCTTGGAAGCTGCGGCTTTCAATGTCCATGAGCAAGGACATTTCAAAATTACACTGTCTGTGCTCTGCCAGAAATACTCTACCTGCCTTCCCTGCATGGCACGGCACCGTTTATCAGCGTTTAGTGACTGGTACGGGTGGGAAGAGGCATGAAACCCAGTGTATCTGGTGTGAAACCTGTTTTCTGGCGGGACAGCAGGCTGAAGGGCTTAGGGCAGAGCACAACGGTCAGCATAAATAACTCCGCAGAAGGACAGCGGGAATGGTTTTCATACAGAGCTGCTGAATTGGGCCCCAGCAAAATAATATCTCCCCGGTCAAGCTCAAACCAGTACCTCGGGGGCTGCCGTCTCTGCGTCAGGTCTGGATGCAAACTGAGCATCCTGAGGAGGCGGCTGGGCCAGCGGTTGTGTTTCCAGTCCCCCAGGCCACTGCCAGCAGTGGTCAGACCCCTGGCAGTGGGGGGCCAGTCCCCTGTCCCCGCGCCGGGCAGATGTGACCCAACACTCAGCTCTGCCGCTGCTGCGTCCCCCGGGTCTGGCAACTCCTGCCCTGCTGAGGAGGAGGGTGGCTGAGGAAGGCTCCAGGGACGGGGGGTTGGCTCTCCGCAGCGTGAAGGGTCCCCACCCTTCAGCCGAGGAGCTGCGTGAGAGCAGGCTGGGTTTCTGTCTGGGATTTATATACTTTAATACTTCTATATATTTTATACTTTAATACTTTTATATATTTTTAAAAGTAAGTGAGATTTTAGGAACAGCGCTTGGTGCCGTTCTCCTCGGGGCTGCTGGGTTTATGAGCTCCAGGAGTCACGTTCCCAGCTGAGGAGCTGAAGGTAACAAAGCTAAAAGCACCTTCAACCCTCAAAGTAAGCGGCTATCTCTGCTTTCATCCTGCTCCTTGCTTCTAGAGGGCATCGTGCCTGATTTCACGTGGCACTAAGGACTGTGTCAGCAGGGATTTGCTTGTGGTACTTCCCATGTAAATAAATCTTGTCCCAAACCCCGCTTATCCCTAAAACTGCCACAGGAGACCCTCAGGCATCTGAAGGATTTTAATTTATGCCAGATATTAATTTATCAAGCCATTCTCTGTTGTTGGGCTGTCGCTGGGTTCGCCGGTGCTGCCTGCCGGCACCCAGCAAACGGCAGATGGCATCGGCAGGCCCGCTGAGCACCCAAGCTCTGCGGCAGAGGCTGGGGGGTTTTGTTATTGTTTTTTTCATATGAGCAACTTCATAGGCAGGTGGTGGCTGTAATTCCTCCCGTAATTCTCCTTCCCGTCGCGGCTGCCTTGCCAGGCATGGTGAGGCATCTGAAAAAGGAAAAAACCTTGTGTGTTTTTACTCCTTTGACTCCAGTTTCTCTTCTGAGGCTATTTTTCAGGTCCTGCTGCCTGCCTGCTGCAGTAAGGGCCTGAACATGGTGGTTATTTTAGCATCCGGTGTCTTGCTAAGTACTTGGAGAACTCTAGGCTGGCTGTGCTGGGGAAGGGCGAGTGCTTCAGCATAATGTGGACACTCACAGCTTGCTCTGGGTAATCGTTTCCCTTGAGTTGCGTCCTGAGGAAGGGTTCCTGAAAATAAGAAGTGCTGCTGCTTTTATAAAACCCCGCTTCCACAGCTAATGAAAACTTAAATCCTTACAGTGATGGTGCATGCCATTTCCGTTAAAATTATTGCCAGTGGCTCTGCAATCCGGGGATCTCAGCAGGGATTGCAGAGCCTGGACGTGAAATTAAACATCGTGGAGGTACAGCAAGGGTAGGGAGTTGAAAACAAAGTCAGGAGGTGGAAGGTAGAAGGAAAGGACAGAAGAAACCACGTTCCTTGGTTGGGGTGATGATGAATTGCTCTTCTTCACTTGTCTCTTGGTTACGGGAGAGCGCAAAAGCTCTGAGCGTGGCTCTTGTTTGCTATTTAACGAGCATATCTGTATGTGCACATGCTTTACCTTGGGCAAGCTTATGGAACTGCTAGTAAAAGCTTTTAAGTTGTCAGGTCGAATCTGCCCAAGCTAGCAGTGAGCAGAGTTGCCGGGGCGCGTGGTCGGGCTTTGCAGCCAGTCATTGCCTCTCCCTGGGGGGCTTTGTCAAGGGACATCCCCGCGGTTCTGCTCAGTGCCTTTCCATGCCTCGCTGCTCCTGACTCTGTGTTTGTGGCCTTCCCCGTGGCTTCGCTCCCGAGCTCTGTAAGTGCCTGGGCTGCGGGTGCTGCTGCCTTGGGAGGAGGCAGGGCTCGCTCCTCCCCTGGGCACCCTCCTGGGTGCGAGCGGGCAGCTCTGCTCCGAGCACGCGGGGCAGGAGAGCGCTTGCAGCAGCGCACGGGGAAGGCTGATCTGAGGGCTCTGAATACACAAGTCCATTAGAGTTTCCTGGGAGATATCAGCTCGGATTCATGCTGGCATACTTTGGAAATCTTTTAAAATTAAGTACCAAAAAATCAATGCATTGCAAGACTCCCAGCATGTAATTCTGAACCCATTAGGAGAGTTGTGCTAATTTTGAAAATAATCTTTCTATTTTAAATATTACTTTGAATGTATTTTGAACTTGTGTATCTGGCAGGAGGGGAACAATTAAATCAAAGGAAAGATTGCATTGTGTTGCTTTAATTGTGATGGATTGAATCATTTGCCGAAGGAAAATATCTACAAAACATATCTAAGTGCAGAAGCAAAAATGAAAATTAGTCTCAGCTGTTCCACTCCCTATGGTAAATGCACATTTATGTAATGCATTCCTTCTCCTGTCTTGATAATACTGTGGGCCCACAGTGCATGAATTAATGCCACTGAGACCTGCAGCGAGATGATCTCTGAGCCTGTGTAAGCATGAGGAGTCAACCTTTACCCTCAGGTCCCCTATGTACTCATTTATACTTCTGTGATTTCAAAGCTGCGTGAGGGGGAGGAGAAACACCCCTGACCCAATGCGGTGTGCCAACCCCCGGTGTAATTCAGGGTCCAGAAAACCATCACGTGGCTATTGCCAGCGCTTGCCTCCGCCGTCGGTGTCATGGGCTGGGAAGTGGAGGCTGGGGCGCAGGGGGTTTTGTGACAGCCCTAAATTAGGCAGCAGATGATTTCTCTTCAGGAGAGCAATTCTTAGGAAGCAACTTTAGGTGGCTTTCCAGCAGCTCTGCACTGGGGCAAAACTTCTCTCGGGAGGGAAATTTTGGCCTAAGAGCTGCCTGTGCAGGCACTTGGGAGAGGAAAAACAAACCTGGCATTGAGACTGGAAATAATTCAGGGATCACGATGAGACCGGCTCATCCTGGAGGCCTGGGAAGACGATCTCGGAGCCCCAGAGCTTGAGTGGTGACAAACCCATGTGGTCGTATTCTGTCCCGATCCCGCTGACCGGCTCTAATCACTGTGCGGGGCTGGAGGAAAGGCAGAGCAACGGAAGGGCTGGGTCTGCAGCTGTAGCACAAGACGTCGTGCCGAAGAGTGGTTTAAATGGATCTGTGTGATGTATAGGCAGTGCTTTCAGCCATGCTTCTCCTCTCAACAGTTAATGAGTTGGTAACTGCGGGCTGGGTGCTGCTGTGCTGCGCAGCTGCGCTCATTGTAAATGAGGGTGTTTCACCGGAGGGCAGGATCAGGCTGTTTGCAGCCGCGCCGTGACGCTGCGGTCGGTGGCGCACGTGGGTATCCCGGGGTGCTCTGTAATGAGGGCGCAGTGGGTGGAAGTGGGGGGGGTTGTGACAACTCGAGTGACAACTGTGCCCTTCCCGGGGCATTAGCGCTGCGTCTTGGAAGCTGTAAGAAGTTGAAGGAATAGAATTTAAAGCCTGCCATAAACTGTTTCTGAGTTAAGCAAGACTAAAGTTGCTTTGGTGAGAACGAAAGAAAAGCATCGTCTCCCCTTCTCCTCTCCCTCCAGCTGCTGGGAGCTGTGGTATTCACAGTCTGAATTTCCTTGACTGTGGAAAACGTCTCTCTCCGGTGTGAGTTAGGGACCTTTCCATTCCCCTGGAAAGCCTTCGCTGCCACGTGGGCAGGGGTCCTGCTGGCCCACTGTCTAGCTGGGACTTTCCCATCCATCTTCAGAGCCCGAAGTTACGTCTAACGGCACGTCAGGACCGGCGTTTGGGCAGCGAGGTGCCAGCGAGGCATTGCAGGGCAGGGAGGGTGAGCTGGGCTGGGCTGGGTGAAGGAGAAGCCCTGGAGCACGCGGGATGCCGGCTCCCGGAGCTGAGAGCCCAGCCAGCCTCTGGTGTCTGCAGTTCCCACCCGGCGATACGACGCAGGGCTTGGGGAGTCTCTCGCTCCCCAATGTTGCTGCTTTGCGTGCCGCTGTGTTTAGCTGCACGCGTGCAGCTCTCGCCTACTCTGACAAATGTTAACTTGCTGCCACCCCAGGGACTTGGGACTGGTGTTTGGGAATGTCATGGAAACTCCTGTCTGGGAGAAGGAAAAGCCCCTGTTGTTTTCTCCCCAAGTTGTAGGCAGCAAAGCTCATCCAGCCTGTTCTCTTGGATACGGCTGGTAAAAAGGAGCACGTCTCCTGTCACCAAGGTCTGTGGGGCTGGGGAGGTGACGATGTGCTAATTGTTTGTGGGAGCAAAGACATTTTCCCCATCCGGTCTATTGCTGAGAAAGGTCTTAATCCACTGGTGAAACTCGTATGATTTTTGCCTTCAGAAAATCAGCTGACGAGTGGTAGACGAGTGATGATTTTATTAAAGCTGTCCTTTTTGGATGTTTAAACTCCATCTAGTTAGTGATCTATGCAACAGGGTCTCTGACTGTACTTGTTGTGGCTTGGTGTTACCTGGGAGTGTGCTGTGAGCGCTGAGCACCCAGCGCTCCCGATTCCAGCTGCAGGTTCTCCGTACCTCGAGGGGCTGGCAGGGCGGGGACAAAAAAAAAGGCTGCCTGATGCCACTGTCCTTATTGTTAGCTCCCTCCGGGGTGCATCAGCTGTCTCTAAGCTATCCCAGTCCCTACTGCAGCCCCTAAGCTACCAGCAGCTGCTCTGCTCTGTCCTTAGAGCTTCTGGCTCGAGCATGGGAGCGGCGGTGCTGGATGCTGCCGGAGCTGGTGAATGGCCGGTGCCAGCTGAATGGCATTTTGTCCAGCAAGTGATGCTTTGCCATGAAAGAATATTATGTGCAAAGGCACAGCAACAGCTTTTGCTTCTAATTAAAGCGGCATATGGAACCTGTGGAGGTCGTGGGACTATGGAAGCAGAGCTGCAATATAGGTTTTGAAATCTGGGTGCCATGGTAAGAAAGCCATTCGTATTTGGGGCTCGTATTGGCTGTTAACTGTCCCTCTTTGATCCTTTCTTGGCTAATGAAAATAGCTGTTGGATAAAAATGCAAAGACTTTGAGTTGTGAAAATGTGTGTTTGCACCACTAATAACTTGAAAAATCCATCTCCAGAACTTCGTTTGTTAGGAGTGGCTGATTAGCTGCTCTCTATGCTTTTTCCCTTTTAATAAAACCCCTGAGTTGAACAACAGAAGGTCTATAATTATGGAGCACTTTTTTCCTTTCCCTGTGACATGCTGGCAAATGCTACCCAGCGGGTAGCCTGGCACCAACAGGACAGCAATGCCTTGGCATGACCAGGACAGCAATGCCTTTGCACCAACTGGACAGCAATGCCTTGGCACCAACTGGACAGCAATGCCTTGGCATGACCAGGACAGCAATTCCTTGGCATGACCAGGACAGCAATTCCTTGGCATGACCAGGACAGCAATGCCTTGGCATACACAGGACAGCAATGCCTTGGCATACACAGGACAGCAATGCCGTTGCACCAACAGGACAGCAATGCCTTGGCATGACCAGGACAGCAATGCCTTGGCATGACCAGGACAGCAATGCCTTTGCACCAACAGGACAGCAATGCCTTGGCATGACCAGGACAGCAATGCCTTTGCGCCCGTTGTGCAAGCCCAGGCTTCACCTCCGTGGGGGGAGCCGGGGGCTTTGCTCCTCCCTGCGCTAGCACTGACAAACCCGCAGCCTGCCGGCGGTTCTGCTGGATTCGGCCGCGCTCTGCCCCTCGCTCAGCTGCCCTGGTGGGGATGCTCGCCCCTGCCCATCAGCAAACTGCCCCTTGAAGGGGCCAGCAGGAGCCACGGCAGACCCAGGCTCCGGGCTTCCCTGTGCCTCTGTCTCAATGGCCCCAGGTCAGGCGATGCTGGCCCAAAGGTCTTTTGACCCAGCAAAAGGTAACTCGGAGGCTGATATTCTGTGCTCCTGTATCGTACCCTGGAGAGTACTTGGCTTGAATGGGAAAGAATAATTCTGCAGGCTAGGGAAACAGTGCGTTAAAATCACAAAGGTTCACACTTCTCTTAAATGACTTCCCTGTTCCAAGGTGTCACACAATTTGACTAGCAAGGCCCTGGGTCAAAGGGGGCTCGGAGGGCTTTGGGTTTTTTCTGACTGATGCCTTCTGCTTTCTAAATGGCCTTATACCAGCCAGCTGCCACTGACAAGGTTTTTACTGTGAAAAATGAATTAGATACCACCTAAGCATAACACTGCCTTGATTTTCTCCAATGCAAAAACCAGCACCCACAAAACTCCAGCAGGGAATATGTCAACAGAGTAACCACTCCTCTTAAACTTCGTGTTGATTGGGATCTTTCTCAAACAAGTGAACCACCCTCCAAGCTAAAGGCGTGCTTTGCCCAGGGAGTTGCTGGGCCAGTAACCTCCCCGACCCAGCCGGTACTTCAGGTGCGACCCACGCAACCCCCTGCCTTGGCCAAACAGTAATGGTTAACGATGACACATTGTGTGATAATTATTGATGAGGTGGGCAAATAATTCTTAGGGCCTGAAGCAATTTCATCAAGCCTCGTGACTTATGTCTGAGTCGGAACTTTAACCCTGGTCTCCAGAGGTAAAAAGACAAAAAGTCAGTGCAAGAAGAGAGCTTTGGTTCTTTTCCTTCCTTCTGTTCAAAAGCGAGCAAAGAAAAATTCTCATTGTTTTATAAATTCAGGCTCTGCTCATCTACATGGAGGCCACCAGGAGAAAAATATGTGGAAACTGCAGATTTACCAGCTGAATGGCGAGCGTGGCGGCGGGACCCGACAGATGGCTCAGGCAGTTTATGCACGGAATGAGCAGGTTTGGATTCCCTTCGGGTTTTGTCCAAACGCAGCTGTATAAATGACCTGCTCCTACAGCACCTGAACGCCTTCGCTGTATTTTACAGCAGCGTCAGTGGAAGGTGTGGTGCGTTGGCAAACGGAGCGGTCTGTGCTGCTTGGGAAGAAGAGCTGACGCAGCGGGGGTGCGGGAGGCGTTGCAGGTGCTCCCAGTAACACAGAAGGGGATTGCTGGTCCCCCCCAGGGGGGACCCTCCAGGTCCCCCCCAGGGAGGACCCCCTCAGGCTGCCTGAGGCAGGGTGTGCTGCTGCTCCACAGGAGTGGAGCAGGGTAAGCAGACCTGGGCAGGGGTTTAGAGCGGAGTTTGTCCTGCCCCTTCATTACACTTAAAATGAGGCAGATGCCTGCAAATGTCTTTGTGACAGCCAAGGACTTTGTGTTTGGGAAGGATTTGAAGGCAGTTTCCTGGGAAAAGTTGTCTGTCACGTTGGAAGCAGACTGATTTCCCTAAAACAGTTCAAGACTTGGTTTTTCACAAGGGTATTGCTGTACCTGTATCTTCTGATGGTTTGGGGAGTAATGTCTTTTTGGTTTTTACTTTTTTTTCTCCAGAGGATCTGAAGATGTTCCACTAGACATGGAAGTAGACTGCGTAATGAGGCATGACAAACGGCTTTAGTCTGGCTATGTGCTCTGTAATACCAGATCAGCCGGCCATCTGGCTTGGGAAACTGGCAGCACCTCAATTCCCGCAGCGTACGCATCCGTTGGGGAGCTGCAGCTGGCTGCTGAGCGCTCTCAACCTGCCCCTTCGGATGCAGAACATCGGGGAAGAAAACCCCGCTCCATTCGCCCGTCCTCCACAGCAGCTTGCCGGCCAGTCCCGACGCAAGACAGACACCAATCCGTGGCATGTTTTTAAGCATTAGTGAGACGGAATTTCAGGCAATCTTCATGCTAATGTCATTTGGTGCTTGTGAGGAGTAAGCAGCAGGCGAGGAGAAGCAGCCTTGAATTTGGCTCCAGGAGGATGATGTGAATGCAGGCCCTGCGTGTGTTCCACTGACAGGGTGCTGGGCCATCTTGTCTAGACGGTGCTCTTGCCCAGACAGGTTGGACCAGATGATCCTTGAGGTCCCTTCCAACCTGGGATTCTGGGATTCTATGATTGTGTTGTGTCCCCGACGGGAGGATGCGGTCGTGGCCGGTGCGTCAGCTGGGGTACTGCTGCTCCTGGGAGCGCTTCCTTTCGTACGTTTGACAGACCCTTATTTCTGGAGTGTCCCAGGTTGCTGTGGAAATCATAACGCTGCCAAAATCTCCAGGAAGGAAAAGCATGAGCTTTTGGTAGCCCAGTATTCAGGGATTACGCTGGTAAAAAGCCCATGGCTTTCTTAATGGTGCCCAAGGAGTTGGAAAGCAGTTGCGTCATGTAGGTGGCCTTGCTAAATTGTGGGAAACGTCATCTTTGCTCTTTCCCAGCGAGTAAAGGAGTGGTAGAGAGAAGGAGGGAGAGGGAGCCTGAAAATCCCGGTAGAGCAAGCTGAGCACTGGAGGGGTCCTGGTGTAGCTAGAGATGGGTGACGAGCTTTGGGACAGGAGACATTTCCTCTGTGTATTTTGGAAACTCAGCCTGGGTAAAACCTGCCTCTCTCTGTAACAGTCCCAGATAACGACGCCTCTCCTACCGATGACCCCACGGGCCGAGCGGTTCCCCCATGGCACGCTCAGCGCGCCGAAGCGAGAGCTGCTCAGGCCGGGTCTCTGCCTTTGCTGCAGCTGTGGGGTTTAAGATGCTCAATCGCGGTGCAAAGGAGGCATCCTGCGTGCCTGCCGCCCCCGTGACACCGAAGCCTTCCGAGGATTTATGACCAGGACTGCTCAGAGTTCATTTTTCCAGGAGGATGGCTTCTGAGACATTACGACTAAGTTAGCAGGTTAATGTAAATGCTGAAGAGCAGAGTAAAAAGGTTGGGTTTTATACCAGCCCTAACCATTTGTTTGGTCTCCCAAAAAATCCTTGGAGGTCTATTAACTGGAAATCCAGTGATTTATGTAGGAATTAATGTTTTTAGGTAAACTGTTATTTTATTTTTAGTGTTACCTAAAGCTGACACTGGGATGTGGGCAACTTTGGATGTGAAAGAGTCATCAGTGCCTGGTTTTCCATCAGACTTTGCCTGGAAGCTGTGCCCAGAGGGCTGGGCACGGACCGGCCATCCCAGGGAGGTCTGTGTGCTGCAGAGGTGGGTGTCAGGTAAATGGTGGAACGAGGCTTTCAAGAAGCAAGAGACTCATTTAATGGCCTAAAGTACAGGTTTTCCAGCTGGATAAGTAATGTCAGAGTCAAAGCACGTTCACATCCAGGCACGTAGGTTTGCGAGAAGAGCGGGAGAGAAAGCGATGCAGGTAAAAGTAGGTCCAAGGAGTTGGGTAAGGAAGAGCAAAGTGTGCGAACCCGTACCATGAAGGAGTTGACAGGAATCACCTGAAAGGTGCACGGCACGACGCTGGTTCGACTACCAGCAAAAAAGGTCTACGGTGTGGTCTGCAGGCGTCTTGGCAAGATCAAAGCCTTATTTTTAAATCTGTCCATTCCAATTCTAGCATTTGAAGCTAGAAATAGCACAGGTCTGGCAGGAGCACCATATGGTGAGCACAGGCGTCTCCGAGATGGGGCTGGGAGCAGGGGCGGGCTGCCTGCGCCGTTTGGGCAATCTCATTTCAGCGCTGAGCGTTTGGTTTGCCACCGCACCGGGGCTTCAGCCTTTGGAGTAAACCTGATTGTGCTGGAGGTGGCATGCGAGCAGTGCCGGCCTCGGGACCAGCTCGATTGCTCTAAAGGCAAAACAAATAAAGTCAGTATAAAAGGTTGACACATGTTCCTGAGGATCAAATTTGACAAGCAAATTTGACATATTTAATATAAAATGTAGATGGCAGTAATTCACAGGCTCTCTGGAATTTGGTCATCTGAGGCAGCTCTGCTGCTCTCTTTTTCTATATCTGTACCATGTACTGAAATATTAGCTTCCAAACCCATCATGATTCCACGGACAAAGTGGGCAGGAAACTCATTGCTATTGATTTCAGCCCTGGCTGGGTCTGTAGGTTGAAAAAAAAAAAAAAAAAGACTTTTGCCTTACACATCTGCCCAGACGTACCAGACTCCTGCCTGCTTCATCAGTGGCTCCACATCATGTCTGCTCACCATCGCCTCCCCAACAGCTGCCTTTGTTCTGGCGGCCCGAGTGGCCTCGACCAGGGGATTTTGATTTTTTTTAAACCAGAAAATTCAGCTCTCGGTTTGCCAGCAACAGGAACTGGGACAGAGGGGAAAAAAAAAAATAAATCCTGCAGGGTGGGGATACGCTGGAGCAGAGCCGGCTCTGGGCTTCCCATCGAGATCAGCGGGGGGCAAGCGTCGTGCCACGGCAGAGAGGGAGGCTCTGCTGGCCACGCACCCACTCATGGCTCCTCCGTGGCCAGCTCTCCCAGGAGCAGCTTTCTGTTGAAGTTTTAATTAGGTAAATTTGTGATTATGCCTCAGAAAAAGCGATCTATCTTAGCGGGCCTGGGGGGTTAGACTAGGCAATTGCATCCTCAATGATTCAGTCATTCTGATCTTTTTAAAGCCTTCTTGGTGGGGGACAAAGCTGGCCATGAGCCAGCAGGGTGCCCTTGGTGCCAAGGAGGCCAGTGGCATCCTGGGGTGCTTTCAGAGGAGCATGGCCAGCAGGGCGAGGGAGGTTCTCCTCCCCCTCTGCTCTGCCCTGCTGAGACCCCACCTGGAGCACTGGGTCCCGTTCTGGGCTCCCCAGTTCAAGAAAGATGAGGAGCTACTGGAGACAGTCCAGAGGAGAGCAACAAAGATGATGAGGGGACTGGAGCATCTCCCCTACGAGGAAAGGCTGAGGGAGCCGGGCTTGTTCAGCCTGGAGAAGAGAAGGCTGAGAGGGGATCTCATCAACACCTACAAATATCTCAAGGGTGGGGGTCATGAGGACAGAGCCAGACTCTTCCCAGTGGTGCCCAGCGCCAGGACAAGGGGCAATGGGCACAAACTGAAGCAGAAGAGGTTTCAGTTGAACGTGAGGAAGAACTTCTTGACTTTGAGGGTGCTTGAGCCCTGGCCCAGGCTGCCCAGGGGGGCTGTGGAGTCTCCTTCTCTGGAGATCTTCAACCCCCGCCTGGACGCTGTCCTGTGCCCCCTGCTCTGGGTGAGCCTGCTTGGGCAGGGGGGTGGCACTGGGTGAGCTCTGGAGGGCCCTGCCAGCCCTGGCCATGCTGGGATTCTGGGGTTCTGTGTAATTATTACACTAGCAGTTGGGTTTTTTGGCTTTTCCAAGGATACAAGAAGCAGCTATTAGTTCTTAGCAGCAGATGTACTGTAACTCATCATTAGATTAATTTGACTGTTTAGAATTGTTCTTTGTTCATAATTTAGTTTTGTCCCTAACTCGCCGTTGCTGTTCTCTGATCCTTTCTGTGCAGCTGCTGGAGATCTCCACCATGCAAACGTGTGCTGGAAGTGCTTTAACACAAACCGCCCGCAGCCTTTCAACGCGACTTGGGTACTCCTGGAATCTTGGTACACAGAATATTTTTCCTTTGGGAAGAGGCAAGGACTCAAAGCTGCGTAAGCAAAACCTAATCAGCTCTGTAAATGGATGAGTTAGCAAAGTAAATTATACTAACAAAAAAAAGAAGTGACTTTTCCCTTGACATGTTTGATCTGAGCTGTATTTCAGTAGAGATGGACGTGAGGTTTCACAGGATGCTTGGACTGTTGGGGTTTTCTTGCATAAAGCCCTCAGTGTCTCGTGCCTGGTCTATTTGTGTGATGGGGATGGGAAGAAAGAAACTTTTTGTTATCATTCATCAAAGGCTTCCAGCACGCCTTTTTTTCTTTTTTTTTTTTCCTCCCTTTTGTTTAAATTTAGTGTCAGAGCTTGGGTTTCCTGGCACATCAAGCAGTAATTATCTCCCCGTGTTTGATGCCCTTTCAGTCAACTTAGCTTTTGCTTTTGGATTCAATATTAATTCTGTGGCTGGTTTTTAAAGGAGTCTCATCTTCAGTTATACGCCAGCAATCTCGCGTTCCCAGCCACGGGACTTCAGTTACTCCAACCGACGATCCAGTGCAGTACGGTGCCCCTGGTTTTGTATGTGTGCCTAAACACAGGCAAAAGTCTTAGCTGGTTTTAGTTAATAAAGAGCACTTCAGAATATGGTTATGCCCTCACATGCCTTAGGTCTTGGGTTTCCTGCCCAACAAGCGTGGGATCTGACAGCGGTTGGCAGGAGGTTCTGCAGTGCTCAAAGGCTGTGGGTGCTCCTGGAGAATGTGCTCTTGGGATCATGTTTACGGTCACTGACCTGGATGGTGGCATTCAAAACCGCCGGGGTGTGACATGTTCCGTGGTTCCTCCCTGCCCCGGCCCCGAGCGTTTCCCTCCGACCAAGAGCTGGAGGCAGACGGCGCCTGCGGGAATCGCCCTTTTGAGGGCCGGTTTCAGGCGAAAGGGTGGGCTGTGTTTGAGGCAGCCGTGTGGCGTGGGTGGCAGTGAATGACACAAGTTCCAGGGAGGAGATCTTTAAGTCTGGTTTCTAACCTGCGCAGGAGTGCACGGTGCGTTTGGTGTAGGCGAGAACTTGACCTGCGCATGCTCCCGGGAGGGTCTGTGAATAAAAAGCTGGAAGCAATAAGGCACTGAAAGCCATCTGAAATGCAAACATGTAAATGTGTGCTGGATAGGATATCGTGCCATGCTGACAGCCTTGCTAGGTTGACTGATAAAGCTGTTCTTTACAAACAGTGGAATATTAGGCCTGGATACCTTAAAAGAGACTATTTCCTGACTAATTCTCCTGAAGGTTTATCCTGTGGGTGAGGTTCCTCTGACCTTTACTTTGGAGTTCCTCAAAATAGAATAAACTTGCAACCACCCGGGGAGGGTGCGAAGGGCCCATCCTGCAGCAAAGCCACAGGCTGGCCGTGTTCTCCAAGCAGCCCACGGTCTTGGGCTCTTCTGTGTTCTTTGCTGTCAGACTTAAGTCCTACACGAAGCGGCCTGGGGTCCCTTGCTAACGTCTTAGGCACCTGATGCCCTTGTGTTCCTGCAGGGAAAGCCCGTATTTCTTACCTCTCCAGGCACGGCTGCGGGGTATACGCGGATTTCCTTCCTGTGTGAGTTAGATATGAAATGGTTCCTGTGTCTTTTTATCTTTTTAAAAATACCCTATGAAGATACCCCATCCTTGGAGGTATTTAAAAGAAGGATAGGTGAGGTGCTGAGGGACAGGGTTTAGTGGTGGGATGGCAGGGTTAGGTTAAAGGTTGGACTCGATGATCTTAAAGGTCTTTTCCAACCAAAGCGATTCTATAGGATGTTCAAACAGGACTTTTTCTCTGAAAGCCCGTGTAGTTGCCACAGGGTACGGAGTTAAACGCATACATCTGTTTTCATCCTGCTACAATCTGCTCTGAGGCTTGTGGACCCTATCTCCGTTTTGTTACAGAATCTTCCTGAGTCTCTTCCAGGGTCTGGGCTCTGTTGAGCATTTGGCTTGGCTCTGTTCTACTCCGCTAAGCTCGGCTCCTTCCCTGCCACTTCAGAGTCAAGCCCTCTCCCCACTTGATGGGTGGTTTATGTCTAAGGGATTGTACGTGTGAAGCTTATGTAATGTTTCATTAGCTCCAACCCCAAACTTTGAGAGCTGCTGCTGACCCCCAGGATCCATTCTTGGTTGGGAGAACTAATTCATGTAGCCGTTAGAGCCCTATCATCCACATGAGCTAACAAGTTTTCCTCACGGGGTATGAGGGTGAAATGAATTTGGCACGGAATCGCTCCACACAGGTGCCAGTTCCATCACATTATGTAAATAGCTGTGACTAATAGAGGAGCCTGTGAAATGAAATAAAAGACATCAGCCAGTGCATTTGCATGGAAAACAAGCTAAATGCCAAGGGAACCTTGTTTAAAAATGAGTGATAGCAGACAAGATAATTCTAAAGTTGCCATTGTGGAACATTTTTAAGTGTCTTATTAGCATAGAATTGAAAGGCCAATGTTGGTGTGTATTTATGGGGTCTACGAGGTTCCACCAGCAGATCTGCAGTCCCTCTGACCCTTTGTTGTGAGGTTACGCGGAGCTTTGCTATAGATGTGCTCTCCTCTCAGGGCACTATTCAAAACAATGAAGAAGAAGAGAAAATATTTATATGATGAAGCAATCTTCATATATGCCTAATGGCTTGGTTTATCACCCATGGGCTGTGATGGGCCTGGGAAAATGGGGGGTTGAGATAAGAAAAGGAAGAAGGTGAGTCTGTGAATATGAAGAATGAATTTTCTCCCGAAAGCCAAATCCTATTTTATTTCCTTTAAATAGCATCCCGAACTGGGAGTGAGAGGGTGGCTGTATTGTGTTGGCCACCCCGTGCGCCTTGGAACGCAGCTCCTGCCCCGCACGGTCGCTGCGTGGGGAACGGGACGGGGAAAGTGGGGGAGGAGGTGCAGGGCTTGGGGCACTTGCCGTGGTTAGACCGTGATAGTCTGTGTGTCCCAAGACAATGTTTTGCTTAAAAGACACCTCTGCCAGTGGTGAGGTTTTGCTGTCGTCTTTTTGCTTTGTTTTGACTCTGCCCCATAGCCCATTTCAACCTGGGAAAAGTGTCATGAATGTTTTAAAATGCCATTCGTGCCCCCGTGAATGCAAATGTTTTGATGCATTTACCACAGCGTAATGGGGACAGAGTGTGGCAACTTGTGCGCGGGTTCTTGTTTGCTTCTTTGTTTGTTTGTAACTCCAGAGGATCCCAAATCTGGGCCAAAACTTCCGTGCCATCTCTCCAAAGCTCTGCCACCCTGGCTGGGCGATTGCTCTTGCTGCTCTGAAGCTGCGCACCTTCCGACGCGGCAGTGCAGCACGGAGCGCGTGCCGCTGCACCAGGGACCTTGCGATCTGCATTTCTGTTATCTAGCCAGCCACCCTTCCTCCAAGGAGAGGAGCGTAATGATCTGCGAGACATTTATTCTTTCACATTTGGTTAAGGTTGGCCAGTGGCTCAGGTGTTATCGGGGTCAAAAGGACAGAAGCGTAACGGTATAAACCTCGTTTCTGTAGGAGAGCAGGCTAAAGTCAAGGTGTGCTTCAAGAGGCGTGGAGCAGAGCTTGCTAAATACGAACCATAACATCTAGTAATTGCCCCCTACGGCCACGTTTTTGTCATTACCTGCTTTGCCTTAATTTCTATTTCTTTCCAGAACCTGGATAAGATTCAGACACTTAGATGCAGAACTGATCCCCCTGAATGCTGGCGCTAGCATTTTTCAGCATTTTTCCTGTTGCGGTACGGTTTAGTGCGACGTTAATTTACAGCTGTGCCAGGGTGGAATATCCTTGCCTGGCAATGGATGCAGCGGTGATGTGCCTTTAAAAAACACAATGCGAGAAATGGAACCTGGGTGTCATTTGCCACGTGTAGTGGATCAGGGCTGGGTAAAATAAAAGCATCTCATCTGCGAGGCTGGAGTCTGCCCCAGGAATACGTGTCGTTGTTAAATCCCAGGACTTTTTATCAGATGTGATAAAATATTGATAATGCCGGCAAATGCGGTGTGAACATCTTGGCTTAAGCAAGAAAACCCAAAAGTACCTTGGATATCGATGAATTAAACCGCAGCAGGAGGTGCTACTTTGGAAAGGCGTGCGTCCCACCCCGGCTGCGAGGCAGCGCTCAGAAGCCTCCCAGTATTTGTGCTGCAGATAAAATTTCCTGAGCTGCTGAAGGGAAGCTCCCACTCTGACCAATTGCAGAGATATTCAATGTATCTGTGAAATGTCTAAGAAAACAGCGTTCCAAACACATCGATTATATCTGAGTACAAATCATAAAGTACCATAGTAAAAGGTTGCTCTGCATGTGAGGCCTAAGTTCCCTGGTTTAGGATTCTGTCCTTCTCCACCAAAAAGCACATCAGCACCACGAGCCCTGAGCAGGCTTCCTACCTGGTTTTGCGTCCTCCTCTTTTCTGGAAACAGCAAATACCTGATTTTTCATGATCTCTGTGAAGATGTGAAATGCTGAACCAGTTTCCAGAACGGTTTGCGTGAGAACTGTCCTGTCAGAATTCCAGGCAGTAGAAGTTACCAGCTGGGCACCAGAGCAGTTTTATAGAGGGCAATATTTATTTGTCAGTCGACGGGAGGAAGCAAAGTATTTCAACAACACACAGCAGCGGCGCGGCTTTGTCCACATACATCATGACAGTCAATAACTGATTGAGCGCTCTGTTCAACGCCGTCGTGTTCACAGGGGATGCCACTTCCAAGCACCTGGCCCTAGTTACACGTGCTTACAGTGAAACCATCGGCCATCAGATACAGACACACGTAAGGACATCCTCATTTACAAGGATGTTTGTGGACAGAGCGGTCTGGTCTACACAACTGAGCCGCTTGAACAAAGCTCTGATGCGGGTTTGTTAAAAACCCATCACTGCTAAGACTTTGTCTGTACGGTTGGACAGCATCCCGGCGTTCGGGTTCCCCCTCTGGCTTTTGGCAATTCCCCGTCTCCGCTCCCCCAAGGAAGCTCACAGTCCTCCAGCTGGTTGCGTCAAGTAACACGAGGCTGGGGAGCAAGGCTGTTACGATTTTGTCTACTTGCTATACCAATAAAATAAGGGGAGACAAAGCTACCAGCATTACCTGACATGGGGCAACATTCGCCAGTTTAATATTATGACTTGATCAATCTCAAAGTATTGCATCTTGGGCAGTCGGGTACATCACCGTCACACACCGCGCTGGAGCCCGCGTCGCTTATGTATTAAAAATGAGAAACTTCTCTTTGTTCCAATTCCTACGGAAGTTAATTCACTCCCGTTGACTTATCTGGGAATTAGATGCCAGACTGTGCATAGAGCCAGGCGTGATGGGAGCACACGCAGCCTGGAGGTGGCGGCTTCCCGGCAGTGGCGATACCCATTCCGCTAGCAGTGATTTTTACAAGTGCAGCATTAAGAAGAAAGATGCTTGATAAGTGAATGCTCAGAACAGAAACGGAGCGTCAGGACTTGAGTCAAATGGAAGTGTGAGGAAGAAATGACAGGAAGAAATCAAGGCACAAGTGTTATCATTCACATTTGATTCCGAAGCTGTCTCACCGCTCAAAGAGCTTCCACTTAGTAACGAAGGACCCTCTTAGGACAAGCTTCAGACTGGAAAAATAGATTGCTTAACTGTGAGCAGGGTGCCAGGAGCAGGCAATTGGTGTTACAAAAAGCAATAGCAACCTTTCTTTTTCTTTTCTTTTTTTCCAGCTGTTTAATGCCACAGAAGCTGCCCAAGCACTTGTAGGGGAGCAGTAAAGGGAGGCCACCGGCACCCCTGGCCGCCTCCCAAGAGCCTCCGCTGCCCCACGTGTTCGTTTCGTGGCTGTATCTAAACCACTTGGGGCCTGATACTAAACCCACTGCCGCTGTAAAACTAAGCACGCTTGGGCACGCCTGGGGGCTGGGAGTACTGGTGTGGGGGCCACCGAGGCCGTGTTCGCACGTGGGAGTCTCGGCTGCACCCGATTCAAACACCAAGTACGGTCCGAGAGGTTTGCCGTGACGAGGATGGAACTGGTGTGTCTAATATTGACAGAGCGTGTTGTGAATGGCGTGTGGTTGTAAACGGCTTTGGGAGCTAATGGCACTAATTAATACTAAGATACTCTCAGCTGTCTGATCGTTACACCTCCCTGGGGATTTGGCTGTCTCCTGTGTTTCCTTCTGTGGTGCACAAGGCAGCTGTTCCAGTTGTGGTTATTTATGGACTCTACTTTACATGCGTTATATTTGATCTAATTAGAAAAAATTACTCAATTACGCCCAAACTAACCCATACCTTTCACTCAAATACTTGATTACTGTGTCACTAATTCTGCCATCCTTGCTCCTGTGAGTCGTGCTGCCCCTGTGACTCCGGGGGGGTCGGGTCCGGGTAGGTGCCGGGAGGTCCTTGTGCTCAGTGTGAATGGGGAAGCAATGCAGCGCATCTGCAAGGGCTTCCCACATCGCTCCTCTGGCGAGCTGCGCGGCGCCGACGCGACGGAACGAGAGCACTGTGACCTGTGGGGAAGCCTTTGGGAATGGCCCGACCACAGACAGCGACGGTCCCTACCCGGGAGAACGCTACAGCCTTACGGTAAGGTTTCATCCTAGCTGGATCATCAAGGAGCTGCCTGCAATCCCAGTGGCGGTTCTTTGCGCTCAAGCAGGGCGTCAGTAAATTGCTGGTTAGAGGGCAAATTACAAGGAATTTTATGTACAGGTGTTAAAACAAGGCTAGGTTTTGGAACTCCAAAAATGGACTGGGCTTTAGCAATACAGGGAGTTAGTTATATTTAACTTGAACAAAAGAAGTCAAGTGTGTTTCTGAGGTGGTGAGTTGTTGGGCTAAAGTCTTCTAAGCATCATACTTAAACATCCCTGTTTTAAGGAATTATTTATGTTGGCGTGGTAGCATGGATGAAGAATGTGTTTGGTCATTTTTTGTGGCCCAACTGGATGACGCTTTTTAACGTGTGTTAGTTTGAGGGAGGTTGTGTTCAGCATTACACCCTTGGGCTTCCGTGCCCTGCATTCCTGAAGGAACTATTTTCAAAGGTGGCCCAACAGAAATTACCGTGTCTGCCCCACGAGTGACCTCTTGCTAGTGCAGAAACGTGGAGAAAGGTATTTCTGAAATTAAAACACAGAAGTAATTTTCTACTCAAAGAGAAACCTATAATCTGGATAAGTAGCTAAGACGAAATTCACTTGGAATTCATGGAGTGTTTGTTTGATAATGGAGATGCTGAAAGGTCTGTTTTTAAGGACCGGTGATGGTGGTAACAGAGAAAGCAATGATCTGTGCTGGCGGTCCCGAGGAGGATGCAATGCTGTTAGGAGAAATGCTAAGTACATATTCCATCTTGAACAGCATCAGGCTGAGTGGAATTTGCAGTACATCGAATGGGGCCTGTATTAATGCTCATAAAAAAGAAAAGAAAACCCACCTCCAGCCTTTTCCTTGTGAAAATACAATTTCTAGGGTGAACTGGTACTAACCCAAAGCAATCTGCATGCTGGGGCTGAGAGGAAGAGGGTGGAAGCTTGGGATAACTGAAGGGCCCTTCCTTGCAGTGTGAACTGGCTGTGAACTGCCGTGTGGCTTAACCCAAGGTGCGAATCACGTAGGGTTGGAAAATTAAAAGGCCAGAAAACAGTCTGTGGAAAGGCTGGTGGAGTCAGGAACGCCATGGTATTGATGGTTTACTTGGATGAGCCAACTGTTTAGGAAGGACAAACGCATCAGTGGCTGGAAAGGAAATGTTGGTGCTCAGGTAGTATGCCAGTGACTTGGAAATTGTGGATTAAAAAAGCCAGACGTTAATAATTTGTTATTATTGATCCCTAGGACTCTTGTAAGAGTATGCCTATGGGAGCATAATCCTGGTTTTGCTGAACTTAACGGCAAAGACTTCCTCTAAACTCAGTGGTACCATGATCAAGACCTTCAGAAAGAGGTCATCTGCAACAAAATCCAGAATTTTGGAAACTGCTGTTGGATTATTTTAGATATCCACAGGGGGATTATTTAATTTCAGAGATCCCTTAGATGCTCCAGTTTGCAGATGTGAAAGGGCAATATTTTCATATTCCTCTTGCGATGCTGAGCACCTGCAGTGGTGAACTAATACTATCAAATCCTTCTGAAAATTCTTGTTGAGAAAACCATAAAAGACAGGATTGATACACGTTGAGATCATGGCCACAAGGTGGCATATTGTAAATGCTAGGTTGTGATTGCAGCTCATTAGTGCCTCATAGTTCCAGTCGAAGACAACGTTGAATATGTTGAGAGGCAACCAGCAAGCTGCAAAAGTCACAACAATTGCTATCAACATCCTATTAATCCTTCTGTTTTCACTCAGTCTGTTCTCATTCTCTCTCATCCCGTCTATTTTACCATGTCTCCTCCGAAGGCATACAAATATCCGGAGGTAGCAGATAAAAATAAACCCCAGTGGGAAGCAATACTGGAAAACCAGCAGGCTGGTGGTAAAGATCAGCCGTTCCGTAACAGATGGCCACGCTTCAATGCAAGCAACCTTGTTCTTGTAGAACTCGCTATGGAAAGATAGATGTTGGAAGGGTTCATCAGTTAATTGGTGAAATATTAAAAAAGGAATGGATATGATGAGGGAAAACCCCCAGATGAAGAGAATTCCCCAGTAAGCGTGTGAGACACTTGGCTTCCAGCCACGTGGGTTCACAATTAACTGGTACCTCTCAATGGCAATGAGTACAAGGGAGAAAATGGAGACTGTGACAGATATACTTTGTATGAAAGAACTGATCTTACACATAGCTTCCCCAAATATCCAGTAGTCCATTAAGGTATATGCAACTGTGACGGGAATACACATGATACAGATCAAGACGTCTGATAAAGAGAGGTTGGCAATCAAAACGTTGGTAACATTTTGAGCCTCTTTCCGTCTCTTTATCGCAATAATCAGACAAAGATTTCCAAAAAGCCCCACGACTGTAACTAACGTGTAGGCTGTAATAAGCAAGAATTCTGCAAGGAAGGAGGGTTGGCATGTATCAAAGTTCAGAAACTGGGAATAGCTAATGTTTGAGATGGTTTGATTAGACAGAATCTCGCTGGGATGCTGAATGGCCTTATCCATCGTGAAGCTTCTGCCAACCTATGGACAAAACCTGGTATTATTTGGAGTACGCTTTGTACGGAGCTTTCCAAGGTTACTGTGAGCCTTTGTAGTTAGTGTCCTTAAAGTTTTGAGCAAATCGAATATAATTAATTATAGCACTGAGAAATCCTGAAAGGGAAAGCCAGTGGTTGAGTATTAGTGGGTTTGTGTGTGTGTGTGTACATATATCTGGAGGGAGGCTGATGCTACTTCTCTGGGGTTCTGCACTGTTACAGATCTGTAATTAATTGTGAGGTGATATTCAACACGTCTGTGAACGACATCTTTAAGGGACGTCCCCGTTCTGCTTAGGTATGAAAGGTAGCAGGTCCTTTCTCCTCAGTCTAATCTGAGTGAAATATAAACCAAACAAAGATCACATTGTAGTTAAACGTACAATTCTTTCCACATCAGTAGCTGCAAAAATGGTTGAACAGAACACGTACTCAGGAGACAGAGCTGATTCTTCTTTCAGTTCTAACTTAAACAGTCATCAAGCAAAAATCTGGTATTAGTACAATTCTGTTGCTATAAAACTAGTAAG
>NW_009260070.1:1174629-1186470 GCF_000687185.1 Egretta garzetta
CAGAAAGTCTTGATGAGTTTGAATTTATCATTGAGTTAAAGTTAATCTTAAATCAAAGGCTCACCAGCTTCCCGGCCAGGAAGAGGCTATGTTTCTGGCCTGGGAAAGGAAAAAAGAAGGATGTAAGAGTTACTTTGAGAGATGGTTAAATGGGTTCTACACGTACACCTTTCAGAACTCTAACGCAGCTCACCTTAATTCCTTTCTGAAGTAGGAATTACTGGGAAGTGAGCTGGAAGGAGGTCATTCTTCACCCCTCGTAATACAGAGCGCAGCATTGAGAGCCCTGTGGAGAAAGGAGGATGAAGAAGCAGTGGAAAGTTAAAGAGGATGCACAAAAAGAAGGAATAGGAATATGTTTTGCTATGACTAGAAATAATTTGTTTATGTGTAGATTTGTCAATCCTTTTACAGAAATGATTGCTGTTATTTAGTCACGAGGAATAAAAAAATGTTTGGTTGCTTGCATGAGATTAAACACCAAATCCAGGGTTAAACTGGGAACTCTCAGTCTGTAACTGCTTGCCCCCAGGCACCCAAAGAATAATCTAGCGAGGGTTACATCCTCGATGGCTTTGTCCCAATACTTCTGCATGACATCAGTTTGGGTGCTTCAGATTAAGGTTCTGAAAAACCACAAACCCCAACCACCTTCGGAGGATCTATTACCACGCTCATTCTGATTAAAATACGGGCAGTCAGGCTGGAGTGAGAAGTGGCTGTAGTTTGATGTGGCCCTGACATTCCAGATAGGACTGAGTCTGTGGTCAGGGACAAACATTCAGCCCTGTAGTCTCCCTAAATGACCCAGCCGGCTGGGTTGCAGCTGCGTTGCGGGAACTCGCACAAGCACGCTGCAAACGCTGCTGAAGCCTCATGGCTCGGGCAGCCCCGGTGCCCCGACTCCAGGAGGTCAGGAACAAGAGCTGTGTACCCCACCGTGCGTGCACCAGCTTGCAAAACGCTTCTCCCAATATATATCCAGGAGCAATGGAAGGGATTCGGCAGCTGGCGCAGTTGGACCCTGCAGGCGCCGGTGCTGTGGCCGGGCAGCAGCACCTTCAGGCTGTGCCCAGGGATGCACTGGGAACTCCTTTTCCCTGGAGCAGCACTCGTTGCCTGGCTGGATTTATCGCACAGAAGGGTGCATGTGCTGGAAGGACAAGGGGCCCATCAGTGGTAGATGTTGCCCTGATGAGCTTCACTGCCAGTGTAGATGTGTATGGGTCTAAAGTCTGGCTGCTGTACCCCGGGGGCGATCTTCCCCTTCGTGCTGCCGGGGGTTTTCACCCGACTCGCACAGCTCTGAGCCCTGCCCTTGAGAAGAGATCGGGTGTTAGCAGGGGCGCTGGCTTGGAAGCAAGATCACCTCCGAAGGCAAGCTCAGCTCTTCCGTGCTTTTCACCTTAGCGGGAGACGCTGTGGGGACTCAAGGGACGCGAGGCTGAGCCAGGTTTGTGATATTTTATGCACTATTTGCTATGCTCGCTTGTTTATCCATGGTTGCACGGCATTGATAGCGAGTGCCGAGTGTCCTCTCCCAAGAACTCAGTGTGGGTGATGGGGCTTCTCTGGCGCTTCCTACCGTTCAGGAAAAGCCCCTGTACGGACCTTCTGAGCAGTTCACCCACCGCAAAGCTTTAGGCACACTGATCAGCTGCACTGTCCTTTTTTCAGGGAAAAAAAAGTTGATTTCACTGTATGGTTGGCACTGCGAGTTCAGAAGTGTGGTCTGTAGTGCACAGAATCACAGAATGGCAAGGGTTGGAAGGGACCTCGGGAGATCATCTAGTCCAACCCCCCTGCTAAAGCAGGCTCTCCTAGAGCAATCTACACAGGACTTCATCCAGGCGGGCTTTGAATATCTCCAGAGAAGGAGACTCCACAACCTCCCTGGGCAGCCTGTTCCAGTGCTCTGTCACCCTTAGAGTAAAGAAGTTTTTCCTCATATTCAACTGAAACCTCTTATGGTTCAGTTTGCACCCCTTGCCCCTAGTCCTGTCGCTGGACACCACTGCAAACAGACTGCTTCCATCCTCGTGACTTCCGCCCTTAAGATATTTGTATGTGTTGATAAGGTCCCCTCTCACGCCGTGCTGCAGGGCAACTCCAACATTTCCCCGGCAGTAAAACAGTTACACCAGGCGGTGAAACGTCGGGAGTATTCACAGTGCTGGAAAAATACCTTACGCTCGTACTCACGGCAGCATTTGAGCTAGATTGTAATAGAGACTGGCATTTTTTTAAGCTAATAAATATTAGCAGAATCAGCATCCCTGAGCGGCAGCTACGGCTGATGTCAGAACTGGATTGAAGCGTTTAATAAGAGAACTAATTACTTTGATCCCTAATCCCTGCATTTTGGAAAAGCTTCTCTCCTGTAGCGGGAGTTCCACACCGTAAGAAATGATAACCCCCTTAGCCGAGCCTCTAGGTGCAGAAACAGTACTGAAACATGCACAAGCCAAAGAAAGTTAAAAGCATAGTCTAAAATCAAGTGAGTTTTAAAAAGGCTTTCTTCCCTGAGTGTTTTCTTACCTATGTTAAAGATGCACAGTCCCGTCCCTTCAGAGCGAGCAGTAAAGGTTTTGGTTGCAAACATTGCCTGTTTGTTAAGCTCCAAAGCATTGCACAGGTAAAACCCGGGGGAAACTTGCCATTCAATTCTAAATATAGGATGTACAGAACACAACAATCCTTTAAAAGATACATTTCAGTAACTTCTGCCACAGTTGTATGGATTTTCTGACTTCTTACCTGATGAAAAATTCAAGTCATATCCACGCTGCCTTTAGCAATTTTTCTTTTCCCTTTTTGAGTTAATTACAAAGCCAGCGAATGCATCTCCTTTGTGTGTAGAAGAATCCAAAGCAAAGCCATCTGCTGCCAAAGCCACACTTAAACTCTCTTTTCTTCTCTTTCTGAAGCAAACCGCGCCCCCCCCATTTCCAACTGCGGCTGAACGCGCCAGGCTGTAGAAAGGCTGCCGAGGAATAAAGCAAGCTCTGGAATCCAAGAAGGGGCGAAGAGCAATGAGCAGGGAGGAGAAAGGACCAGTAGTCACGGGGATGGTTTTTCCTCCCCTGTGCAGCTTCCCTCCACCCTGTCAAACACCTGATCCTGCAGTTTCATTTTCAATTATCTTATCTGTTCTGTAGAGCAGAGGTTTTCCCTGTGTTGGATTTCATATGTCCACACCTGCAGATGGCTTCTTGCCTTTTTAACTGAGGGAGATGGGCAAGTACAGCGAGCTGCTTAGAAAGAGCATGCACACCCTGTCAGTGCATCATTTGCTCCATTGCGATTAAGACCATAATATTTTCATTATAAATTGCTATTTTACCTTCTACTCCAAGAGAGATAAAAATATTCCTGAAAAGCAAAGCACGGTGTGCTACGCTAACACATGTTGAAAAGGGGCTTTATTATTATTACTGTTTTTCCCAGTAACAGCCCATACCTTTTCCAGTTGCTTGTTTGCAAAAATGAGCAGTCAGTGTTTCCCTGTTAAATATTTCGAGTGGACTTTTATGGGGCAGGGAAGGAACTGGGCTTTCTTAGGATGTGCTCTTTGGTACCTTGCTTTTTAAACTCCTGAGTGCCTGCCTGGGTCCACTTAACCCCAATCTCTTGGCTACCCCAGCCTCTTGTGCTGAACCATTCTGTGGCTCTCCAGGACTAGAAAAAGCAGAAGCAATAGAAAATGGTCCAGAGTTTGTGTTTGTGTGGGAACAGGGAAAACTAGATGAGATTTGCCTGTTAAATTAGGGAAGTAGGAACTTGCAGACAAAACGTGTGAGGGTGCACTGGAGCCTGCCTTGCCGTGTCTGTTTTGTTGGAGAGAATGATTTTGAAAAGCAGTAGGATTTTTGGGTTGAGCATGACTGATTCTGGGCCCAGAGTGCAGGTTAGAACTAATTATCTGAAAATATCGTTAGCTGTGGTGCTATTGTATTTGTAGGAACCAGGGATCAGGCAGATGAACCTCCTGCTTTTAGTGTATTTGTATCTATCTGTGATGTGTTTGCCTAAGCTGTTATTTAAACAGCCGTGGTAATCCTAGATTAGGTAGGCAAGTGCCTAATTCACTGTTGGGAGACTTCCTTAACACCTCCCCCTAAAATTTCCTTTGCTTCACTTCAGCCCATTGCATTTTCTTCTAGGTACGGTCTGTGAATTCTGAAATTGTAACCAAAATGCTACAATCGAGCAACGTGAATGCACTTTTCTCAAGCATTTCTAGCACTTGCTGGCTTTGATTATGCCAAAACCACTACAAACCCACAGCTTTTCCAAAGTACTTTAGAATTTCTGCTTCTGGTTGCAGAGTTAAGCCAGGAAGTGAATGAAGACCTAAAAATGAGATGTGCTAGAGACACAGGCTCATAGAATCATGGAGTCCCAGGTTGGAAGGGACCTCAAGGATCATCTGGTCCAACCCTTCTGGCCTAGACAAGATGGCCCAGCACCCTGTCCAGCTGCATCTTGAAAGTGTCCAATGTGGAGGAGTCAACCCCTCCCCTGGGGAGATTATGCCAGTGGTTGACTGTTCTCACTGTGAAAAAGTTCCCTTTCATGTTCAGTCGGAATCTTCTCAGGGTTAACTTGTACCCATTACCCCTCCTCTTTCCATGGGACTCCTTGTGAAAAGGGAGTCTCCATCTTCTTTGTAGCCACCCTTTAAATACTGGGACGTGGTGATGAGATCCCCTCTGAGCCTCCTTTGCTCCAGGCTGAACAAACCCAGCTCCCTCAGCCCATCCCCATATGGCTGAGAGAGGCTTCCCAGCCCTTGGGTCACCTTGGTGGTCCTGCTCTGGACCCCTCCAGCCTGCCCACAGCTTTTTTGTGCAGCGGGGACCAGAACTGCACACAGGATTCCAGGCGTGGCCTGACCAGCACTGAGCAGAGTGGGATGAGGACTTTGTTATCTCTGCTGGCGATGCCCTTGGTGATGCCCCCCAGCACCCTGTTGGCCCTCCTGGAGGCAGCAGCGCCCTGCTTGCTCCTGAGCTTCCTGGCCACCAGGACCCCAGGTCCCTTCCCACCGAGCTGCTCTCTGATACACATCAGAACAAGCCATAAAAAATTCATTATCTGTTTACAAAGGAAGTCAGTCAGTAAAATTAAAAGATGATCTGATTCTATTTATAAATTTCAAGCAAAGGTCAGGTTGCTCATGACATGGGCTTCTGCTTCTAACAGAACGCTGTTTGCAGTGCTCCGCCTGTGGAAGGGCCGAGGTGTTCAGCCTGGGAGCCCTTGGGTTTACAGTCCCGTCAGTCTGCTGCCTTCCGCGGATTTAATTTTGTCGTAACCTGTTGTGAATTAGATCACATCCGACATCAGGGGCTTGTGCGTGTAGCTGCTCTTGGTCTGCGTGTGCCCGACGTCAGAGGTGTGTGTGCCTGACGTCAGAGGTGTGTGTGTGCCTGACGTCAGAGGTAAGTACGCTGAGCGGCATCTACGGCTGTGTGTGGAGGGATCAGGGTATATGGTTTTCAGCCAAATGCTGTAGTGTTTGCAAAGAAGGTTAATGGATAGCAGAACTGTATTTATATAGATGATCACGTTATTTCTAAATTGCTCGATATTAAGCGATGGGAAATAGCCTTTATCCCTAGACACTCCTTTGTGTTGCGTAGCGCTAGGGAATACCTTCACAATACCCTCGATGCTTCATTCTGGTTCCTGCCTCTCAATTAGGTCCTGCCTAGAATGAAAAGTCAACTGTTTTGAAATCTGCTTTAACTTTAAAAGAGTTACTTATAACAGCATATTCATTTTTAAAATGATATCGTTCTGTGAACTTTTGGCTGATTTCTGGGCCTTGTTTGGTTGGCATGCAACCGAGATGGAGAGCGATATACTCTGGCTGAAAGGTCAGTATCTTTATTTTTGGGTCAGCCAAGTTACTTGGCTTCCTGAATAACAGATGTGTGAGTAATTGTAATAGGAGTGTGACTGCATTAATTCATATTTTATAATGGTTTCCACTTTTTAAACCTCGTTTCAATCCTTTGTAGCTCTCTAGAAGTTCTCCAGTGGACATTTTCCAAGAGTTCTCTCTGCCAAAGAATGAATGAAATCAATAGCTCACAGATTTGAGGGGAATATGATCATTTGTATATCTGTTTTTTTTCCATTCGACAGTCTTTTTTATAACAACGCTGTGAGCAGCACACCCTGCTGTGCTCATGACATTTTTCACTGTCCTAATTGTTAATTAAGACATACTTAAATAATCAAAAGGTTTTTCCTGTTAATCTCAGTCTGTTTCAATATTCCTGCATGTTTCAAACTGTAATAACAGGTTTGATTTTCTGAATTAAAAATATGAATTCTAGATTGCTGTTTGGTGTCTAGAGACCCTCGCTTTTATCCACCACCTCATTTTAACATTTCTTGAATAGCATGGATGCCTTACAGCTAATTTCAGGCAGATACATACTGAACTTTGTCGCATAACTCCTCCTGCTGTTTTCAAACAAAGCTAAATGTCAGTCGTGCAAAAGCACCACAAACATCACCCTCCAGAGGTTCTGTGGAACAAGGAACAGATGGGGCCTAGGAATAGCTACGCGAGAAGAGCAAGTAGATTGTCATTTAACTGGAAAATACATAAAGATTTGCAGATGAAAAGAGCTCAGAGCATGGCTGGGATTGCTGCGGGCTCCAGGTCTTCCTTTGGCACAACTTAGGATCCAGGTCTGCCTCGGACTACGGTACGGTGAAAGATCCACCCCTCCCGCCGGCTGCCTCGTGGCTGGGTTCTTTGCTCCCGACAAGAACCTTGACGTTTCAGACTGCATTTTGCTGTTTTACTTTCATCCCATCACTCCAAATGACCAGCTCAGCTCTTACATAAACTTTTAGGAAAGAGAGGAAAGGAAATCCTCCATTATGAGAGAAGAGCAAGAAGATGGAAGAGGCAAAGAGAAATGGAGCTTCAGAGGGAAGAGGAGGCCTCTTCAAAATGATTAGATCAAAAAACCTTGCCTGAATGTGTGTGGCTCTGAGAGTGATCTGGGAAATTATGGCTGAATCCCCTTTATTCCCCCCTGTTTCCACCTGTGCACACCGAGGAACTTGGGATGCGATCTGCCTATAGCCAGGGTGACGTTACTGCAGGCTTCAGGGAGCGTAACGCCAGTGCCGAACTGCTTCAGCAAACAGGCTGCATGAAGGAATCCTGTAGCTTTGAAATTATTTCCGTCTGTGGAAAGGTAAGACCAGACCTAAACCTAGGGGATGGCACTGTACTAACAAATCATACTTAAATTAATTTAAAAAGCCAGCCGGTACGTTTAAATTGTTTTTTGAAAAAAATGAATCCATACCTGTTGACTATGGAAACCAACCACAGCGATATAAACTAGATTAAAGAGGTTGAAACGAATTAAAAGGATATGACTTCGTTTTTATACCAGGGTTTGGATAATCAAAATATTTCTAACGTATAAGAGCTACTTTTGACTTCTTAGTGTCCTATTTTATTTGCTCCTGATGCTCTTCCCAAAACTTCGATATTCCTTTTCTGTCTCAGCAGTTTGGACTCATTGAAGAGCATGACAGAAGTATGTTTCTTTAGTGATGAAAATTGCTCTAAAGACTTCCTTAACAATTTGACTTGTATCAGCTTTAACTAAGCAAGTACGGCAAGGTGGGAAGCCTTGTGCTGGACAGGGGCTGTGCAAACGCCTGTTTCTGTGATCTCTTGGGCAGCGATGCCCTCCTGTGGACTCCGGAGGTAGGCTTCGACTGGAATAACTGGGATGTGCCACGCATGAAAAACGACGTGGTTCTCCTTCCTTCTGATATCCTAACGCTAACCAGACTATCCCATGGGGACAGTGAACACGGCGCGTTACTTGGCCAGTGCCTCTGGTTTGAGAAACGCCTTTTCTTTGGGTGATGCTGCAGGCGGAGCTTTCGCCTGTACCAGAAACTTAAACTGCTTATAATCTTTGTTCTAGAGGTTTTTGTCAGCATTCAAACCATTTAATGCTGCAGCTGCCCTGCTAGGAGGGGGAAAGCATGTATTTCTTTTTAACAGTGTTCGCTTTTTTAATACATGGAATGACATGATGCATTTGCTCGTGTACGGCTAAAAGCAGTTCCAAAATACGTTGGGGAAAGCGCTGCAGCTGTTGGAGCGTCGCCGGCTTTGGCGGGGTTGTCACATCCCACCCGCACGCTGCCGCGGTGCCCGGGCACCTCGCCTTCGCAGGGAGGGAAAAGCCCCATTTCGGGAGCAGGCGAAGGCGCGTGGGTCGCAGGAACGGGTACAACAAGTGGCTCGGTGTGCTGGCCGGGCGACCGGCTGCCTCGCCAGGCACGAGTCCGACGGGGATGGAGAGGTCTGGCTGGAGTCCGCGGCGGCTGGGATGACCAGGAAGGCGGGAATGACTGTAGGATATGCTGGAGAAGCGGGTGTTTCGCTGCCCAGGAATCTCCACCTCACCGGAGCCCGGTGGTACCTGTCGGGGCACGCATACATCTGCAGCGCGCGGGGCCGGAACCCTGAGAACGTGATTTTGGGCAAACACATGGACTACGCGAGGTTGCTCCCACGGCAGCTGGGAAAGGGCGGTGGGCACCAGCGCAGGCGGGGTTTGGCCTTTCTGTAGGATCAGAGGAGATGTTTCTGTCTGCAAGAGATGGGTGTATAAATATTTTAAAGGCATTTTCCTTTCATTAATCAAGCAGCCAGAAGTGCCAATGGAAGGAAGCAGCTGGGCTATACCCGAGTTGTGTCAGAGGAGCGGGGACAGCGAGCCAAAACCAAGCATTCTGTTTTCTTTGTTATCCGGTGAGGCCGTAATTAGCTCCTCTTAATTTTTCTTCCTTTTTGCTGTAAATTATTAAGGGTCTATAAAACTCTCATGGGTTATTTTCTATGCGAATCAGATATTAATTTATCTTGGGAAGGGCTGCACAGTTTTTACAATAAGTGGTAGGCAAAATGTATTTTTGTATTTCCTGTAATTGTGTGGAGCTTGCAGGCGGCCTCTGGGAAGAAGGTAGGTTTTTTTTTTTAATACAGTTGGATACATTTGCTTATTTTAAGACCACAAATATTTCAGTGACATTATAGGCATATTCTTTTTTCTAAAACCAGATAAAATGATTGCGCCTGTTCATGCATTGAGATAAATGGACCTAAACACGTAGCGTCTTTCCCTGTAAGTGGTTTTCAAACACGGACATTTAATACCCTTGCCATATTAAGAAGTTTTGACTCGACTATAACAGAAAAAAAATCCGCTTTGAGAAAAATCAGCTTACTATATTGTGAGTACTAATCCTACCGGTTAATGATAATCACAGCCTCTGAAACTAAAGCATGAAAACTTGGCCCGCTGGTAGCAACGAGGCCGGAATTTTGCTGGCAGTGTTGATCTCTAGAGTTGTCACCTTCTGAAGAGGAAAAAGGAAGAATCTTTGTACTGAAACGTTGGGCCTCTCTGGAATTGCTCCGGCCCCACCGCTAGCCAACCTTCCAGCGCCATTGATGTTCCGCTCGTCGCTGCGAGTCCCCAGGGGCGCGTTTCCACAGCGGTTGGTCTAAATCTGGGTGATGTTGCAGTTCTGCTTCCTGCCAGCACCGGCACTCGTGGGATCACGCGAAAAACTGCTTCAGAAAGCTGAGGCAGCTAAAAACCAAGCCCCTTTTCATGATAAAATCATTTTTGGCTGCCTCAGCTCTCTTGAGCGCGTCGCTGTGTTTGCACAAGCACCAGGGCTGGCGCATGGGAGAAGGCAGGGTCCCACACGGGAGCGCAGCGATCCCAGCACGGATCACTTCTGACAGCGGTGGAACTGCATCCTGATACGGTGCCCAGTACAAAACTGTAACCACCGGGTCCGGACTATTCAGTACCCACCTCTACAGCAGGCTCCCAGGGCTGGTATTGGAGGGAAGATGTGGACGCTTCTCCCTCAGCAATGTGTCTGACAGGGGATCCGGGATATGATCCTGCTGGAAACCGGGTGGTCTGATAGTCATTTTTTACCAAGCCAGTCCCCAAAACGTCTGATTTGCAGTACACTAATGTGAATTTCCCACCCATGACTTGTGACTGTGAGGTTTGGTGCCAATGTTCTTGGATGGCGTGAGGAATAAAATAGCCCAGACAGGCTTTTGAAAGCCAAGAACTGGGGTATGAACCAGGTATTACACAGGGGACTTCAAGGAAGAATTTTGCAGATCAAACAGTCTTTGGAGGTGCAGCTCTTGAGCGTCTGACAAATACTGCCATGGTCAGAAATAAACACTCTCAACCTGTGCTAACTGGTAGAGGTAATACAGCCCTGCCATAGGGAACAGTCCCCTAAAAAAATCTTAGGAAAAATCTATGGAATTATCGTTGCGGGTGAGACACGACAGGCCTGTTTTTTGGGATGTAGTGCCTGAAAAGGCAAAGCAACAGAAAACGAGGGAGAGCGCAAATGAGGAGAGGTGCCCGGCGGGGAGGGGAAGTGTCCTCATCCGAGCAGCCCCGCGGCGTGTTCGGTTGTACATCCCCAAGCAAAGAGGGGTCGGCATGCTGCGCAGGGAGGCTTGAACTTCAGGGGTGCCCGAGGCTTGCGCTCACTTCAGCGCACTCGCTGTGGGGTTGTCTTTTCAGGTTGTCTCCGTGCCTAAAGGGAAACACTCATCTCGTTGTGGAAATCACGAACGAGGGAAGAAGCTGCCTGGAGAGGCTGTGAAATTGGGAAATCGCCTTCACCGAAGTTTTTAGGGACAGCTTAGACAAGCGTCCGCGAGGAGGACGAACTGCTTCAGAAACCGCGGGGCGTGGGTGCTAACGCGCCTCGTGAAGCGTGAACTGGGCTTTGTCACCTTCAAGGAAAGAAAACTCCACCGCGAAAATCGTGTGTGGCTCCTGGATGATTTCCAGTGTAAACCCCAGTGGGTGTAAGACAGGAGAAAAAAAAAAAAAAAAAAAAAGAAGAAAATCCTGTTTCTGATGAGAAATTCAGGATGTCGAAAATAGCGCTGCAGCCTTCAAGCTGACGACATTTGAGGTACTGTTAAGGAAAGAAAGGGAACTGCATCTTGCTAGGCGTCATTTAGAATCATAGAATCATAGAATGTTTAGGGTTGGAAGGGACCACTAGTGGTCATCTAGTCCAACCCCCCTGCAGTGAGCAGGGACACTGCTAACTAGATCAGGTTGCTCAGAGCCCCATCCAACCTGGCCTTGTCTTTCTATATCTTAAAAGTTATCACATAAATAAGCAGGGTTCCAAAGCAGGTGGTAAAAGTAGTTAGAGGCATACAAAGACTAAAAAAATTGAGTACCTTCCATGACCAAATGCACTAGAAGGGAGGGGATAGTTATTTACAAAATAACTGGCAATTTGGGTGCTCCAAATTATTCTCTCCCATAGCAGAGGACAAAGGTGCATTTGCCAAGGTGAAAGACCAGCAGATGGAAAGAACTACTTCCTCTTTCTGCACGACACACAGCTAATCTCCAAAACTCACGACATAGCAGGGTGCAGCCAGGAGCAATGTAAGATTCAAAAAGCATTAGGCCCAGCGCACATTGCCGGCTCATGCCCAGCTTTTCATCCACCAGCACCCCCAAGTCCCTCTGGGCAGGGCTGCTCTCCATCCTTTCTTCCCCCAGCCTGTATTGATACTGGGGGTTACCCCAACCCAGGTGCAGGACACCTTTCACAGGGCTGGCTCACCCTGCCAGGGCTCGATAATTATTTTTGTGAGAAACCCCCTCTTTTTTAGAGCGCAGCGAGGTTTGGGGGCCAGGAGGCACTGACAGGGCTGGGAAGCGGGGCAGCAGACTGGCGGGAAAGCGGGGGCGGGCAGCGGCC
>NW_009260070.1:1188281-1197905 GCF_000687185.1 Egretta garzetta
GGGAGCGCCCGTGGCCGTCGGGGGTGGCCTGGAGAGCCCTCCCTTCGATACGGGGCAGCTTCTGAATGGTTTCTCCCCTCACTCGCCGAAGGGCAGCTCCTTTGAAATGCCTCCCTGCTGCGGGAGCAGCTCCTAAATGCCCCCGGGGGTCGCCTCTGCTGCCCGTGCCACTTCTTTCTCTCTGAAGATGGACTGGGCCCCACATACACATACTTTGTGTTACAGTCATTGATGGACTCTATTTTTTTATTATTACTTGGACCTTGGTCGTTTTTATACTAGCAACGAAAAATGTCTTGTTTTAATTTGTTTTTTTGGGGATGTGGGGTGGGAAGTGTCTTGCTGATCTGGAGTAAAAACCGGGGAGGGTTACGGGGGAATTTCCTTTGTTGTAAGGACTCGATACCTGGCTACTACATTTTTTTCTACAAAATCTGCTCGGATCCCATGACTGAAATTAACATTTCTGTAAAGGAGGAAAAAAAAAAAAAATCGTTTTTACGTTTTTTATTTTTTAAATAAATCATTGTGTTCATTGACCTTTACATGTCTAATTTTTTTTCCTAGGATCCATTCCGTACGGTTTTAAGGCTTTTCTAGGTTTGAAGCAAGTGTTCCTCTGCTTTAAAATCTCGCTGTACTTAGAGTAAATATTTTATTGCCGGTAAAGGTCCTAACTGACTTTTTTGCTACCCCCCTAGTGGTTTTATTGGTTTTCGAACACTCGACAGAGAAATTTTTGAAGTACTAATCCGTCGATGTGGTCTGTTTTTTAAATATTCGTTCTCACTTACGCAGTTGGTGTGCATCCACCATCTTGTACGAGGCAGTTTGACGTGCTGACATGGTTGGTCAATTTTTTTCTATAGGACTTTTCCATCAACGTATGTACTGTGTAGTTTTGAAGAAATAGTTTGTGTTAAGCATGTGCTTCATTCATATAAAATGTTCAGAATTTCCGATTGCTTAGTTTCAAGTCCTCTTATCGGTTTGTCTGTGTATGATTCCTTCCAGGAAAGGGTCGACATTTATCCCTTCTATTAAAGGCATACGTGTTTTCATAGTACCGGGTTAACAGACTTTTCACTCCGAACTATTGTCCTTCGTTAAAGTTCCCCAAGAATCTCTGGCAGCACCACCTACCGACAGGATGGCAGCCCCCTTGCTGCAGGCTTCGTTACAGCAGGAGTAAAAGTGGTTCGCTAACGATTGTACTAGACTTCTGAAAGTTATTTTATGCCGCTAGATGACTGGTGTAGAATGCAATGACATCTGCATGTGAATAAAGATGGGCTCCATGAGTACTGACTGGAAAAAAGGAATGGATTTGCAATACCTGCCTCAGCACGGTTTTTTTGTTTGGTTTTGGTTTTTTGGTTTTCTTTTTTTTTTTGGTTTTTTTTTTTTTTTTAATAACTGCAGTTGCCCATATTTCAAAAAGCGATAATCTAAACTACGTGGGCAAAGTGCTATGATAAACGAGCCAGCTAAGTGTACCGGTAACGTAGGTGCCAGTTGTAAAAGCAAAACTATCTGTGTAGTCTGCTTGGTTAACAAATGTATATTTGTAGCCCTTTCACGCAATAGAATTAAAAGTTTGTTGTTTATTAAAAAGCATAATGTTTTAGGGGAAAACTGCCTTCCTGCATAGAAATATAGAATAGCAACGTTTATGGGTTTATGGATATCAAATAAAGATTTGAATTCCTTATATGCTTGAGTGAGAGTATGTATGATACGGGGCATGGATTTAAAAAGTACAAAGTTATTTTGACTTCAGGTTTCTAAGGACTTAGTCTTTAATGCTGATGCTTTATGGAACTGCGTCTTAAAAGCTGATTTTTTTGCTTTGCTCCAGACATGCAAGATATTAGGGGTATAATTCCCCCAGAAAGCAAACGTCTAGGGCTTTGTGCTTCTGGGCTGAAGGATTTCACGTGGAATTTCAAGGTATTGTCAGTCTTTGATGTCAATCTAACCTGATGCTGATTTTAGTTGAGTCTTTTTGTTGCTACTAGAAGTAAAACTAGCATCAGCTAGGCTTAAATAAACAAGGCGACCTTTTGGTGTAATCAGGGCTTCAACCAAGACCTGAGTTTCCTCTTGATTGTGATAACTTACGGTTCTTGCAGTGCAACTGGTTCTCTTTGGCTTGGCTTTTATAAATAGGTTCCAAGTAACCTGCTACTCGCAATTGTCTTGTAATTTTTTTTAATCTCAAAAGCTCGTTAGCCTCTGCTGTGGACCAGTGTCGCTGATACGTTGTTGAAAGCGGACGTCATTTCGGAGAAGTAGCTGTAAGCCGCTGCCAGTACCAGCTCCTGGCGGCGGACAGCTTCAGGTGGTTGGTTTTGTTTCAGTTCGTGGGGCTTGACGTTTTTTACTTTACCTTTGCACTTTAAAGCCGTGTTGGACGGTCATCCTCGAACTCGAAGCACAGCTTTCCTTTTTGTAGCTGAAACGAGCTACTGAGTTCTAGGTCTCGTGTTAGTTTGGGCATACGATGTAGTCCCTTGCACTGGCGGCTTGCCTTAACCTTGTCCAGGGACAGCCTGGTTTTGAAAAAAATAGTTAAAGTTCCCCCCTGCGATGGTGGCTTGTTGTTTGACTCGGGGAAGGAAAAGATTTGTGCGCCAACTATAGCTTTATGGTATTCTCACCTGTTCTGTGCCATGAAAGAACGTGTTGATACCAGAAACAAGTAGTTTTCTTTTTAAAAGGGACTTCGTGTGTGGAATCTGATGGTTTTGCTAAGCTATAGCTTGATTCTGAGAATTGTGCTGGAAGATGCGGTTTGGTTATCTGCACGTAATCGTCCTCCTGCAGGACACCGTCTTCTAGAATAAAAAGTAGATCCCAGAAATGGCACCTGTGATAGGGAGTGTGCTAGCTAACGTCTCTCTCAAATGGCTGTTGTCTGTTTGACGATCTGTGGTGAGCATCTTGAGTAGGTGGGACTTGCTCTGCTCTGGCCTCTCGGCCCTTGGGAGCGGGACCTTCCTTGTGACAAGGCAGGTGACGTCCCTGAGGCTCACGCCAGTGCTTCTTTAATAAGGGGCAGTGATGCTGGGATGTACCACGGAACGTAGAATGAAGTGCGAGTCTGTATGGGATGGGGTTGAAGGCACGGTGACTTACAGACTCTCTTTGACTATAAAGCTGTTTCTGGTACAGTTCCTAGCCAACAGGTTGGTTGCTAAAGCTTGGCTTATGTATTTAATGGTATTTAGCAATTTTCTGACCCCTGGGCGCATGGAGGTGCGTAGGAAGAGAACTGAGATGAAATGAACTATGTAGCTGGCATGTAAATAAGTTTGTGACTGCACAGTTGGTCCAGGACGGTCATGGAGAGAGAAATAAAGTAACTTCAGTTTGCTGTTCCGTAGCCTGTAGTTTAGTTCTGAAACGTATGTGTCTGAAACGATCGCAATGATTTAGTGGCCTTCCGTTCAGGAATGAGTGCTGGACTGCGGTGGTGTCACCTGCGAGAAATAGGAAGTGAGAGCAATTCGTTTGCTTTCAGCATTGAATATGAAAGTAAAAGTGCAGTAGTTCTCTTAAAACAAAGATGTTTTTTATTTTTGTAATCTGCACAAACAAAAATAAATACCGTAAAGCAAAGCTTTTCAGACCCTACAGTACCACGGCAGGGCTCAGCGTGCTGTCACGTGCGTGCAGTTTAGTAGTAGTATCGGGTATTCGTGTCTGCTCGAAGGTATCATTTGTTCTCGATTCTGCTGCTTGTGTGACTTGTTAATTTTATCTGGCTAATTTTACTAGCCTAACTTACACTTCTATAATACTGATGACTACTGCATGAAAAAGAAACGTGCTGAACGCCTGTCCCCGTAATGAGCTGGGGCTGGCACGAGCCAGCGGACGTGCCCCTCGCCTGTTCTGTGAGCCTGAGCCGGTGCTGGGGACCGTGGTGACGGCCGCACGCTTTGATCGCAGGGAATCTCTGCGGGGCGCCGACTCTTAGAGCTGTGTCAGACTTGCGAAACCAAAGCTGTGCCTTGCCCTGCAGGCCTGCGCAGTGTGCTCAGGCAATCTGTACCCTCCAGCATTGAGCAAGCTTTTGGGTTTGCGGCGTGTGCCGAGATAGCTGCGAGTGGAGCGGCTGCGGTCCCAGCGCTCGGGCTCCCCGCTCCGCTCGCCGGAGCACGGACCTGCTGTGGGAGCCCAACGGTGTGCACGGCCGGCAGCAGATGTGCTTGAACTCTGTCGGATACTTTGGGCGTACTTAACCAGTCAAACCAAAATGTTTAAGATGGTTAAAAATGGAATTCAAAGTTCTCAAGTGCTTTAGGGTGTTGTGTCTGTGTCGTCCCCGTCCCGTCGTGTGTGTGTGTCCCAGCTTAGATCCCTTCTGTAAATCAAATTTTGCTTTCATTTAGCACGGAAAGGCCTAAGTGGGCAGTGGTGATCAGCTCACTGGTTTATTATCCTGCCCTGCCAGCTGATGCTGTTGTCGCGATAGAATGGCATTCCTATTGCTGCTGGGAAGGGTCTGAGCCTGAGCGGTGCCGAGGACCCCAGCCTCCCCTTTGAGTCTGAAAACAGAGCAGCTTCCTTACTCTACATACCTCGGAATGTTCTTTCTAAAATGCAAAAGTCTGCTTTAAATTGTTAATTAGTCTTTAAAAAGCAAAACTGAAGGATGCCCTTCTGACAGGCGCACGGTGAACAAAACCACGGTGCATTTTGTGAGGAGGGGGGTTTTGCTCCTGCCTGCTGGGAGGTGAGCGGTTTCCGAACAGCCCGTAGCTTATCCAGGCCTTTCCAAAAGGGCGGTGTGTCCTGTAGTAGCTGTTACGGGTTAGCGCTTACCACGTAACCAACAGCTTGTACCAGGTTTGCCAGGGATACCTTGTTACTGAGCTCTGCTTTCCGAGCTGTTTTGATAGGAAGAGGGCACTCCCAGTAAGTTCTTCAAACTATGTCTCTCTATATAATGCCTTGGATTAATAATAGGTGATTGAAAGCGTAAGCCCCAAAATTCAGTCGTTCACCTTAGCCAGGGGTGTAGTTTACAAAACAACGGGTCATTTAATATTTTCTGCGTAACTGATCCTGTGATCCGATGTATGTATCCCCTAAAGAAGAGGTTCCTGCTTGTTATTTTTGTATTTGCTAGGTCAACGGTTGGACTCGGTGATCTTAAAGGCCTTTTCCAACCCAAATGATTCTGATTCTCTGATTCTATTCCTTAAATGAATAAAATAGTTACATCCCTGCTTCACTTTCAGATGTGTTTCGCAGTGCAAGCGCACCGTAAGGCGTCTTGGGCCGGCCTGAACAAGCGCTATCTGCTTTTTGAAGGTCTCCTGTTGAACTAGTGCTGCTCTCGTAGTTCTGGTATGTGTGGGTGCAGGCACCCACGCCTGTTACCTCTACTTCCACTTACCTTTGGCGAGTATTTATTTGTACTGTAATGCAAGTACTGCTATTGACGGGTGTCAGATGTGTATTTCTTACAACAAGATGGAAGCCTTTCTGCTCTGTATCTTTACCCGGGAGGTTCTATCGCTTACCTGTACTCTAGGACTTCTCAAGGGGCTGATGGAGTTGGGTGCTTTCCTCCCTGATGTTCCTTTGATGAATCCTCGTCTTTTTGCCTTCTCTGCCCCCAGAACTCTCCCTGATTTCTGTTATATATAAAAAAGAGGCAATACATAGTCACTTCTGAACTACCTCTTGTTCATACGGATCTAAGAGTGCTCTAATCCTGTCTGTATTCCTCTTAAGCCCATCTCGTGGGAGCACCGAAGAGCTGTAAAGCTGTAGTTTGGTGCAGGAGAGACGTTCTTGTCAGCATAAAAAAAAAATCCAAGTACTGTTCTCTGTCCTTGGTTCGATCTTTGCCAGTAGGAGGCTTAAATTAAAAGTCACAACAGCATTTTCTTAAGTACTTTCTCAGTGTGGTTGATCTTGGTGTAACTTTTTTTTCCCCACTAACAGTCAGTTTGGCAAAGCTGTAGCATTTCCTATGGCTGTTAGAACCAGCATCGAGCGCGGGGCACTGGCTATTCTCAGATTGTCAGCCATCCAAGTAATCAAAGCTCCTTAACTTTGAAAACTAGATGCCAAGCCCAGTCAGACTAACAATGCCATCTGTCTGAGGCATCTGGATACGAACCCGCTTGGGCTGATGCATACGGTTCTGTTCCTGAATGCTTTCACAAATGGAAAATACGCAGACTTGGAAAGAACAGCCCTTCCTCAAAAAAAACCCCAAACCACACTATGTATAATTTTGATACATATTACGTTCATTAACCTACTATAAATATCTCTTTTCATGTGTAATGCAGTAAGGAATTGATGCCAATTTAGAAAGGGATTAAGTTCCTGGCTGGAAATGTGTCAAGATGCACGTTGGCTCACTACCATCAAAGTACAAATCACTGATGAACATTGCAGGAAAATTCCTTCAAAGCGGAATGAGCTGACGAATCTGAACATAGTTCAGCTGTCCACATGCTACTTTATACCATGCGATTGCCTGCTCCTGTGTCTCGCAGAAGCCCCTTCTCACCGGGAATGCTGTTTGTGCAAAGCTGCGCATCTGAAAATATGCTGCTAGGCTGTAATCTGGTCAGCGTAAAAGGTGAACAGCATCTCGGTTTGTTCCATCATTTCTGTGGCTTCTGTTGCTTCCTGTGGCTTTCCAATGGACCTTTTCTATTTTGTAAGAAATTTTGCTTTCCACAAAATCCTGGAGGGAAGGAAGCCTGAGTCTGGTCACTGTGGGTGCTGGTGGGGAAGAGGAAAGATCAGGAGGCCAGTCCCTTTTTCCAGCATAGGCTTGGATTAAAGCGATGCTGGATGAAATGCATGAGTAGTGTTTGGGACCGGAGGCTCATGCTCTTTTTACTTGTTCCTTCTCTGTGGATCAATAATCTTGTTTTCTTTCCTGCAGTGCCAGTGGGAAGCCTCCTTCTCCCAGCCACGCAGCCTGATGAACAAATGACACCACCATGGCAGGGCATGGCCCGGGGGGGCAGCTGTGCTTACCTCCCTGTTACAGAAAAGCTCAGCACTGTGGGCTGTGTTCTGAAATAGTCTACTCCTGTTTCACCCCCCCAGGACATCCCCCCCCCGAAGGGGTGTCCTGGCTTCGGGCTCGCTGACTGCTTGAAATAGTCTACTCCTGTTTCACCACCCCAGGACATCCCCCCCCTCCCCCCTGAAGGGGTGTCCTGGCTTCGGGCTCGCTGACTGCTCCCTGGCTGGGTTGTGGAGTCATGAAAGATTCCTGATGCTGAATTCCCAGTTCTCTCTGTGTGGTTACGTGGTACCTTTTCAGGTTCTAGTAATCTTTTACTAAAAAAAAAAAAAAAAAAAAAAAGGGTAACAGATTCAGCCAAAGTTCTTCACTGTGTGATTTTATTTGGGCTTATTTAATCGTGTTCTTTCCACCACCGCTGGAATAACGACGCTGCGTTTACTGGAGAGAGCGCCCTTGAGTCCTGTCTGATTGCAGGTTCAGGACTTCTCCCCTCGGGATCACCACTGGACTGCGGGATGGTTATAGTTGTGCTTGCTAATGCCTCTTGCACAGAATATTTAGCCGAGTGCCTCCTGCAAGAGAAGCAATGCTAGCTTTCTGCTGTTACTTTCATGGAGATGTATCCTCCCGAAAAAGAGAGATTCCCAGGAGCAGAAGGGGGGGTTCAAGCCTTTGCAGCAAGTAGCCGGGTGCGAATTGCTGGGCCTCTAAAAACCCACTAGTCTATTATTTTCTGTAATTTTAAATGTAGGCAAATTTTTTTTCCTGTAATGATATCGTTTAGAGGTTATTGGAGTTTTCTTTTGTTCACCCAGCACCAGCTTGAATCTGGGCTTCTGCTCTGTGGTATCAGCATTACTCTTAAAGCCTCTCTGAGGCACGAGCTTGGCGATGGATCGGCAGCACGTCTGTCTTGGGAACGTTAGGCTGGGTTTGTGTGTAGCTGGTGGCAATGGGGAGCTCTTGTTTTGGGTGCCCTGGGGAGTTGGGTGAGAGGGAGTTGAGAAACGTTACCTTTGGTTGGGAAGGTTGAGAAGGAAGAGCTGGGCTTGTTTTATTACTAGGACAGCTCTAGGGCAAAACTTTTGCAACAGCCTGGTGCCGCATGCTCCCTAAAGCCTCCTCAAAGCGTGTTTGCTTTCTCCCTCGCAGGGTGCGCTTCTGTGCGAGAGAGAGGATGGGAAAGCGGAGCCCTAAAAGCACACTGCAAAAGTCCAAGGTGGAGAGAAACCCCAGCTGAGCCCCTGACACACAGTTCCCACTCTGAACGTGCTATGGAGATTGAGCAGGAAAGGGTGTTTGCCCAGAAAATACCAAGCCAGCTGGTGAAGGACACTCCGTTACCTGCCAGGAAGACGCGCTGCGCCAGACAGCTTTTCTGCTCAGGTAAAATAATGCCCCTGCAGAAATCATCTTGCCTAAATTTTCGTGCGTGGCCGCTGCGTGATTTACACATTCGTGTTAGTGTTGCAGCATGTTGTGTTACGATACTGGGGTGGGGGACGCTGTTCCTTGGCTTTTGCAATGAATAAAAAATGAAATGTTTTAAAAAATGTCAAGAAGAGAGAGCGGCACCGAATGCACGAGGAGTAGTAGTAGAGACCTGGGTCGAAGTGGCAAGATCCTGAATGAGAACGGGTTGGTTTATGCGGGTCTCTGAGTTACGATATACAAATATTAATTAAGGCATATAATGTCTTTATGAAGCGTATGGGTAGTTTCCCCTTATTGCAGAAGGTGGTAGCGGAAGCGTTAAGGGATATATTATAAAGAATCGTGGTAACAGGGTATCTTAACACTTAAGCAAAAAACTTTGGGGGGGGAAAAAAAATCCCACGTTTTAGACCATAGCCCAAGGGTTTTTTTGGGTCCGTGTGTTCAGCCTGTAGCAAGAGCTGTGTGGCTCAGTAGGTGCAGAAATGGGAGTCATGAGGTAGAGGGATTGGGTAGTGTTTAGGCACCTGAATACCGGCCTTTGCCTCTGGTCCATGCCCCCAGCAGCTGCTTTCACCGCTTGCCTCCCGAACGGTAACGTTGCCTTTTGAGTGCTCAATTCTAAACCCTAAAGTATATCTGAAAATCTTCCAGCAAGTTTCTGATAAACACGTAATATGACGACAGGGCAGGAATTCTGTGCTGTTGACGTAGCTGACTGTGGGTGATGTTGCTTGCTTATGCTACTGGAAAGTGTAAGAGGAGGAGTAGGAGGAACATTTTCAGCTGATCTGTCACTGCTGCGTGCGGTGAGCGATGGAATGGCTTACGCCCCAGAAATCACAGCCTGGGGGTGCAGACAGCCAGGGGTTGTTATTCGAAAGCTGGTAACGTTATGATGAAACTACTGGAGTAGACCCACTGGTTTTATAGGAATGGTGATTCATGTTAAAAATTAAAGGTGGTGGAGACCTGATTGCAGCCTTTCAGTACCTAAAGGGAGCCTATAGGAAAGATGGGGAAAATCTTTTTAGTAGGGCCAGCAGTGACAAGACAAGGGGTAATGGTTTTAAACTAAACCAGGGTAGGTTTAGACTAGACATAAGGAAGAAGTTCTTTACAATGAGGGTGGTGAAACACTGGAACAGGTTGCCCAGAGAGGTAGTGGAAGCCCCATC
>NW_009260070.1:1198089-1201493 GCF_000687185.1 Egretta garzetta
TCCTACCCCTTAGGCTTCGAAACATCACCGGCTCCAGCTCTGGGAAGGTCCCTACCTGGAAGGTCTCCAGGAGCTGCCTTTTGAGCCGTGTGTTAACTTGGATGCCTGGGAGTTGCTGCAATCGCTGAATTTTAGCTGCTGTTTTGGTTTTGTTATGTGGAAGCAGCACGGCGTGCTCTAAATCCCGGCAGTGGTTAGGCAGCAGATACCTTCAGGGCTTCTCTGCCAAGGCCCTCGCCTCCTGCTCCGGGTCCCTTGGGAGCCAGCGTGGTACCCGAGTGTCACCTGCGAGGGACTTCAGTTTGCCGCTGAGATACCAGGACATCTGCTTCAGTAGATACCTTTCACTGCGTTTTTTTTTGTATTAGTTTTCTTAGCGGACCTTTTCCCAGAAAACTTATGGTCTAAATACAGATCTATCTAAATGAATATTTGCTTAATTAGAATCACAGAATTATTTTAATTGTAAGGGACTTCCAGAGGTGATCTGGTTCAAACATCCCCCGAAGCAGGACCAACTTCAGGGTTAGATCAGGTTGTTCACTCAGGTATATACATATATAGAGATTATATATATAAAAATAAGTTTCATTATAGTATTGAGACATCTATTTCTTTTAAAAAAACAGAATGAAAAATAACTTAGGCTGAGAAGATGCAGCCTTGGAAGCTTCTGTGAAGGCAGTGTTTTATGTGTGCCCTTCACAGCTCTTCAGTGCAGAAGCCGTGGTTTTTTAAGAGAGGATTAATAATTTGGTGGAAGGATTATACAACTGAAAAGGAGAGCTGCTAAAGGGAGCCAGTTGTTTATGATCCGGATCTCTGGAACCTGTACATTGGTACATACCTGAAAACGGGTCTATGCAGGGGGTGAAGGACTCCTGGCTTGCTGCTCACGCTGTATTTGAGCTGTATGATCCTGTAATTTGTGGCTCTTGCAGTTTGCCTTGCACAGCCAGGAAGGGGTGTTTTTCAGTTTTGGTTTTTTTTTTCACCTTGACGCAGAGTTTGCTTTCTGCTGGGTTTTGGGGAGGGGGCTCTTTCTGCCTTCTGCTGAAGCGGTGGGGATGGACAGGGTGTTGTCCGAGCATGCTGGGGCTCTTCACAGAACCAAATTCCTGGAAGCGCTCTATGTGCTTTGCTTACAACCCGAGGGTTAAACCAGCTGCAGACTTTGGGCTGGGAGAGTTTTGAATCAGATTGGCAGGGGTTGTTTTTATTCCATCCCTTCCTGGCATTTTTATTGTAGGCTTTCCTTGCTGTCACCGGGACGCTGGCAATGCTTTGATCTCTCTTCATCTCTGCCTGTGGCTCCTTAGAGTTGGGGGGTTTGGTCTTTCGCTGTAGATTTGAAGACCGCCGCAGGAATCCGGAGAGGTTTGGGCGAGCCCAGGGGTGGTGGTACTGGCTGGAATGGCGTCTGTGGCCCCTTCTACCCTGAGCATCGGTTATATGGCTGCCAGTGATGGAAGGTGGATTACATTTAGGAATTTAGATTAGGAATTTAGGACTACTCTGGACCAGGAATTTTTGAAAGAGACTAGTGTTACTAATTCCTTCTAACCCCCTGCTCTTTCAAGATGTCAATCTTTGCACTTAAAAACAAGCAAGAAATTTTTGTATTGCGGTTGTTAGCTGGTCACGATTACTTTGCAAGGCTGCTATAAAGATAACCTCTGATAGCTGGGAGGTGCCTTTGTCCCATCCCAGCAATGACTGGTCACTGGTTTGCTCTCGTCTGTCACTGGGATTTACCTTCCCGTGGTTCCTGTAGGCGTTTGTAGGGTCCAGCAGTACACGTGCCGGCGGGGCAAAGCGTGGCAGAAGGTGTTGCTGGTGTGGTTCAACCTAGCTGCCTGGCTCCCAGGTTGACTGAAGTGAGATAGAGACTTTTGGTTTTTTTATGGTGAAAGCCAAATATTTGTTGTTTAAAAACTGTACGTTAATAAAACCACACAGGTACTTGGCAGCAATTTCAGGACCTACTCTTGTGTCTGGACTTTTTTGTGATTACTGAGGGACTTGCCCAATGGAAACAAGTTCCAGCCCGCGTTTTCTAGGTGAAGTCAAGTATTTTTAGTGTAGTTACCTTTTCTTTGGTCTGAACTCTCGTGTCTTGCAGTTTTGCGTGCTGTGCATCAAGAGACTGAATGGACGCCGGGGAAGTACTTGCGGGTCTGGGTGTGTTAAACCAGCAGTTTAACAGGATTCTCCAAGGGAAACGCAGGAATTGTTTCCTTTTGCGGGGCTCCTGCGTGAGGTCTGACTTCATGGTTTATCTGTATTTCTCCTGTTTGTGGGAGGCTGCCAAATGGCGTTTGGGGAGCAGGATTCTCGACCCACCCCCCTGCGACTTCGATAAAGTCCTTTAACTTCCAGGCACGTTTTCTTATCTGAAGAATGGGGGTGGTGATGGGTTAAGATTCTCAGCAAGCTTTGGAAACCCTCGTGTGGAAGGTACAACAGCATCTGTTCCATCATCGTTGCTGATACTTTTTAAGAGACGTATGAATAGGTTGGTAAGGAGGAGGAGATGGTTTGAGGAGAGATGCAGAAGGGTGAGGTAATTTTATTTACAAAAGAGATGGAGATGCTTCTACTTACCTCTTTGTGCAAGAACATTTTGTGAAGGGAAGAGTAATGGAGAAAGCAAATGTTTCTGTCTTTATTATAGTTAACCTCTGGGGCCTTGTTGTTGCTGACTAAGATTAAGAAAATCTTTTAGTAAAATGAGGAAAAATATAGATTTAAGTAAAAGTGCCTACATTTGTATCAATTGGAATAAAATTGGCAAATGTTGTTTAGCCTAGTGCTTCAGGCTGAATAGCACCCGCAGTTTGGGAGGACCCTTACGGCCCGCGCGGCGTGTGTTTGGCCTGATAGATGGCACAGGAGGACAGCAGGATTCTTCTTAAATGGGGAAACTGGATCCTGCTTTCTGCGGAAGGCGTGGGGAGACCTCGGGGGGCTGGGAGCCTCTCCCTGCTCAGCAGAGCCGAGCATCGCCCCTCCTCTCCTGCCGCTACCTTGCCAGCGCGGGCTTGACCTTGGGGCCGGTACTGGGGATTTTCGGTCCACTAAAACTTCTCTTTAGAATCATAGAATGATCATAGAATCATAGAATGTTTAGGGTTGGAAGGGACCACTAGTGGTCATCTAGTCCAACCCCCCCACAGGAGCAGGGACACTGCTAACTAGATCAGGTTGCTCAGAGCCCCATCCAACCTGGCCTTGAATGTTCCCAGGGATGGGGCCTCCACCCCCTCTCTGGGCAACCTGTTCCAGTGTTTTACCACCCTCATTGTAAAAAATTTCTTCCTTACCTCTAGCCTGAACCTACCCTGTTCTAGTCTACGGGTTGCGAGGGTTGAGGTAGCTGCGGGGGCCGCTCGGCGCATCCGCCG
>NW_009260070.1:1202175-1215873 GCF_000687185.1 Egretta garzetta
GAGGCCGCTGCGCTGGGTGCCCTTCGCCCGGGGGGTGCGGGGCCGTGCCGCCGGTGAGTGCTGGGCTGGCGCCTGCCTCGCTCGCTCTGGAACCTCCGGCAGCCGACTTCATCGTTCGGTCGAAGACGTGCCCCGCTGATGCTCGGTGCTTTTTTGAGTAACGGGGGAAATCTGTACGGTCTGCGGGGCCCTGGGGGGGCCGAGTCACCTGCCTGTACGCAGAAGCCGTGCAGCGTGCGGGCGTTACGCGGGCGGGAGGGGATCCCGTCTCTCCCTCACACGGCACCTGGGCCATTCGTACTTTATTTCCTGCAAGGCAGCTATTTTGCACTAAGACCTGCGTGCAGAAGCGCTCGTGGAGTCGACCTGGTACCCCCTGAACCCCTCAAGGAGGTAATTGCTGTGGGGGACTTCGCAGACGCCAGAGATGGCCAGCTCCTGCTCTGCCTCCAGCTCCCGCTCTGCCTCCGTCCCCCCCTCTGGCGGGTGCCTTTCGCACATCAGAAGCTCGCTTGTACCGCTCCAAACCAAGCACTGACCTGGTTAAGCTGGTTTGGGATATCTTTTTTTTTTTTTTTTTTTTTTTTTTGTATTTAAAAAAAAAGTTGTTTTTGGGTTTTTTTTTTTTTTTTTTTTTTTTTTTTTTGGTATTTTTTTTTAAAAAACAGGATATGCCGAGTGCTTCCTTTTGTGCCGCTGACCTTGCAGGGGGTGGGGGAACAGAGAGAGGGGGCTTGACCCGCTGGTAGTACTAATCGTCAGGGCTTGACAGAAGCTTTGTTTAAATATGATACATTGGAAAATTAAGCTGTGGTCAACCCGCAAATTCTGGAAGTTTTCCCTCCGTTGAGGGAAAACGCTGGCAGCAGCCTGTGGGAGCTGCTTTCCAAGCTCCGGAGGGCAGCTCTCTACCCTTACGTGACTCGAGGGTTACGATTCTTTGTGTGTTTAGCGAGAAAAACAAAACTTTCAGCCTGGCACATCTCTCTTTAAATGACATTGTAGGGCTTCTGCTTCCCATAAGCGTGTGCCACCTCTGGTATTAATCCAGATATTAATTAATTTCAAGTGCCTTGAAATCTTAGATTATCATGGTAGATGCTAGCCCATGGAATGGGCTTCCCTTCTTTTTTTCTTTATATGTATAAATGAGCCTGGTGTTTGAGGAAGGTGGCGAAGAGCTGTTTTGATACCCCAGGCTGGGCTCATCCTCAGCACTATTACTTAGTACCTTTTTTTTATGGTTACCAGCAATGGTCTCATTTTGACTGAATGAGCCAGCTGGGGACACAGTGGTGAAAAAGGCACCGGGAAAGTACCTGGACTGTTTGCCTCATCCTTTTTTTCCCAGGCCATCTGCTTTTAGGGTATGAAAGACATGAGCATGCTCTCTGCCCCTGGAAGTGAGGAATGGTTACCCAATTGCTGCTTGTATTTCTAGTTTTTGGGAAGAGGAGGGCGGCCCTGAACTGGTTGCAGGCAGTAACGATGTGGGGTTTGACCCTTGGCAAGGGGAGCTGGAAATCCTCACCTGCGTTCTGGTCTGAGAGGGCACCTCGTGTGGGACACTGCCGCGGCTGCTTTGCCTGCCCTGAGCAAGTCCTGGAAGGCTGGAGGATGACCTGGGTGGGCGAGCACCCTGGGCCGGTTCTGTTCCCGTGTTCTCTACTTCTGCCCCGCATTTCAACTCGGATCCGTCTCATGCAGATCAGGCCTCACATTTTACACCCTGTGACTTCCATGACAGCAGACATCCCCCTGGTTTTTAACGCTATTGCTTTTTCTGTTTTTGTAGTCGGTGAGGAACACGGTATTGGTGCTCGCATCACCTCTGACTCTGCTCCCGAGCCTGCCCGGACTCAAATATCCTGATAACCGGCACATCCGAGTTGTTCAGTGGTATCAATTGCCCTGGTCATTGCACGGGGGCAGAAGCAGCCGGGGGCAAGGGGGCTGAAACATTCGCACTTGGCAATAAATTATTTCACAGTCCTGATTTTCTTTTACTGCGCTGATAGGGACTTTCGTTTTATGGGAAAGCTACATGGGGCTGCACGATGGGGCATGGTGCTCTGGTTCTGAATTGGCAAGATTTGGTTGGGTTTGAATAGGAAAAAAAAAACAACCCTTGGACTTTATTTTTTTTTGGTTAAAGAATTAAATCGCCTGTGATTTTAGCTCAGTCTTTGAGTGGGGGTAGTCTCTGTAGTATTTGTTTGAGAAATACAATATTTGCCTTTGCAAGCAAATGGCGTTGTCGTATTTGAGTTATTTTGTGTTGTTTCCATTACCGTCAGCGAGGACTTTTCTTCTCAGTGGTTCTCGAAGTCTGCTTTTCCCCTGAGGTCTCCTTTGATATGAGTATTCTTTTGGGATCTGTTGTATACCAATTGTGTGTTTTTCTAAGCTAATGTCTCCATGTTGATGCAGGCACTGAAAAAATTCACCAACATAGGAAAGTAATATTACTATTAAAAAAACCCCCATCCATTATGCTCCCTCCCATATGTTTTAATGGTAATCTGCTTCTCTGAAATCCCCTCAAAATCCATCTCAGTATCTGGATTCCTTCAGTCACGTTTTTCTGCTATCTTTGTATCTTCCTAGAGACAAATTCAGAAATTGAGATTTTTTTAAATACGCCATTGCACTGACATCTTTTTCTTCCTGTGTCTGCCTGGCTTGAGGAATAAAACTCTTGGGCATAGTGTATTTTGCACCATGATTTTGGCCATTGATTCTAAACAGAGAATGATGCCAGTCAAGGGAAAATGATTTTTCATTTTGCTAAGACTAAATTAATATTTGGTCTGCATTTTTCTTAGTAGAGGCATTTAAGCTTTGCACGCTAGTAACTGCTGTTGAGCATCTGTCAAATGGCTGGGTCAGAGCTCTTGGAAACCGAAGGTGAACGTTCCATGGTGATGATTGTAACGCATCCCGCAAAGCAGCTCCGCAGGCTTTGGAAACGCGCGGTGAGCGTGTCCCTGCGACGTCAGCAGCAGGGTGCGAAGTGCCCAGGGGTGTCGGGGTGCCCACGCGGCGGGAGGGCAGGTCGCCCAGCCCTGCCGACTCTTTGGCCAACCTTGGGGGCCGAAGCTTTGCTGGGGAGCAGACTGCAGGCGGGGGAGGCGAGCAGCTCCCGGGGAGCCCCAGTGCTGCACAGCGGGATGGGGCTGGGCTGGGCTGGACTCGCCGGAGTCCATCATCTCTCCAGTGTGAGAGCCTGGTGGGGAGGGACCTTCCTGGTGTCCGCAGGTGGGCTAGGAGCTGAGCCCGGCAGCTCTTCTCCCAGGAACGCGAGCAGCAGCTCATCCTTCCCCACTCCAAAGGAGAGCGCCTTTGAGTCTGCCTCTCCTTTAGGGTGAACTCCTGGCTCCAGTAAAGCCAGTGGTAGAATTGGCTTTGGCAGAGGCGGAATTTTTGTTCCTGGGGTTTAGCAGCTCTCTGCATGGCAATAGTCTTGCCAGGGGACAGTTTAGCTCTAAGGAAGGCTTTTATTCTTTCACATAATCTGCAAAGACATCTGTAATTACTGCTGGTAACTAAGGCAACCCAACTTTATAGTTGATGCATGCATGCAGCAGAGCCACAGCGACGGGCGTTTGAGATGCCCTTGTGTTGGTCGGCGTGCGGCCGCGCTCGGGCAGGAGCTGCGCTGCGGGCAGCTTGAGCCGAGCCCTGCCTGGAGAGGAGGAACGCGGTGTAGATAGGGTTGTGATTGCTTCGTGGGCTTAACTGGGGACTCTTGAATCAGGGTCGGTTTCTTCTGCTTGGGGACAGCATTGAGAGGCCAGGCAGGAGGTGGCGGTGGGGTTGGCACTCTGCAAGTAAGAGCCTCTGCTTATTTTAGGAGAACCCTGCTGTGTCCGTAACGAGGATGTTCATCTGGCCCAGGGAAATTAAATCATTTGCCCATTCGCTCGGTGCACAGCCTCGGTTAGCCCAGGAATAGAACAAATTGCTCCTGGCAGCCGGCTTGCGAGCCCCGCTGGTGTGGCAGGACATCAGCCACGCAAGGTGAAGATGCTGGGGGCAAAGTCCCTGCGGTCACGGGGTGCGGGAGCTGCTGCACGCCCGGGCGGTCTCAGCCAGCACCTTTGGTCAGAGGACTCTGTTCCTCCTTTGCTTTGCTCCATTAATATAACAACGGTGTAATAAGTGTAACAGTTCTTAGCGTCGTAGGGAAAAACCCCTCAGGAAAGGGCAATGCACTGCGCTGTTCCGCTCGGCGCAGGGGTAGCGTCTGCTCTGTGGCAGGCTGCGTTTGCTTGGAGCCTTTAGGTTCTTGCATTTTTACGTTGGAAATGTGTCGGCAATCTCTGAGAGTGCCTGCATGGGGGTGTGAAATCTTTCTCCCAGATAAAATCATCCTCTGTGCATTACTGGAACGCAGTTCTGTGGAAGCTGAGTCAGTCTCAAAGATGAGTTAAAGGCCCTTGGCCATTAATTTTTTAAATGTGTTTTTTATATGAGTCACTTGGAAAAACTTTAAATAGCTTATCTTGATTTTTTTGAAACAAGTTTTTAAGCAGACAATCTGGAGTATTTTCTTACAGTGAGCCTTTGGCAAAATGTGAAATCCACCCCGGCCAGTAAAGCTGAGGAGGCCTTTTAGGATGCTTTTTAAAAAGTTACTTTTGATGCTTTTTAGGAGGAACCAATTGATCTCTCTCAAAAATTCTGAAGCAAAGTTTTTGCTTTTAAAATACACAGGCAGGTGTTGGTGGGGTTGAGGCTTTATGAAGGCTTGTTGATCTGACGTTTGCTTTGGTGTTCGGTGAAACTTGCCGTGTCCTTTGAACTGTATCTCCTGCCAGTGGAAGGGTTTGAAAATGATGGATCCTTGGTCTCCGAGTGCGAATAAATAAATCGCAGCCGTGTGCTTTTTCTTATTAAAGCTGCCTCGTGATTTTTGAGAGCATCGCTTGATTTTGGACCCCGCGCGGTCTGTCTGACGATGACCGAAGCAGTGTCCCGCCCTAGGAGCGATGGGCACAGCCGCCCCTGCCCACCGCCTCTCAGTTTCGCTTTCTTTTTTTCTTTTTAATGTAATTTCTTTGTTTGGTTGTTTGGTTTGTTTGCTTCCTGTAGGTGTTTCAGCTTTGCAGACTGACAGCTGGGTCCCAGTCCCTTGAATACCGAACCAGAGGTACTCTGCTTCCCCTTTGCTGCCTCTTGACCCAGCCGTCCTAAGCGAGTTGGGTGAGGACTGTGGCGCAGCCTGGGGAGTTGTGTCCCTCTTCGGGGACAAGGGCTGAGTGATGCTGTGCTCAGCCTCGTGGCTTCGCTTGCGACTGAAACTATTTCACTTGCTCGGCAAAGTGAAGGAATTGGACTTGGCTGGTTTTTGGTGTTAACCCCTGTCTCAGGCACAGAGCTGGAGGCCGCCCAGTACGCAGGCGTGCGTTGGGGCTGGGTGCAGCTGGGCTGCTGTTCAGCCTCTTGTTTGTCGAAGAAGGACAACGCAGCCCATTGAGGGCGGCTTGAGGGGGGCAAAGAGCTTCGTGGGGTCTTGGGTGTTGGTAAGAGCCACTGGTCAGGAGCAGGCAACGGGGAGGGTGCGATGTTCAGCAAGGGGCTGTAAATTGTGAATAATTGGGTTTTTCAAAGAAAAAGTCCCTGAGTGTGAGTAGAGGTGTGTATAGACATAGGGGTGCATCCGTACGCACCTTAGCAGAGGCTGGCAGGCTGTTCTGGGGAAGGATCCCTCCACGCTTCCCTAGCTTTGTACCCTTCCTCAGACATCAGTCATCATCTGATCACCGGCAGAGTCAGGGTGCTGGGCTGCCCAGACCCTTGGTTTAACCCGATTCAGCCTTTTTTATCGGGATACAGCCCAACAAAGGATGGTGGCAGGGGGGAGGGGACAAACGCGAAGCTGAGGTGGTCCCCAGGCTGGTGCCTGGTGGCGATGGGGTCACCGCTGGAGGTCTGCCGTTCGCTTGGGCTTGGCTTTCGGTGTGGACAGCCTTGCTCGATTTCTCTCATTTGCCTGCTGGCAGGGCTGAGGGGTGAGCCCCGGGTGCAAGCAGAGCAGGGACCTGCCTCTATGCGCTGCCTTTTTCAGAGGTGGAAACCTTTAGCGCCGAGTGATTTCCCACGCTTCCAGATCAGGGAGGTATTGACCTGGTGTCAATTCTGTGCAAAGAGCCGATGCAATGAGGACGTGGATGTGCCTTAGGCACCTGTTGGCCTGGTTAAACATAGCACGTAACAGGGTGCATCTGGTGTGACATTACCTATAGAGCTGGTGGCCCTGGTAGGAAGGTCTGGTTTGATAGTTCTTTCTCTACGTTTCAGTGGCACTAAATAGACCTATTTGTAAAATGGAAATGGGATGCGGCCTCTGTAAAGCTGATGCTTTGGAAGCTGTGCAGGGAGTTTTAATGGTCTTTTTCTACTGGCCTCTATAGAAGAAGATACAAGTCATGTATTGTAGGCTTGCGTCTTTCAGACGGGACGTTGAAAACGAAACTTCTCTTTCTCTGGATGGATGTTGAAGTATCCATGGTACTCTCGTAGTTCCCAGTGCTGCAGTCTATTTCTATTCAGTGAAGCAATTATGTTCTGGCTTGAATTTCAACTTACACTGCTTTCCTGGCCTGAAGCCTGTAAGGCTGGGCTTTGTCCTCGAGTGTTTGGCACTTTTTCCTTTTCTTCCCCTCTGACTGAAACGTGGGCTGGGTTGGCTTTCAACATCCATGCAGAATTAGCTGCATTCTGCGATGCTCTTCCTGCGGTGAACCTGAGCCGACTAACAAATGTGCAAGTAACTCCATGCATAATACCCTGTGCTGCAGTTTTGTGATACTTATTTTTTAAAGTGTCATTGAATCAAACTTTCTACTCCTTTTTTTCTCCCCGTTTTTAGCATTAAGCAGAGTTCCCGCTCCTCTGAGGCAGCTGAAGATGAAAAGGACCAGCGCACAGTGACAGTCAACCCCTCTCACATGAGAAAGGCGTTCAAGGTCATGAATGAATTACGGAGGTACACTTCTGACTTAACGGGCACCCTCTCTGGTTTAGCAGAAACGTGCTGATTGGAACAGAAAGGCTTCTGGGAGACTTAAGAAAAAAACCCCAAAGTGCCATCTTTGCCACAGCTAACGGTTGCACGTAGGGTATTAATGAGCAAGTAGGAGGAGACAGCTAAAATACAGCCCTTATGTGGTGGGTTGCTCTTCCCAATCTCAGACCTCTCTATCTTCCCAGCAGAAGGAAGCCAGCTACGGCTCAAAAACGTTGTCTGAGCAATCGCCTTCATTTACAGATGATAATTCATTTAGTCTTTTCCATCACTTACAGCAACTTCAGCCGTAAACTATGTTCTTAACTGAGCTAATGGTCTGAAAACCAATAATAGAACATTACAGGCATTAAGACACCTACGCATAATTACAGACCAAAGATTATTAATGTACTGTTCTTATTCTCTTTAACTAATGGTGTCGCTCAGTCGGGGCTCAGCCCTCCAAAGTAGGGGGGTGAAAAAAAAGCAACAACTCGGGAAGAATGTCAGCACTCTGCTTGCACATTCAAAAGTCCTGATACTGGTCAGAAGAGCACACCTTGCTCCCTACACAGCTGCGTGGGTACAGGGAGAACGGAGGCTGAAAAACTGCCAGCCGACACAGCCTGCAGGAGCCGCTGCCATCCCACCGGCGATGCGGCGGCAGTGCTCAAACCCCAGTTGTTTTCGTGGTGGTTGTTATCCCACGAGCCAGAGAGAAGTTCAGCGAGTGTTTCTCCGACTCATTCATTTGAGTCCTTTACCATTCACAGAGAGGCTTAGAAACCCAATTTTTAAAGTAATTCCTCTGGAAAGTACATACGTGGTACACGTGAATGTGTGGGCTCCCTCGCTACCCAGGCGGTGTGATGGAAGCAGACAGCACCCTTTACTCTTCCTGCACCCTCAAAGTACTTGGAAGGTGCCGTAATGCTGTAATAGCCACCTCTCTTCCATGGATTAAGTAGTTTTCCCATATACACATTCTCTGGTGTGGAGAGGGATTAGAAATGCCTCCTTCCACAGATGTCTGACAGCAATTCGCAGTTGCACAGGAACAGAAAATGGAAATATCCTTCCCTTGTAACGATTCCATGAAGTGGAGTATGGGTGGGTTTTTTTTATTGGCATCCCTCTAGTCCTTTCTTTGTACTGAAAGCAAAGGATCTGAAAGTAGAGGTTTGTGCAGCTATATTCAGAAATCTATTGTGCTACTGTTGTTCTGCTGTTAATTGAGGCATAGTGGGAATAGCTGGAGATGGACGATGTTTCTCAGTGCCTGTAGTTAAGCTAGATCCCGAGCAATACTGCAGTGACAAAGCCTGGAAGACTGAAAGACGCCCTGCAGCACCTGCCTGAGGATTTCTTCTTCTGGGCACTCCTTTTTGTCAGCTCCTGCTGCTGTTCTGGAATACGCCGTTCTCAGGTCTATTGTACGTGCATTGGGCTGGCAATCCGTTAAGCCGTCAACAATCGGCGTTAATAGCTCCCGTGAGTGCTAGTGCCTCCAGTCACGTGCTCCCAGAAATCTCATACAGAGGGTCTGGAAAAATCTTGCTAAGCCTTTAACCTGTTTGCTATATGTTGCTCCCTTGAAATTTTTAGCTTTCGAATGCAGATGAAATTACGAGCGGTACTTTAGAAAACTATAGTCCCGAGAGGAGCTGAACAGAGCACCTTTTACATGAGCTGAAGGAAATGAGGAAGCCTCCATCAAGAGGCTGTTAAAAAGCTTCCCTCGTTTCCATCACCCCTTCCAAACAGGGGTGAATGTAGAGCACAGACTACCAGTTCCTACTTTCTTCCTGTTTTCCAACTATAAACCCCCCTTTCACAGATGTTTTGTTCACATATTCCAGCATACGGAGAAGAGGAGGCATGCCTCCTCCATTAGAAGCTCTCTGTGTGTTTATTTGATATGCAGTTTCCTAAAGACAAAGTGCAGCGTGGTGATAAGCAATTCTGAAGAGAAGGTGACATCTAGATTTACAGAGGCTGATCTTTTTTCAAGCTTGACATTTGGAAAGAACACCCTTATTTTGCATTTGTATGCTTAAACATCTTAAACCAACTTATTGGGAGGCTGAGCACTTCTAGCTGTCTGCATCTCCGGAGCCCTGTGCAAACATTAACTAATGAATCCTCCGAGGACATACGTGGGGCTGGTAGAAAAGGTCACTCGTTAATGAAGTGACTTTTCCAAAGCTGTACGATGAGTCAGTGGGGGAGCTCAGAAGTTTTTTGGTTTCTCTTTGGAACCCCATGCTTTGTCCCAGTGACTCTTAATCCCAGACTGATTCATGTGGTAAACGAAATCCTCAGGCCCATGGATAAATACCAGTGACTGACATCATCTCACTGGGAGATGGCTGGGGCAGCCTCGGCGCTGCTCAGTGCCAGGAGATGTTTGGTGGTCACGTTCTGTAGGGCCAAATGTGGAAGGAAGTACAGAACTAGCATCATTTTCCACCCTACCTTCTCTCTGTGGAAAGCTCTGCTGGTGTTCCCTTGCATGGCTATTTCTTGTCTTACAGATCTGCTAGAGTTTGGCTCTAGAGTCGTGCCCAAACTCCTAAGCTCTTGCGTGCCTTTTCCAAGCCCTGCTTGTTGGAGAGGTGGAAGGAGCCCCTTACCCATCCCTTCTTTGGGCAGCATGTATGCCTAGTTTGGCTTCCAGATTTTTTTTTCCTGGGAAAAGCAGAACCACAGGCAGGGCGGGGCTGTAGCATTGGGAGGATTCAGGCTTTGCTTTGTAGGCAAACACTGGTAGGAACTGGTAGCTGAAGGGTTAGAGGACCTTCCACTGGGATTTGGCAGAAGCTCAGGTGCCTTGTCTGTAACGGCGGGTCTTCTGCCTGCTTTTTCAGGCTATACCGACGTAGCTTTTTGCCTGACCGCGAGTCAAGATCTTTGTCTTTTCTGGTGTTTTTCCAGCAAGCGGCTCCTCTGTGATGTGGTGATTGTGGCCGAAACTGTGGAGATGGAAGCCCACCGTGTGGTCCTTGCAGCCTGCAGCCCTTATTTTTGTGCGATGTTTACAGGTACTCTTCTTGACACCAGACACTGTACTTGGGTTGAACGGGCCATTGCAAGCCCAGAGGTTTCTGGTTGTGTCCCCGGCAGGAGCTGCAGCGGAGGCAGTAGGCATGGCCTGCGGGGAAGGGGTTTCCTTGAGAGGAGACGTGCGGCTAGGTCTGCAGTCTGCTACGCTTGGTGGATGGTGCTGGTCATCCTTGTCTAATGCCTTGAGGCACAGTCTATGGGTATGGGGTGGTTGTAGGGGTGTGGGATGGTTGTAGGGGTGTGGGGTGAGTGGGTGGCATATGAATCACAGGAAGGGTATTGGGAGGTTTGGCTCGCTGCTTTTTGGGTTGGTTTTTTTTACCCCTTAACAAGACCTTGGGTCATGAAAACACATCATTAACATCAAGCACGTGTGCAGTGCCCTAAATGTTCATGGTGCACATCAAAGAAGTTGCTGGCACAGGAGTTGTAGTTTCAAGGCTCAGCCCTGCCGATGCTGATTTGCAGTCACGGATGTTTAATCTCCCATGGCACTTTTTTGCTGCTGCCCGAAATAACACCCTTGTTCTCTCGATCCCAGTGTGTTTTAGCAGCCCTGCCTTTCTGCTGGCTGCGTTGCTGCAGCCCCGTGTATTTTGGTAATGGCAGATGCAAGCTCAGCGTGAAGGAAAGAAGAGGACAAAACTCATGCTGTGATCTCCTGATCCCTATAGCGCGGGCCCTTTGGAGGCTCTGCCCAGGTGGGGCAGCAGAAGAAAGCCGTGCCAATCCCAAGGCAAGGGAGCGACCGACTTGGTTAAGTCATTCTAGTAAAATTAGTCTGGTCAGGAGCTGCTGAGCTTCCTTTCCTTTTCCTTGCTGTCCTTCCCAGGATAGAAACTGGCTTAACCAAATACAAAGAACATGATTGTATACTCCAGGGAAGGGCTGTTACCGTCCCACAGCTTCAGAATAAATTTTGCCCCTATTTCATGTTCCTTTGCCTGTGGTCTATGGGTTGCTTCTTCCTTTTAGAAGCCTTGGTGTTAGACCTGGTTTTATTTGCTGTACTGGAAGCAGAACACCACATGTCTCAGGAAAAAGCTTGTCATTTGGGAAGCTTTTTTTCCCTTCTTCAATGGAGGGGGTGGGAAAAACCTCAGGTGTAAACAGATGTCTGAATGTGAGGCGAGACGTGGGGTTCGCCATGATGGCTTTACCAGTGTGGTGAGCTAAGGCGGAGAGCACTTGTGCTCTCTAGGGCCCTGGCGCTGCACGGTGGACGTGGGTGTTGGCCATGGCGGTGAGGAAGAGGAGCAAACCCTGCTCAGAGGCCACCACTTGTGCAGGGCACCTCGGGGAGGACTCGCGAGTGCTTGTGATGCTCGTTCCTGACGAGAAGTTTAAAAAAATCAAAAATCGTTGGAAAAACCCTCTGATCCTTAGAGGTCACCTGAGCGGGAAGGCGGTGGTGCAGGGCTGCTCATGTTTCCATGCAGGAATTCTCCGGGCCGTGTAATCCCTCACGCCGCGAGTTAAACAGTAATCAGCTAACCGCCGTCATGTGGCCGGCTCGGCAGCTCCCCTGGGTGGGTGACAGCCTCGGCGGGCGCCGCTCCCCTCCCCCTGGCACATCCCCAGGGGCAGCAGGTCAGGCAAAGACCAGTTCTCCCTTTGCCTTTGGTCCAGCTAGTCCCAAATTTCTGAAGTCTGGATCTGCCTCTTGCACAGACCTTGTGATCTCCTTCCAGCTCTGTGGTGCTTCACTCTCTGGAGGGGGAGATTTTACAGTCACAGCTTGAACATTGGTAACATTGGTTGGTGGTTGTGGCTTGGGTGGTTTGGTGTTTTGTGGTTTGGTTTGGTTTTTTTTTTGCATTCCCCATCAGCGATCAAAGCCAGTGGCTTGGGGGCAGCCGCACGGCATGGGTGTCTGCAGGACTCGGCGGGAGCTGCTTGTGCTCGCTGAGTCCCCACTGGAGGAGCCGCTTTCTGGGGGCACGGGGAGCAGGAGGGGTCCCCGGCAGCCACATGGTAGTGAATGACCAGGGTAAAGCTGTGAACAGCAGGAACCAAACGGAGGCCCACAGCTCATCCACCCTTGCCTGATGCTTGCTCTGCAGGCCCCGTCCCTGTAGGCTGGGCTTGCCTTTGGACTCATGGGTGACCTTGGGGTCTTCCCTAAACCACCTGGTGTCCTCTGGTTAGGCATTCCTCTTTGAGATAGCCTTGGGAAGTCTGAAAACATGCAGCCACATCTTAGAATCGTAGAATCATAGAATGTTTAGGGTTGGAAGGGACCACTAGTGGTCATCTAGTCCAACCCCCCTGCAGTGAGCAGGGACACTGCTGACTAGATCAGATTGCTCAGAGCCCCATCCAACCTGGCCTTGAATGTTCCCAGGGATGGGGCCTCCACTACCTCTCTGGGCAACCTGTTCCAGTGTTTTACCACCCTCAGTGTAAAAAATTTCTTCCTTACCTCTAGCCTGAACCTACCCTGTTCTAGTTTAAAACCATTTCCCCTTGTCCTAACACAGCTGGCCCTACTAAAAAGACGTTCCCCATCTTTCCTATAGGCCCTCTTTAGGTACTGGAAGGCCACAATCAGGTCTCCCCGTAGCCTTCTTTTCTCCAGACTGAATTGGTATCTTCCGCTGCTGGAGAAGAGATGGGACCCAGCACTTCCCACCTGAGTGTCCCTTCCCATACTGGCTTTCTAGAGCATTTTGGATGGTGGCTGGTCCTCGCTGGCACCGTCCTGTGGTGATGACTAGGGGCAGTAATTGCCATCCATTTAGAAGAAAACATAATAGTTCCAGAAAGGATAGCAGATATTTCAGCAGTGCTGCTAGGACTGCTCCTGTGAGATACGGGGGGAACTTTGGAAGTGCTGGAGGAGGAAGCAGCAATGCAGAAACCTCCCTTGCAGGTCTCGCGTGCCGCCTCAGAGCGCTCGCCCCACGCCCGAGAGGCTGCGGTTTTGTTACCCGATGCACTCGTGTTCTCCTTCAGCACATCTCTGACTCGGGAAAGAACAAAAGCTGGAGCTGTGCGCTGGGAAGCCTCTCTGGCGTGCGGTACGTAGGCGGCAGGGCAAGCGGCTCTGCTGGGTAAGTGGGGCACGGCGAGCTGCTGTGGCTCTGAACGTAGCTTTATCTCGTGACAAAGCAGGAGAGCTCTGCTCTCCCCCTGCCCTCGCGAGGAGGGGGAAACGGAGGAAGCACCGCTGGGTGTTGAGCGTCGACGCGCGAAGGGCTTGTCTTCACGAAGGACTGGTGCCTGCAGTGTCTGTCCCCTAAAGAGGGTCTGCTGGGAGCCTGCTTTACCTGCCTTTGCTTCCCCCTACCCGTGCCTCGTGCCTGCCCGACCGCGGCGGTGCGGGGACGGGGTCTGTGCAGCGCCTCCTGCAAGGCAGCCCTTTCTCACACTGCCCCGGGGTAGGAGAGACGATGCTGGTGCTTTGAATCATTCTGTAATTAAGGTATCGGGTAAGGCTCGGGTCTGGCTTGTGAAAGACATCCTAGGGGTTGGCTTTTGTAGGCTTGGAGGAGGGGGCAGCTCGTTGCCTGCTCCTGGTCTGCGCCAGCCCCTGCCCTGGTTCCCTTGCAGCATCTCCAGGTTCCCCCTCGCCCCGCAGCGCTGCAGCACCCTCTGGCAAGCGGTGGGCACACGACTGGCGC
>NW_009260070.1:1216019-1223549 GCF_000687185.1 Egretta garzetta
GGGGGGCTCTGGCTGCTCCCCTTGCCCCTCACTCTGAGGTGGGGTTCGGCTGGGCGCTCCTACAGGCGCCTCCAGCTCCGTGTAGGCGGACGGGGACTGGCCTGTTCTCGGAAGCCTCCTCTCATCTCTGGAGATGGTTTTTTGGGGGGGAGGAGGAAGTGTGCGAAGATGATGACATTTATTTTGTCAATTAAAAAGCTCTACCTGCTTTGAAGGCCTCCCAAATGTAGGTCGTTTATCCCTTTGTACTCGCACATTTGTATTCATGGGCTTCTCTGAATAACATTGCATTATTTAATTTTAAAAATTGAATTTGGGGCAAATATTATTTCAGTCTCTGTTTCCCTTGGGACGTTGTTGGCTCTTCTAATACGGTCTGACCCCACTCCTGTTATTTACCTTCTTATTGGCATAAGTGAAGCCCTCAAAGTTCAATTTCCAGGATCCAGATTTTGCTCAAGCTTGGACCCCCTTTAGCATCTGACACTTAATGTGCCCGGCCACGTCTTTCCACACGCTGCACGGAGAGGTAGGCTGTAATTACTTCTCCCATAGGCTGCAGGAACTATTTTCCCTCTTAATCCTACAGCCGTACTGAGTCACCGGATTTCTTAGAGTAGTGATTATTCATACCCGGGTTTAAGAATTGACATTTCTTCATGCTCTCCTTTGTTTAGCTTTGTGTTTTCACTTACCGTTTTCTTTCCGCTTAGGAGTTTCTTCTTTCTTCGCTGTGGTTCCTCAAGGTCTTGGTGATTAGAACCTGGTCACCATGCACGTGGGCGCTGGAGGGGCCCCGGGGAGTCCTTTCTGCTCCCCACAGCATGGTTTTGTTCTTCCAACATGCTCCTGCTGCGCGCGGGGTGCGTGCGCGCTGCCTGCACAGCCACGGCCACGGCAGCGATGGGGATGGTGCACGTGAAGCACCGGTTCGTGTACAGGGTCTTCCGCAGATACGGGGCTCACTTGTGTACCCATAGTGGAAATTATTGCTCCAGTTCTGCATGTTTGGGTTTTGTTTGGTTTTGGTTTTGTTTTTTCTAAGTTATATATTTGGAAAAGGACACGGTTTGGCTCCAAAGGCTGCCTTGCCTCCGAGGGGTGAGGTTGGGAAGGTGGGAGGTGAGAAATACAGCGTTGTGCCCAGGTGCTTTGTGCGAGGTGTAACCATGTGGACAGGGAACAGCAGGGCGGTTTGGATGAGGGGCTTGCAGCGCCCGGGCTGTAACTGCTGGCCCGCGTGCTTGTTCTCAGCAGGGCTCGGGTCCTTTCTAATGAAAAAGGGCAACGCTGCCTTGCTTTTATGGTAGCGTATGCCACAGAGCACCCTAGCGTAGCTGCTGCAACTTACTCATCTACCCATAAATATATAGATATATAAATTTTAAAAAGGGTCATCCTGGGGTTTTTTTAGCCCCTATATGTGTTTGAATGCAGGTGAACCATGGCAGGTTCTTTTCTGGCAAGAAATTGAGCTTGTTGCATTTATTGTCTTCTTTTGTATTACACCAGTCTTCAAATGTTGAGATGGTTTTTAGCTGTCATTAGGAGGCTTCTGGGAATCCCGCTGGCTGTCCTTCGATGGTCGGGGATAGTGCCAGGGCAGTCTTTCAGTCCCATACCAGGAGGATGTGCTGGCTGCAAGGGGAGCAAGGGCTGCAGTGAGGTCCTGCGACGCAAACTAACTGTCCTTTCAAAATTCATTGCAGGAGATATGTCTGAAAGCAAAGCCAAGAAGATTGAGATAAAAGACGTTGATGGGCAGACCCTGAGGAAGCTGATTGATTACATCTACACTGCTGAGATCGAGGTCACGGAAGAGAACGTGCAGGTAGGTCTGGTTCAGTGGCTCCTGTGGAGACCCAGGTAAAAAGGTTGGAACTCAAAGGCACAGTTCCTTTGGGGATGAGTGATCTCTTCAGGCTGCAGAATGTAAAAGGTTGAGCTTGGAAAGGGCTACTTCCAGCCTCTGTTTAGTCTTGAGGCACTTCGGTGCTTTCCTCACGCTTTTGCGTCGAGCTCTTACAGCAAGAGTGGGCATTTGCCTTCCAAGAAGCCGCGCTGACTTGGGGATCAGTCTGTCAAAGGCCAAAACAGACTCAAACAAGCCGTGAGTCAAATGCTCTTTTAAGGTCGTGGTTGAGGCATCTGGCTGTTAGCTTGCAAATTCTTCTGGGTAGTTTGAGTTGTTTGGCAGAGCTCCGAGTGGAATATATTGTTCAAATGAGGGCATTCTTCCTTTTTCTGTGTGTTCTTGAAGTTCTTTGAGGTAAATATTTGTCTAGTAGTGAAAAGAGTCATCGAAAGGCAGCCGACCGCTAAAGTGGGATGCTCAGGAAGGGACCGTTTCGCTGTGTCACGGGGCTGTGGCTGCTGGTAGAGCTGCTGCTTTGACCCAACATGTACCTGTGGTAAGGAAGCAGCTGGGCGCTTAGCCACTGATTTCTGGGAGGGGTGCTGGGAGCTCCCCTGCGGATGTGCTTTTTTTGGTTGGGCTCTGTTTCTGTTTGCAAGTGGCAGTCTGGGTGTGTTGTCTTCCTCTCTGCGACTTGGATGCTGGGCAGGGTAACAAGCATGGGTCTGTGATGCTGGAGGGAGCGGGGCAATGCTGCCGCGTGCTGTATGTTGACCTAATTAAGATGGCAAAATTAGACCAGTTCTGCTTGAAATGAGGTTCTTGCTGTGGATGGGACATGCTCTTCTGATCCAGTCCCTCAAGCAGGTTCTTGCTGTCCTGTGGCATATTGCTCTTCCTGCAGGAACGCGGACAAAACCCTGAGCTACGTCCACTTTGTAGCCCTGTGCCATCCTTTGTGACCTGTCTGTGGGTGCCTTTTCCTGCCCCTTCTGCCCTCCGGTTTTACAAACTTGGCTTTCTGGCATGCTTTCAGCCTGGCAGTTGTCACATCGGCTGGTTGCCCTATGGTGGGGCTGAGGACCAGCATTGAGGAGACCTTCGAGGTGCCATTGCAGCAAAGAAGCTGAGGCTCAAACCTGACGGCGGGTTACTTGGGCTAGCTGTCTGCCACGCAGCCCGTGCTTCATTACAGTGTGCGGTCAGGGTCAAAAGGAGCTGAGGTGCAACATGGCTTCAGTGGGGAAGTGGGGGGGATTTCCTTGGCCCTCTGGGATCTTCCATTGCTGGAGGAAAAATGACATTTATGCAGTCTCAAGCTGGTCCCTCTTCCTGTGGGCAATGTGAAGGCTATACCCACGCGCTTTCCCAAACGTGTGCTTTCCTCCCATGCTGCTGGTTGGTGGGTGCCCAGAAGCACCCACTCGGCGGGTGGGACGTGCGGAGCTCGGGACAGCATCCGCTGTGCACGCCCAGCCAGTCCGCGGTGACTGAGCTTGCTTGTGGGGGCTCCGTGTGCTCGGGCTGCTTCCCCATGGGAGCGCTCCAGTGCTCGAGTACGGCTGTGTCCAGTTCTGGGCTCCCCAGTTCAAGAAAGACGAGGAACTCCTAGAAAGAGTCCAGAGGAGAGCTACTAGGATGATAAAGGGACTGGAGCATCTCCCCTACGAGGAAAGGCTGAGAGAGTTGGGCTTGTTCAGCCTGAAGAAGAGAAGACTGAGAGGGGATCTCATCAACGCATACAAATATCTTAAGGGCGGAAGTCAAGAGGACGGAAGCAGTCTGTTTGCAGTGGTGTCCAGCGACAGGACTAGGCCAGCCCAGCCCCATGCGGGCAGCACAGACCTGCCCAGGAGGGCTACCAAGGACTCCAGATGTGACCTGCCCTGAGCAAACGGAACGCTGTCTTTTAGTAAAACCTAACCAAAGCCTGCCTTCTGGCCTGGGGATTACAAAGAGTTAAAGTAAGAGCCCTGTCTGTATTTTGGCTCCCATCTCTCAGACAGTAGGATCAGAAAATACAAGTTTGGTGAGTACTGCGCCAGGGCAGGTTTAGGCTAGACATTAGGAAAAAGTTCTTCACCGAAAGGGTTGTCAGGCTCTGGAAGGGGCTGCCCCAGGGAGGTGGTCGAGTCCTCATCCCTGGAGGTATTTAAAAGAAGGATCAATGAGGTGCTGAGGGACAGGGTTTAGTGGTGGGATGGCAGGGGTAGGTTAACGGGTGGGCTCGAGTGTCTCAAAGGGCTTTTCCAACCACAGTGATTCTATGATTCCATGATTCCATACTAAGCTTTGGGCATTAATTTTTTTCCTGATCTGCACAATTTATTTAAATAACCACCCTGTGAATAACTTTCTAGGCTGGAGGTGAATTAATTCATGGGAGCTAAGAAATGAGGCTGATCTAAAGCAAGATTAAGTGACTAGTTTAAGTTTTATTATGTGTTAAAAACTCCCATGTTGAAAATATTTTATGGAATTTATTACCATTTTGCAATGAAACCAATAGAAAGTTTAAAGAGAAATTTCCATCCTCTCTGGGTGCTCCACCCCAGAGCAGAATGTCATGAATAGGTTTCTGCTCACCTGCAACCAGGGAGGAAAAGTTTACAGAAAAGAATATTCTGTGGTTCATTGGAAAGGGTCACACCAGTGAAGGCAAGCAGCACGAACAAGAAGACATTAAGCTCTGTGCAGTCTCCGGTTTGGATTAGCAATGCCAGTCTGAAGGAGCAGTGAGCGGGTTTGGTCCTTACATTGCACATCCTCCTGCTGCGCAGCTTTGTGTCGGCCATCCAGCCGGAGGGATGCCCCGGCAGTGCCGGCCTGCGCTGGGCCACCAGTGGTCCTTTGCCGACTTGCTTGAGCGTGGCGGGACCTTCTCTTTTCCCGGCAGGTATCTCCGGAGGTCTCCTATTGCCGTGCCATGGGCTCTTAATTTTCTAGCAGGGCGAGGGTGCACTTTGAAGGGGTTTTGTGCAGTCAGACACGCAGTTGTTCAGATTTCTTCAACAGCTGGAAGCAGCAATTTCTGGGCTTAGGTGCCAGGTAATTCCATTGTAGAAGCTAGAAGAAAAAAAAATTATTAAATGACATTAACGGAACAGATACAGCCAAGCTACCAAAACATGTGAATAAATGAAAAGACAAGTTCTTGTCTGTGAGCAAGAGAAAATGAGAGCAGAATCGAAACGAGGAAACGATGAGCAGCAAAGGTAACACGGGAGTGCAGGAACGAGTGTTCCCCAGTGCGCTCGAACGCTGAGTGGTGCCCAGCGCTTCCCAACAGCCAGCCTTTTTACAGTATTTTTGTTGTTTCTTTTCTAAGAGAAACCCGTCTCTTTTTGCTTTTATAGGCCTGGGATGGTGTTCAGGAAGTGAGACTCTGTTTTTCCAAGCACGTTTTTTTGTAGCTGATTGTCGTTTCGTGGCACAAAGCGTTGCTTGGTTTTGGTTTGTTTTTTTAAGCAAGGAAGGATGTGTGTACGAGGGGCCAGGCCTGCCCAGTCCGTTCCAGCTATCGCCTGCGTAGTGAGTAACTGGGAGGTAAAGGGGATTTTCAGTCCACCCTAGCTCCGGGGGGGAGAGCGCTGAACCCATGTGGGGCCGAATGCTCCCTTCGAACTCCGTTGGGGGTACGTGGGTGAGATTTGCCCCCCCAAATGCAATCCTGCTTCATGCGTTGGAACCTCATTTGCAGAGTGAGATTTCAAGGCGATAGGGATGCAGCAGTAGGGGGCTCAGGGGTGACGGGTGACAGAGGCGCCTCTGTGCCGAGCAGCGTTTTGCCTCTGAACACGCGTTTGGGATTTAACCTCCCACTTGTTTGGAAGGCATGGAGCGAGGAAGAATTTCTGTCTTCGTTGCAGTCGTGTTGTAGTCTCAGGAAAATCCATCCTGGGATTTCTGTCCCCACTGCCTTCTGTTGTTCCTCTTCTGTTGCACCCCACATCAAGGGTACTTGTAAAGTCATCTGCTGCACGTGCGTGACACACGGATCTCGCGCCTTGGATGGTGGCGCTTGATAAATGTGTCTGGAAGGAAGTTGTGCTGTGGAGTTTCTGTAGCAGTGAGGAAAACCAAAGTGAGCGGCTTCGGGAAGTTCACAGACGCTCATCTGCAGCCCTGCTCAGCTTCGGTGGGAACCACACGCATGTGTCAGAGAGAGCATAGGGCCTGCCGCTCCACGCCCGCATGGAAAAGCTGGCTGTCCTAACATATGGGTGCCTTGGATTTTTCAGGTAGGTCTTGATTTTGCAGCTGAACCGGCTGCATTGCTGCCTGCTTCCCAAGGCTCGTAGCAAACCTGCCAGCAGAGTGAAGAGTGATAGGAGTGAAGTCCAGCGATGGGGAAGGGGCTCAGCGTGGTCTCCTCCAGCAGCGCTGAATGCAGAGGAGGTTTGGGAGGAGGCTTTTCGTCCTGCTGGGTGGTCCTGTGATGACACCCGGACCTCCGGCTGTAGGCAGTGAATACAGTCCCTCTTCCGTGTGTCCCACCCGTCCTTATGGATGGCACTTCGTTACTTGCTGGCAGCCTGAGATTTGCTCTCCCTATTAAGACAGTCATTACCATTGGGGTTGTAATGATTCCCCAAAAAAGTCCTGATTAACCTGATTTCACAAGGAAGTCCTTACGAATGAGGTGCAGCGCACCACGCCTGGTGTGCCCTTGCGTACTGCCACTGCTGGAGACATGGCTTGCGTAGAAGGAGGAGTGAAGAGGTGTCTGAAAACCAGCTGGTGGGGGGAAAGAGATGCTGAAACGGTCAGCTTTGCAGACGTGATAATTGTAATAAAAATGGCTTGAGAAAGGAGGAAAAAAGCTTTGCTGGAAGCTGTAGCATTTTCTTATCAAAGTGTGCTTCTGCACCTCAGCTTCCCCGAGGGACTTAGGACTTCACAGCAGAGGAAGGACAGCGTCTGTGGCAGAGGCAGTGTTGATGATAAGTCATAGAATCGTAGAATGGTTTGGGTTGGAAGGGACCCCTAGAGGTCATCTAGTCCAATTAAAGGGATAAGAAGTGGGTCAGTTCATCTCCCTTCCCCCTGTTCGCTCCAAAAGCTGCAGCTGTGGTAGATGCAAGCCCAGAGGGAGGCAGAGGAGGTGCAGTACGTTGGGCCTATCTTCCTCCCTGGAGCGAAAGCTCCTTGCCTTGTGTCACCCTCCTGGGGTGCTGGAGAGCCCTGCCCAACAGCAGGGCTGACTTCCCTGGGGGGTTACAGCAGTGGGGTTGGGGGCCCTTCCTAGGGAAAGTCTTTTAGATTGGCTTGGCCTAATAGAAAGGTGAGGAAAAACTTGTGGATGCGGCACATGCTGTGCTGTGTCTGATGGGTCTCCAGGTTTCTGTCCCGCTGTTTGACCGAGGGATGGTGTGGCTGTTCGGTGCGCTGAAGGTGGAGAAGGTAGGGCAGGAGGGAAGCTGCCAGCTGCTCCCCTGTTTTCTCTCCCCACTCTGTATCCCTTCTCCTTCTTACGCCTGCTCCCGGAGCAGTTTTGTGGCTCTGGTCCTGCTGCACATGGCTCTGCCTTGGCTATTTCACCCCAGGAGCAGGTCACCGTTCACCCCAGCACTGCCTGGTGGCAGTTGGGGAGCGATAAAGCCTAATTGCCTTCCTAACGCTGAAGAGCCACGTTACAGTAATGTAGTTTTATTTTCAGTACTTGTGCAGTTTTA
>NW_009260070.1:1223630-1235760 GCF_000687185.1 Egretta garzetta
GTCTCTCTGGTCACGGATTCCCCTGGGGGGTGCCTGGGCAGATGTGCGGTCCCAGCTGCGGCCCCCCGCCGTGCTGCTGGGGGTTCCAGCCAGTACCCTCGCCGGGCTTCCAATGTGGCTGAATCGGCAAGGCACCTCACAAGCTTTAGCATACCCCCTGCCTTGGGGAAATGCCCCTGTCCTGGCCTTGCAGAGGAGGAATGGTGTAGGTTAACTCTCGGCCAAGGTTACCTGGAAGGCTGTGGCAGAGCAGGGAGCTAACCCCAGCCCCCGAGGTCCAGCGTTAATGCCCTGCCTGTTGAATGAACCTTGCAGGGCACTTCTGGCTGAACTGTGTTTCTAGTTCAGAGACATCAAAGGTTTGTGAAAGTATTTAATTGCACAGGCAACGTTCTGTAAAACCTGAGCTTGGTACAGAGGCTGCGGAGCGGGAGAGCGCAGCTGTGAGCGAGATGGTTATGGGTGGATATGGCTGCCCAGGGGGGCTGTGGGGTCTCCTTTTCTGGAGATATTCAACCCCCGCCTGGCTGCTGTCCTGTGCCCCCTGCTCTGGGTGAGCCTGCTTGGGCAGGGGGGTGGCACTGGGTGAGCTCCGGAGGGCCCTGCCAGCCCTGGCCATGCTGGGATTCTGAGGTTCTGTATATATATATATACACACTATAGATGAGGTTCTGGACATAATTTATTTAGCAAAGTCATCAGTCTCAGTAGTAATAGCAGATAATTTTGCCACAGTCTCAAAAGACGATTGGATTTTGGTATGGAGGCTGGTCCTGGTAGAGAAGCCAGCTCTGTAAATCATTCCTAGTGGTTGGAGTTCAAATATTAAAAAGCCGAATCCAGACCCACATGAGTAACTGTCCTGGTTTCTGGTTAAACCACAACAGTAACATGCCTGGATATCAGTGGGGTTGCAGTTTGGTCCTGCTGCATGTTTGGGCAGGGCATTTCCTCTTGTTATTTCTGAAGGAAACAGACTTTGTGCTAGCGGATATCCTTTGCTTGCTTTTCGCCTTCCCTGGTAAAAACAAGATGAGTGGCGAGACATTCAGCTGGGAAGTAAGAAAGAGAAAATCCACTCGTCTCTCAATTGGCTATTTATATCCTCCTTCTAAAAAGCATTATATGATAATGCTCCTTCCCCAGTCCCCGTAGCGGCCTCAGGGCTGTGCTGCCCTGCCACGAGGCTGCCGGAGCGGGACGCGGCTGTTCGGGCGCTGTAGCGTGTGGCTGTGGCGATGGCAATGGGTGGCCTCTGGTTTGGGGGCGATGCCCCCGCATGCTCCGGGTGAGCAGCCCCCCTGGGTGTGCAGGCACCTCCGCTGGAGGGGCAGGGGCGCAGGGAGGAGTTTGGCTGCTCTCTGGCCAGAGGTGGCTTGCAGAGAGTCCGACTTCTTCCCCAGCCCTTGTGCAAGTCAGGTGCTCGCCCTTCTGCTGATACAGGGAGATGGTTCAGCTAGATAGGAAGGGGCTCACCGCTGGGTTTCAACAATGTGAGAGCATTTCTATCTTGATTTAATCAAAGCCACCAACTAATCTCCTCCTGGCATCAAGAGGCTTGGGCCAAAATGGGCTCCCGGGTTAATTGATTTCTTTTTTTTTAATTGCTGCCTGTTGGGGTGGCTGCTCAGCCACCATCCGTCGCTGTACAGCTGAGCTGGAGCCGGAGCGCATCAGAGGCTTAGGAAAGACCTGGGTCAGGTTGTGCGTGTCCTGCCCCGATGTGGAGCGGGACTGGGGGGGGGTGGGCAGGGACAGGGAAGGGAAGGGACCTTTTTTTTTTCCCCTTCCCTGCCACCAAGCTCCAGGGAGGTGGTTGCAGTCAATGTGTTTGCGTGGTTTAACAGCCGCTTGTTTTTTCTGAGTCAGAAATAATTTTCCAGAAATCTGTGCTCAGATGGTGAGCACAGCTGCCCGGTTGGAAGGACGTGTGTGGAGCAGCCAGAGCTGGGAAGGGCTGGGATAAGACATGTCTGCAGCTGCTGGATGACAAAAGAAGGGAAGCAGCCGATGCCACGGCTGTAACATCCCGACCGGCTTCATGTTCCACTTCCTGCCCCGCTCACTGGCCTCAAAGGTGGTTTTCCCAGCAGACATCGCATTGCTGATCCAGTTCCCTTTTCTGTACTTAGTTTTGTGGACACAAAGCAGTACCTCATTTTCGGATGCAGTCATGAACCGCAAGTGTCCACAGCGTTTTGCGTGGGTGAAAGCAGGGCCCTTGATTTGAATAGTTGGCCCCGTCTTTCCCGAGAGTCTCACTGTCACCACGACCTGCCTGAGCTGCTACGAACCCCCTCCCTACCGTGGCATTTTGGGCACCCTGCTCACCAGCCAGTATGGTTTTGCTGGAAATAAGAAAGTTGAAAGCTTTGTGGTTTTGAGGGTGATGGAGTTCTGGGCCGCTATGGTGGTACTGCATGTAGATAATATGAAGCTCTTCGGGGAGGGGGGAAATAAATCTGTGTGCAGGACCTGACCTGCAACAAAGCCAGAAATCTAGGTGCATGTATGGTTGCCTGCATTTTGTCCTCCCTTTACCTGCCCTGAGGTCTTTTGGGGGAGAAAGCTCTGCTCTCAGCCCAGCACGGGATAACTTTCTGCCTCTTGGAGCACGGACAGGGATCTTCTCCATACAGACAGTGCTCAAGTTTTAACCTTCCTTCTTGTCGCCACAGGGCCGTGCCGCTGTCTGAAGGGGAATTACGTCTAACTTGTGCAAGCTATGAATCAAACTTTCTTTGCTGCTAACTCTAATTCCCCTTTTTTGCCGTTGCAGGTTTTGTTGCCAGCTGCTAGTTTGCTGCAACTGATGGATGTTAGAAAAAACTGCTGTGACTTCCTTCAGTCCCAGCTGCATCCCACCAACTGCCTCGGAATCCGAGCTTTTGCCGACGTGCACGCGTGTACCGAACTGCTGCAGCAGGCGAACGCCTACGCAGGTGAGGGCAGGGGCGTCCGTTTGTCGAGTTAGAGCTGCTTCCAGGTACAGCGAGCCGAAGGCTGAGCTAGATCAGCACATCCTGGTGGGTCTCTTGGCACTTCTAGCGTTAGGGCAGGGGAAGGAGTGCTTTATTGGGTTGTAGGCTTCTAACTTGGTGATGCTGCAAATTGTGAAATGTGGTTTGGGCGTAGGGGAACACCTAAGGAGGTAACACCTGATCCCCCAGATCCCGGCCCACAAAATAGTTCCTTAGTACGTTCCCAGTGAGCCCTTGGGCTGCCTGTTCAGCAGCACAGCGCTGGCGTGCTGGCGTCCTCCCCGTGTGCGCTGCCCCGCCAGAGCGGCGGGCAATACTGGGGATTTGTGCGTTCTAGGAATAAACGGCACCGGGCAAAATCAAATCTTGTGGGTGGGAGTGGGAACACGCAGCTAACGCTGCCATGCGGTTTGAGCCTCTGGTCTGTGGAGCCGTGGCCTCTTACCCCAAGGGTGGGCAGACTGCTGTCTCCTTGAGAGTGGATGTGGTTGGCTGCAATAGGTAGGTGCAGGCAATGGCTTTCAGCGTTTCTCCTCTACGTCGTAAATGTAAAGCTGTTCCGAGCAGCCCCACGCTCTTAACTCCCCAGCGCTTTCCAGTCTCCTCCGGCAGAGTTGCCCTTGACCTCTGCTTGGGCCAAGCTGGTAGTTTTCTCTGCTGGGTTTGTTTTTCTGCCTTTCTGTCTATTTGTAGAGGGAAAAATACACCTGCTGTCTCCCAGAGCACCTGCTCAGCCCAGCAGCATTTTCCTTGGTATGGTTTTGTCCTTAATTGGACCATAAGTAGGCTCGGTGGAATAAAAATATGCCCACCAAGTCCTCCCTTAGTCTCCTGCAAATAAAAGTAAAACCTTTTCAGCTGTTCTGGCTGTATTATCCCCTGGAGGAAAAGGTACCCTGGAAGGAATGGTTAATTGTATAAAGGCTTGCTTGTAATATCTCATTAGCCTTGCTTCCAGGCCCCGTTTAATCTTTAACCCAACAAGCAGTGCATTCACTCTATATTTATTTGGTTGTTTGGCAATTAGAAAGTCTGCTTTGTTGTTTTATTGGCCTTCATAAGTCCCGGTTAGTACAACAGCCCGTGTAATGGTAATGGAACTCCATTAATAAAAATGCCATTAAAATTCTTTTCTCTATGTTGTTTATGTAACAGCGTTAAAACAAGACAGAAGTCCCCAAGCTCAAGAGTCCGTGCGTGCATGAGCCCTGTTACTTGAGAAACGCCTAGTTCTGGCCAGTGGATAACTCTGGGAGGTGGAGGAGCCTTCTTGATGCAGGCACAAGTTACTTTATTAAAATCACTAAATATTTTTACCTGCTTCCAACTCGTAACAAGAGATGAAATACCTCTCTGCTGCCAGGTGCCAGTCCAGGATGACTAGGAGCTCATCTCCAGATGCCAGGCTGCATCCAGCTCACTGCCTGGGGAGCATCTCCTGCTTCTCAAGTGTTTGAGGGCAGGAGAGTTCATTAGACCATGTATATGATTTCCAGCATAACAGAGTATTAAACTTCATCCAGATAGCACTATTTTTAGTCAGAGCCTTTGGCTTAGCTGTGGTGTTCTGGTCCCCCATTCGACCAAGTAGGGGCCATGGGTGGGAAAGCCCAAGTGCCCTCCACAGCACCCGATGGGTGAGGAGTTTTCAGGTGTGATCTCCAGGGAGCTCCTCCCTTGAAGTTCTGCCAGCTTTGTGTCCCTGCCATGCTGCCTTCTGGCAGGCAAAGTACTTTGCAGAGGTGAAATCCAGAGGCAGATCTTGCTACGGGGGGAGCTCTTTGGGTACGTGAAGTCCGAGCTTCCCAAAGCTAAAGGGATGAGGGCTTGAAAAAAGCCGCTTCAGATAAAGTGTCTGAGAGTCACGATTCCGTGTTTCAGTCAAAGGTAAATGGCACTTAGCGAATGGCAGGTGAGCTAAAATTGGCGTGATTTGTAACAAATGCTTGCAAAACTAAAATTGTCTGCAACTGGCTAATGATGGTTTGACCTAAAAATTCTTTTCTAGAAAGCGATTCTTTCCTAGTGCCCTCTGGCTAAATGTTGAGCTCAGCAGATCTGATGATCCCTCTTGGGTCTGTATTGCGATCGGTCACAAGTCTCCCAGTTTGGGATTGGAAGCAACGGTGTGAGTTGCTGTATTTTATTTTTCAAGTGGCTCCCAAAGTTACAGCACAGAGGGATTTGGAGGCAAAAAGGGGGAAAAAAAAATAAAAATTTGTACAGTTACAGACAAAGTGGGAAGAGGCCAGGCTGCTGGGGAAGATGGGTGCTGAGGGTTTGGAGCAGGGGAGAGGTTCAATTTATACATTTTGGGGAAAGAATTCAAAAGTGGGATCAGCTCTCCTTCCATTTGTATGCATGGGATGGGGATCCCCCCTCGCCCCTCTCCGTGTCCCCCCTTGCACCTGCAGATTCAGCTGGGTGCCCTGGGATCCCTCCATGTGTACGCACCAACCTGACCCGCTGCCTGATTCGTGTTAGGGATGGGCTTTCCTTTGAACACCCACAGCTATCGAGGACCCTTGCTGCAGTCTCTCATCCAGATGTTGAGCAGATCTCATTCTGTCCAGCGTGTTGAAGCAGACAAGAGCTGCATCTCGAGGTGGCCAGGTTATTTACGGCTTTAGAAAGGCATTGGCACTTTGCTCAGTTGCCACTTCTGATCGTAGTTGCCACTGGGGGGTACTCGGTGGCTTTGCAGAAAGGTGCGTTCCCATTTAGTGTCATTTATGAAAGTGTCTCGTGGGGCTTGTGTTATTTAAAATAACATCAAATTTCTTTAACCTGCTCTGAGACGATTTTCTTTTCCTGTTCCGCCATGCAGCCGCGGCGCCCTGGTTGCCTTGGGTGCCCAGTGCTGCAGTGATAGCCGTTCTCTGGGGGCTGGAGTCCTTCCACTGACTTAAAGCATGGATTTCATTATAATTTTCTGTTCCCCCTTTTCATTTGTTGAACAGAGCAGCACTTCCCCGAGGTGATGCTAGGAGAAGAATTTCTTAGCCTTAGTCTGGACCAGGTTTGCAGTTTAATATCGAGTGACAAGCTCACGGTCTCCTCTGAAGAAAAGGTATGGTAAATTGTATAGCAACAGTGCATGTGGGAATGCTGGAATGTTTCTAGATCTTACACTGGGAACTGTTCTCATGTTATGCTCTTTGGTGGCCTTTTTCCAACAGCGCTGGAAAAGAAAATCAAAAATAATGTGAATCCTAAAACCACATAGAAATGACCTTCGTTGGGTTGTTCTTTGTAGGAAGTAATGATTCTCAGATCCATATCTCTTCCAAAAGCCCTGGGGGACAGAACTGAAATACTTCCCTCTCTGGAAAACTAGGACACTCCCATCTGCTCTTGGTGTAAAGCTTGTGTTACCTGCCGTAAAACTGCAAAAAAAGGTGAATTCCATTAGGCCAGGGAGGAGTGGTGGCTTCTGCTGCATGTCAGACAGAACAGCTAAAGGAGGCCCACAACCAAAAAGAAGGAAGGAAATATTTTTCTAGCATCATCAGTGTTTTTAATGGAAGAGAGGAAAAAAGGCACCGGTTGATGTTGGTTTGTGGTTGAAATGTTCAGCACATCTTGTGTGGTCTGCAGGCCCAGGAAGGAGGGTGACCAGTGGTCACGGTACCCGATGAACACCAGGTCCAGCCCTTTCTCTGGTGCGGGCTTCTTGCGTGACCTGCAGCAGGTTTTGGGGGAGAGGTCTGTGCCTTGAGTCCTGTGGCTCGCCTCCAAATTGTCCCCACGGGGAGATGGGCGCTGGCGGGAGGCCACGGGAGAGCTCGAGGGTGATGTGGCTCGAGATTTCAGGGCCCTTGCCGAATGCCGGCGTTTTGGTGGGGTGAGCCTGGACCCCGGTGTGCCTGGTGCTGCCGGTCTGTCCCGAGCTGGTGGGGCTGCGCGGCCAGGTGCGGACCCTCAAGCTTGCCAGAAAACCTGCGCCGCTTCGTTCAGACCCTGAGCCAGCAAGCTGGGAGGCTTGGGGAGCGCGTGTCCGCCAGCGTGGGGCTAGCGCGGGCGTCTTGGCGAGGCGTTACGAGGTGCCACGCAGGCAGGGCCAAAAAGGGGAAAAAACCAAACGGCCTGAACTCGCAGCGGAATCGCTTTGCGTGAGCCAAGCTGCCTGCAAAGGGAAGGGCAAGTTTAGTAACCAATTTTTCCAGTCCTGCGCAGCATTGTTAAAAAGCTTTTATTGGCCTTGTGCCCAGAGAAATCAAAGTGCTCCCTCCCTCTTCTGAGCTTTATACAATCCATCCCAGTATTTCGTTAGCTGATTGTAAAAGTTGAGAATGCAAGGCAGTGGAAGGAAATGTAAGCCTAAGCTACGCATTCGAAACAACAGCTCGGAATAACGGGAGAGGGGCAGAGAATGGGACTGGGACATAAATGTGAAATATGTGCTGGAGCCCAGAGAAGTGCTGCGAACTGGGGACAGGCTCAAGTGGGGACAGGCTCAAGGCTGCTGTTTTCTCTTAGCTTCACGGCAGAGGAGTGGTTTTCCTGACCTCTATTCTTCCCATCTGCTGATGTACAAGATACATATTCTAAAATAATAAGATATCAATATATTATAAATATATAAAAATGCATATATATGTGTGTGTGTGTGTGTGTGTATCTCTCCATACGCACACGTATATCTCTGTGTATGCATGTGCACGTGTGATGGGTAGGTAACTATTTTGAAGCAACAAGACGTGGGTGAATGCCCGAACCCCCGAGTTGTCCCAGCAGGGTTTCGGGAGCGGCGGTCTCATTGCGGCTCTCAGGCGTGCCCCGCAGACGGAGCATCGCCCTCGCTGGGTGCTGGGGAGCGCGGCCGAGCCCAGCCCGGGTAACGAGGCCAGGGAGGGAAGGTTTGGCCCTGCAACGCTTGGGGGCACGTCCGCCCGCCAGCTCGCCTGCTCTCCCCTTCCTCCACCACCCCCCAACCGATTGAACTATGAAAATACATTCCTTATCTCCGCAGATTTTGGCATAGCAGTATCCCTAGGCCATCAGCACTGCAAAAATTGTCTGCTACCAGAGAAATCTATTTTGATTGTAAGGCGGTGACAACGTTGCCCCATCAATCAAAGATTCCTCTCCTTCCTCTCCCTCTCCCCCTTGCTCTCGCCAGCCTCCGCAGTTGCTGGGGCCCTTTTGGCCCAGGGCAAAGGTTTGGTTTGGTCCCTGCCTGCTCTTTTTGCTGGCGCTGGGTACTTTGAAGACCATTTTATCAGTGCATTCCGTGCCTGACCTAACTGGGTCTTTAATGACAGCAGTGTATGCAGCAAGGAAAAACTATAAAACCCCATGTTTAGTGACATTTACTGACGCTGTGTGACGTGGAGGGGCTTCCAGCCCTCGAGAAGGGGCTCCTGCCAGCTCAGAACAGTGATGAAAGAGATTTTTAAAAGGGTTGGGATTTTTGGGTTGGGGATTTTACATGGCGTCCGGTAGTCAAATCATCGCCTCGTGCCACTAACGTGCAGCAGAAGCTGATGCACAGTTTGGTCCTCGCTCCTGGGAGTATTTTAACAGCTGGATTAAGATTATTCTTGCCCCCCGCCCTCAGTTAGGAATCAGAGCTGACGGAAGGTGCCAGAATCTGATTTTTTTTTTTTAAATTTTCTGTTATTTTTAGAGTAGGCACAGCAGAGTAGGGGCAGTGCCTGCCTGACTCGGGAGTGGTCTCCAGCACTGAGGCAGCAGTTTGCTCCTCGTGCACACTTGCTTTGCCTTCCTTTAGGGCTTGTTCACCGTCATCTTGGTCTGTAGCTGGGTATGTCCCGGTCCCACGACCCGCGTGGTAGCTCAGCATTTGTGCAGAAGAGGTTAATGAAAAGCAGGTTTGTTGGCTAAACCTTTGCTTGATGCACCTTCCATGCTCATTAGCAATTAAAAATCTCACAGCCACCTAGTTTGTACTTTAACGGCCTCATAGCCAAAGTGAAATTGCTTGTTTATTTTCATTTTAAAATACGTAAAGGTTCTGCAGGAGTTGTCTTCCTCTGCCTTCGCTGGGGTTTGGTTACATGGCTCCCCATTGCGTTGCTTAAAGCTTCATTGCAGCGCCCTGAATTGCAAACAGTTCAGCAAGAGCATTTGTTGCTGTGGGAAATGAGGCTGGTGCTTTACTGCTTTTTTTAAGGGTATAGTTAGGTCTAGGAGGAGGAACCCCCTTTCCTCTCGGCCTCCCCTTCATGGGAGGACGCCTCTGCCGGTGCCTCCCGCAGATACATCTGCCGGCAACAACTGGGGACTGAGGGACGGCGCCCTCGGTTCCGGTTAATTTTGACAAATTAGTGACCTCGGACCGAACAAAACGGTTTCTTGGGGAGTGACGGGAGGGTTGGAAAGAAGGAAAAAATATCTGTGCAAATTGGCCTGACCATTTGGTGACCCCGGAGGGAAGTGGAAGCCAAGGGCATGTGCCGAGTGTGCCAGGGCGAAGGGCCGGCGATGCCTTTTGGGGGAAGCGTGGGATGGCCGGGATCCACGGGAGACGGCTGGGCTCAGCCCCCGTCAGTAACCCAGTAGCAGGAGCAATTGGGGAATTTTCCCTGCCGATGCGAGTTAGGGGTTGGAATTTAACGCTGACTCTGCGGGGAAACTCCACGGCAAGGGCCCAGATCCTGCTGCGCAGCTTCCGAGAGGGCGCCAGCCCCTCTCCTTGCCGTGCTGGGTGCTTTCAGGCAGCCTTTCCCGCTCCCAGTGACATTTTTAGGCCTTTCTCCTGGGAGGAGCGAGGCTCGCAGTTATGTGAGCACACGCGTATTCACGGCAGGAGCCCACGCAGGAGGCTTTGCCCGCGCCCGCTCGTCGCACGGGGCTCGGCGTGGCTCTGCTGCACGGGGTTGCTTGTGCCCGGTTGGTCGTGGAGGCGAAGTCTGGATGCTTATCTGAACCGGTTGGATCTGGGAGCAGAGCTGGGGTTTGGTTCAGACCAGCAGCCCAGCCTGCCCTTGTTTGCCTGCAGAAGTATCCGGGTATTTTTAGCGGTGAAACGCGTGCGTGGCTGCAGACAGGGGTTTTCCTGCGCGGGTGATGAACTCGTCCTGAAGAATTCTTGGGTTTTGGGGCGGGGGGTCGGAACCGGTGCAGTGATTAAATACGATGGTGAACGTAGTGACTTACTGCATAGCCAGACACCTTTCGGGAGGGGAGAGCTCTCTTATCAGGAGTAATCGTTGTGGCTGATTTAGCGAATAATGTCCCGTGCAAATGTCAGCAGGCTAATTAAGTTTCCTGGCTGCCTTCCAGGACTAATGTCCAAGAGGTGTATGATTGTCCTGGACACACGCTGAGCTTCCAGAGTGATCCGGCACATCTAGATGTGAGGTTGCTTATTAATATGCATGGGCAGCTCACCGCTTGGCTGCCGGGGCGCTTGCGCTCTGTGCGTAGTCACGACTTGGTCATCTGTTTGATGGAGACCTTGCACCTCCTTCCTTCCATACTGTAAAATCGCAATGCTTCTGATTTGGGGTAGGTGACTGTGCAAGCTGCTTCTCTCTTCTCCGTTTAATTGTGCTTTATCTGTGTAGGTCTTTGAAGCCGTTATTTCTTGGATAAATTATGAGAAGGAATCTCGCTTAGAGCACATGGCTAAACTGATGGAGCACGTTCGCCTGCCCCTTTTGCCCAGAGATTATCTTGTACAGGTTAGTCTGCAAATAAGTAATTAATACTTGCACTTGAACTGCTGGTAGCTCCTTAATCAACAGCTTGGCTGTTTGTGTCTGAGATGGGTAATTTGGCATGTTGCTGAGTCTGTAAACAGAGGAATCAAAGGAAAAACGGGGTGGACTCTGAAATCAATGGGTGTGCGCAGAAACCTTCGTGTAAACGTGCCCTGTGCTCGGCCGGGCCAAGGGCAGAGCTCCTGCCCCTCTTGGGGGAAGCGTTTGGAAGTTAATATCTTGGGATTTGTCACCCAGAAGATACCCAGGTGGTGGTGTTACGAGCTCGTGCAGGTTTTTTCCCTAATGCACAGGTAAATTTAGCTTGGTGAAAACCCATCACGTGTGATAATATTGGCTGAAGATGTGCTCTGCGCATAGAGGTGGGTCTGTGTGACTGGTGGGTGAGATGCTCTCTGACTTAGAGGTTGTTCTCGAGGAGTTAATTCCTGGGATCTGGGCCTTGATAATGAGCTGAGAATCCCCAGAGAAGGAGGAGATGGAATATGGGCTCTTTGGCTACTGCGCTTTTGTCATGTGTCTAAAAAACCCAATACAATTGAAATAAAATCGGTATTCACAAGATGAACCCATCACGTATTTTTTTCTCTCAACTGTATCTTCTGCTCGAGGAAAAGATATTGCCTCTCCTTAAAAATTCTGACTCAAGTAAAGAAGTTACTTATTTTGTATCCAGACTCCTGGTGAATTCTTCTTGGCTAAGTGTCTGGTGGGGGGGAGGAGGGGTAAATGGAGGGAGCACCGCTCCTCGTGAGCAATACTGGAGAAAGCTGAGGACTGTGGATGTTACTGCCTGTGCTTCTTTGGGAAGAGCTGGAAGTCTGTGTTCGTCTTCTGCATATTTTTTTTTTTTTATGTTGGTGCTTTGGAAGAGAAATTCCAGGTTTCACGTTCTCTCCACAAAGCTCCTTGTGACCTGTGCCACCAAGTGCTTCAGTGTAAATGATCTCTCATGTGTGTGCGTGTTCTCAGACAGTTGAAGAAGAAGCCTTAATCAAGAATAACAACACCTGTAAAGACTTCCTTATCGAGGCCATGAAATACCATTTGCTTCCTCTGGATCAAAGGCAACTGATAAAGAATCCCAGAACAAAGCCGAGGACTCCCGTGAGCCTGCCAAAGGTAAGGCGAGCCGGTCGCGTCCTTACCGGTGGCGTTTGCTGTCTTTAAAGGAGCTTGCACACTTGCCACGTTACTTCTCACTGACTCCACGATTGTCCTTTGACTCCCTCTTCTGGTATTGCCTGCGCCCACCATGGATACATAGTTTGGATAAGCTTAGATAAACCCTCAAGAGCAGCAGTGTCTCTGCTCCCAGGGGCAAGGGTCTGCTCTCAAAACATTTTGTCAGCCACCAGTGGTTTTGCGAATGGCTGTTGCTCCTGGAGCTGGGGCTTGGGACCTGCTGACCCGTGGAGCGGCCGCAGGCAGCTGCCCGCAGTGCTCGGCGAGCGTTCTGCC
>NW_009260070.1:1236117-1237451 GCF_000687185.1 Egretta garzetta
TCCGGCAGGGAGCCCTGCTGGGAGGGGCACATCACAGTAGGTGCCTTTCCTTTTCCCCTCGCCAGAATCGGAAGCCAGGAAACAATGGCACCCAGAGCCCTGGGCAGGAAGGCTGAAGCAAATTTCAATAGACTCAAAGCAGCTACTGAATAAATAATCCCCGTTACACCTCGCGTTTATCCTGCAGGCATGGGATGCTCTCGCCACCACTTTATTAGCGAAGAAAAAAATGACAACAGAAACTATTTTCCCTGTGCTCCGGAGATAAGCGCGGTTTGGCACGATGTCTCTCGACAGACTGTCGCTGAAGTTATTAATAGGCATGTTGGAGATTGTAAGACATCAAAGCCAGAGCGTACTATTTTTCTAAGCACAAATCACAGGGAGCTTGGTCTGTGGGATGGTGGATGAGATCTGTGCTATGAGGGACTGCTCGGATGTTGGACTGTCCATTGAGAAATTCTGGTTCTGCAGAGCGCGTTGGCGTGCTGTGTCCTTTCTGCCTGCTGGCGTGAAGGTGAAGTTGGTAGAACATAGCTTTGGGGGTACCACAAAGGGCTGAAACAACCCTTGTTCAAGGACTAAAGCAGTTAAGGAGAAAATGAGCAGTGAACCAGCGAGTTCAGAGGTTCTCAACATCTTCTGTAGCATGACCTATGAGTACAACCCCACATCTTCTGCAGGTCTCTCTTCCCTTCTTTTTAACTGCAAAGAAAGGGGAGAAGGTGCTGATCTTCCAGCAATCCTGTCACTGAGGAACTTTCATCTGGTCTGTTGGTCCCGCTGGTGGGGGATTACTGTCTGCTGTCATATCTCTTAGTTCTGTAACCGTGTGAAGCTCTGCAGCTTTCTGTGGAAGGCTGTTACACAACCAGTAGTCCGGCTGATAATTTAGACTCGATTTGCTTTCTAATGTCACGTTCTCATCTTTGCAGATCAAACAGCGCACTATTTGCATACCCTTCAAATTTTTCAGATCGCTGTCTAGCTCGGTACTGTTAAAGCAGCCACGACTGGAGTTGAGCTCGTTACCCGTGCGACCTCGAGTGACGAGCTTACCCCCTCGGTACTCTCAGCTGCCCTGCAGAGGCTGGAGCCAGTTTCCCACCTACTCTTTGAAGCCCTGGTACCTGGCTTCTCGCTCCTTGGCCTTGGAGAAATGCGATTGTCTTGGGTAGTGTTTGCTCCTGCCGATCTGCCGTGACGAGGGCAGCAAATCCTCCCTCTCGCTGGCTGTGGAGGGTGGAAGGAGACGTGTTCAGAACAAAGTGCAGGTCGAGCTGTCTGTAGGTGCCGGTGGCGTAGACGCCGCCTATACGAGCCTGGGTCTGCGG
>NW_009260070.1:1237463-1241211 GCF_000687185.1 Egretta garzetta
GGCAGCCCGCCAGTGCTGAGCTCCACCCTCCGGGGGCCACTGCCCTGGGAGAGTCCATGGGGAGTTTGGCTGCTGGCGGCAGACGGGACAGGTTTGGGAAGGGCCACCCTGCATGCCATCCAGGTCCTTGCTCTTTTCTGCCGGTGTCCACCGCTTGCCGTTGCTGGGAGCGGAGCCTGGGGCTGGACGGACCTTTAGGCTGGTCCGGCAGAGTGGTCCTTGTGCTCCTGAGCTTGCCCTTGATCACCTTCACATAGATCTTCCCTATCAGTGAGGAATTTAGGGTTTAATTACTAGACTTGCATCAATACATGTTACAGCCAAAAGCCCTAATGAAGCTGACAAATGACTTCCTTCGGCAGCCCAGCACCCCGGGTCTTAACAGTCCTGGTGATTTCCCCGCGTGTTGCCTTCCCCGCAGGTGGCAATACAGCTGTCAGGTTTTATTTGCTAAGTGGCATCAATTATTTTTAGTGCTGCCATGGAGATAATGACTAAGCAGTGGGCTGGCTCTGGAAATTATGCTGGGATCTTCACTTAAACATGCTTGTGCAGCGAGTCGTGCGTGTGCCGCGGCGCCAAGCGGGTTTGTGTTTCACGGGGAAACGGGGCAGGCTGCCCGCCACCGAAATGGTGAGGAGTGGTTAATGGTGCCGACATATTTAGTGTGCATTAAGCTAGAGATAATTTTTCCCCCCCTGCAGAAGCTTTTCGTGGGCCTGCAGCGTGTTGTTAGCAGCTGCTCTTGACCAGGTCGTGCCGATGGTTTCTTTGCAGGGAGCAGCTTCCCGGGCTGGTGGCTGAGGTTTTCTACCTCTCATCTTCCCTCTCCAGGTGATGATCGTGGTGGGAGGGCAAGCGCCCAAAGCCATCCGCAGTGTGGAGTGCTACGATTTTGAGGAGGAGCGGTGGGATCAGGTGGCTGAGCTTCCCTCAAGGAGGTGCAGAGCAGGTAACAGGAACCTTTCCTGCAACCTTCTTCATTTTCCCTCTCCAGGGCTGGCTGGATGTCCTCAGCTGTCCCTTCAGCCTTCCCCTGTGCCCTGGCCTCAAGCATCTTCCTTCCTGCTCTTTCCCATCAGTGTTTCCCCTCCTCCCGTCCCGCTGGCCTGGCAGCCCGCAGGGATCCAATTTTACTGCTGGTTTCCTGGTGAAAATCAACGGAGCTGAGTCAGTCCTCGGTGCTGAGGAGTGGGCGATGGAGAGCAGATCCGTGAGCTGGGAGTGTTCCCCCGCAGACACCCGAGCGGGCTGCGAATGCGGATCACCATTTGGTATCCTCTCTGGCTCTGAAAATTACTTACCCAGGTGTGAAATCCATCTGTGCCTTATGTTGCCGTTTAGTTATGTGCGTTTCACCTTCCATATGACACGTGTGTTTTACCATTCTTGGCCCCAGTGCTCCCAACCTGCAGGAGATGCCAGACTTGCCCGCGTTCTGCTCTCCCCTGCTGTCACACACACCTCGACAGACGCCCGACGATGCTCCGTTCCCAAGCTGTTTGTAAAACCTCCGTAAGATCTCTCTTCTCTTTTATCAGGTGTGGTGTTTATGGCTGGCAATGTTTATGCTGTCGGGGGCTTTAACGGGTCCTTACGGGTGCGGACGGTCGATGTGTACGACGGCGTGAAGGACCAGTGGACGTCCATAGCCAGCATGCAGGAAAGGCGAAGCACGCTGGGCGCAGCCGTGCTCAATGATCTCCTCTATGCAGTGGGCGGCTTTGATGGCAGCACCGGTAGGTGACTGAGCAAAAATCGGGCAGTGCCTGACCCCAAAAAAATGTTCTCAGAGACCCCTACAAAAGCTGCTGAGTGTTAGTGAGGTTCCTGCGCCCTTCCTCTATGATTTTGTAGAGAGGGAGCCAGCGATGGGGCTTACTGCGTGTGGCAACGAGCCCCGTGCGTGTTCTGACCCATCAGTAATTGCACAGTATCTCACCCTCGGTTTTTTTCTTTAGCGATACAGTTCTTTCAGTCTCGTTCTCTGCATGAATACGCTTATTCTAGACTGAAAAGGGTTTTTTCCCTTGTTTTAGTTAAATTTTTCATAGCAACATGAATAAAAAGGCATCTTACGGGGTACGTGTGCCTGGGATTTATCTTGGCATAACGGCCTGTTTAGAGTCACGCCTCTGCTGCAGAGCTTTGCCACTTGGTTAAGCCCTGAACTCACGGTTTCAGCTGGTGATGGGTACAGTGCAATGGGTTCTCCGGGAATTTTCAAACCTTTGCATGGACGTTTTGTAATGCTTGAAAGGACGTGGGACTTTTGGGCTTGGAATCTGGACTCTGCTCCACCTTGCTGTCCCCAGCGCACCCGGGGGGGCAGCGGTCCCAGGGCAGGGGCCGTGGGGTAACAGTTTTTCCAGCTGCTGAAGAAGTGGCGTTGAGATGCTGGCACCAGCTGAAAGGCGAGGGATTAGAAAACTGGGTTGCAGGAGCGTGGGGGGAATTACGGGCTTGGGAGGAGGTGGAAGGCAGATGGAAGTGCAACACCAATCTTTTTTTCTTCTCTTTTTTTTTAATTAGAAAACCTGTGTATCCCCTTTTTAACTAGGTCTGGCATCAGTTGAGGCCTATAGCTATAAAACCAATGAGTGGTTTTTTGTGGCTCCCATGAACACAAGAAGAAGCAGTGTTGGAGCTGGAGCTGTGGAGGGTAAGAAAATCAGCAGCCATTTCCATCAAGCAAACGTTCCTGTGTCCAGCAGAAGCCTGGTGAACATTTAAACGCAATAGGAGGGAACTGCAGGAACTGTTCTCTAGACTGTCTTTAGTTGGTAAAGAGTTGTTTTATATGGCGTAATCGCTGCAGCTTTTTCCATTCTCCTCTTTATCTTAGTGAAAAATCACGTGTAGCTTTCCCAGAGCCTCAGACCCCTATCGGACCAGCCCGTGCCTCCTCTCCATGCCATTAGGTGTGTGCAGGTTTCTTTGAATCCTTATTGTCCCTGGGCTGCTTCCTGCTGGTGAGAGCGAGTGGCGTTGTGCAGCGTACGCTGCTGCCGTCAGCAGACACCGCGTGGACGGGGTACCCATCACAGAAAATCTGCTCGGCGAGAGAAGCAGGAGCGTAGTTCGTCCCGCAGCCCTGGTGGTTTGGCAGGAAGACTAAAACCTGCGTTTTTTGAGATCGGGCTCGCCGGCACGCGCCCCACGGTTTGCTGTGGTTCGTAGTGAGCAGGGACGGGCAGCAGCGGGCGCTGGTAGTGGGGCTGTTCGAAAGAACAGTTTAAGCAGGAACTTTTTCTTCCTTTAGCAAACTCAGTTCTGGAGCGAGTGAAAGGTTTTGCCTGGCCGTGTCTCTAGCGTGGCGTAGCAGTTTGCAGTTAGTACAGCGCAGAGCAGCTGCTGGCACAAGCCTTGCTATGAACTGTGCTTTGAAGGGGCTTGGTTTGATCCGTGTGCGTGGGAAATACATGAAATGTGTTTACGTGAGAAGAGGGAGGGAGGTAAAGTCAGAATCAATAGCGACAGTTGTGCTAAATTTGCATATTTAAGAAGCGTTTCCTTCAAAATTGGCCCATGCTTGTGAAGTGCTGGGCTGCTGGTAGTGAGTGGGATTTGCTGAAGTGGGTCAGTCACTTGAATGTGGAACAAATATTAAGCACATACCTGGGAGACGCATTTCTAGGGACAGATTTTCTACCGGGGACATGGGACATCCTTTTCCTTTGCTTTGTTTGAAAGTGCAAATAAGTGTTGCACATGTTGGAGTCCATGATGAAAAACAAAAAAGAGGGCA
>NW_009260070.1:1241247-1246423 GCF_000687185.1 Egretta garzetta
TGAAGATGATCGATTTGGTGTCTGCGGTTGCTGAAAGTATTGAAGAATTTATGCCAACCAGGGAACTTTATCTTGCCTTGCTCTGTCTGGCATGCTCGCCTTGTTTCATTGACCAAAACCAGGCAGGTTGAAACAACAGCGCAAATAAGAGTTTGAAATGTTTCTGGAGGTAGGAAGATGCAGAGGGAGCGCAGTTGTAAACCTGATCCTTGCAAACCTCTCCTAGTGACCGCAGCCCGAGGAAGGCATGAGCGGAGCTGAGGGAGAACAGGGCTCAGAGGCAGGACCACGGGAAAGAAAAGAGCTGGCCTGGTCTTGGAGCCTTGCAGACATCAAGCAAATAGGAGGATGGAAAAGTGTGAGAGTGTAGATGATAACTGCTGGTGGGAGTCTCATGTGATAAAGGATTGCATAGCTCATTTGTGGCCAGGCTCTGCAGTTATGGACTGAAAATTGGTCTTATTTGGGGGGTTTTGTACAAAAATTTGGGTTAGGATTTTCCTACATGCTTGCTGAAGTGCATTGATGGTTGTTGAAGTGCATTGATGGTTGTTGCAGTGCCCAGGAGGCCTGGTCTAGAACCAGAACGCCTTTGTGCTAGGTGGTCTAGTAAAGAAACACAGCAAGACCCTCTCTGCCCAGAGGGTTCCCTGCCTCACTGCAGAGCGAGCTGATAGCTGGTACGGGGAGCTGGGGGGGCTGTCGGTCGGGCCTGAGCATGGGGGGCATGCGGAGCATCGGCCGTGTTTCGTGTGTGGTGCAGTCCCGTGGCATCTGACTGTGTTTTCCCGGTCTCACTAGGTGCGTGTCACCCAGCCTCCCTGGGGTTGAGGCAGGGAGGGTCGGGTACCCCGTGCTGCGAGGGTCTCCTGCGTTATCTTCCGTGTCGTGACCACTTGGCCTGAGTGAGTGGGCTGGCCTCGGCTGCGCGGGCAGCATTGGTGGGTTTTCATTTGGCCTAGGTTCTCCAAAATCAAGTCTAGGTTTCCATGCAGGTATGATATCAACCGAAGAGGCTATTGCCTATTTATTGCTCGTGTGTTATTGTAATTAATATGCAGTATTGACCTTTGACAGCACACTTTGCCTCGTGGCTCCTGAACAGGAGGAAACACTCGATCAGCAGAACATGCTTTGATGTTGCCTCTTCTCCTGGGCCAACATGTCATTTGGAAAACCCTCTGGGCTTTTGGCTTCTGATTAAGCTGTCGTGACCTGTATTTCCTTGTCTTAGCTGACACCTTTAACAGCTTTAACAACCCTCCCGCCTGCCTGTGAGTTTACTTCAGGCCCTTTCGGTAGGATTTTCCCCAGATATCCCAGCACGTCTCCCAGGGCCTCCCTCAGCTGGGTCTGTCCTCACCTGGGGCCATCAGGCATGATGGTAACGTGAGTCAGTCGTGGCCGTGATGCCGATGCCAATGTGTGTCTCTTCCAGGTAAGCTCTATGCCGTGGGCGGTTACGACGGAGCGTCCCGTCAGTGCCTTAGTACCGTCGAGCAGTATAACCCAGCCACCAACGAATGGACCTACGTAGCCGACATGAGCACTCGGCGCAGCGGGGCAGGTACTGGCTCCAAGACGTGTTCTTAAGCGTGGATGATCGCTGGGTTCTCCTCTGCTCACGGAAAGGAAGGAGAAGTGTTTTGGCATTGCTGGGCTGGCAAGTGCAACCTGTTATTTCCCCTTCCTTCCCATGAGGGGAAAAAAGTAATTGCTTGGAAGCTCTCAGCAGCTCTCCTGACTTAGTTAAAATCTGCCAAATTGAAATTAATTTCTGGATTAATGGAATAATGCTCAGTGTTTCTAAGTAGCCTCGCTAACAGATGCGTCTCACTTGTGAGCAGAGAGTTATCTTTCCAAATCGCCAGCTGCAGGCTCAGCCTGGGGCTGGAGAGCCAAGCTGCGCCTCCGCTCCCCTATCATTTGGGGGCTGCCAGATGGATTTGCCTTTTGGATCTTCGCTCCAAGCGTCCAGTGGGTGCTTTGCAGCACAAAGCACATCTGCACTGGGGGATGTGCAGGCCAAGTCAAGGTAACAAAATTCAGCTCAGATCGCCCCTGCTAAGCTAGTTTTTAGCGTACCTTCTGCTGGCAAGAGTGGGTGATCTGGAGGATTAGAGGAGAGGACGCGTAAAAAGGATTGTATGCCAGGCTTGGTGATTCCTAACTTACTACGTGACACTTGGCCAGGTAGGCACTTGTCCTCTCTGGGGCCATTCCTCTCTGAAAGGGGTAAAATCTCTTGCCCACTGCATTTAAAATCAGATGAAAAGGAAAGTTCCAGCATTGGTCCTGTTCTCAGTGCGGGCAGCGGGTCCGCCCTGATGTCGAGCCGCACAGTTCTCGCTTTCCCATGGCCAAAGGGCACTTGCCCAGAGGCCGCCGAGCCCGGGGGCTGCCCTTTGCCGGGGGCTGAAACGGCCCTGCCGGCTCAGCTGCGGTGGGAATTCCCTCCTGAGCTGGGCAGCGAGCCCGTTCTCTGCACATGCCTGTCTGTCCTCACTTTAATACCTTTTCTGTAGCTCAGGTGAGGCGAATGTGGTCATGCTCCCTTGGTTTGAATTCAGTTGAAGAGATTTTTAGCATCTGCTTGACGCTTACACCTAGCCCAGCATGACCTCCTAGGAGAACAGAATGAGTATCTCGTGGTGCTGACAGCACGTTGGAGCTCGTGCCTGTAGTGAGATGGATTTTAGGGAATTATTCTTTGTTTGAAACACTCTGCTCTGAGCACTGCTTTGCAATTACATCTCCCCGTGGCAAGGCCGGTGTTAGGAATGCTCTTGCTTGCCTGCCAAATAGCCTTGCGATTTTCCGTGCCCAACCTGAAAGCTGAGCTCCTCAAGTTCTGGTTGTCACCCAGGCACCCCTCCAGCATGCACCGGGAGGAGACTGCCCAGTGCGCTCATCCCAAGTGCAGCCGCAGCGCGGTCTGGCTATCGTCCAGCTCCATAAACGAAGCCGTGCCCAGAGCTGCTGGCATTGCCGTCCCGATGCTGACATCTAGCGGAGGTGAGGACGGTGGCCCCAAGTCCCTGGGGTCACCCCAGTCCAGCAGTGGGGCTGTGTGGATGTGCGGGTGCTGGCCATCCTGGGTTTGCTGGGCTTCCCCCTCCTGGCAGGGATGTCCCGTCCGTGTGTGCCCGGCATCGCCGCACAGGGAGGCAGTTTTAGGGGGAGAAGCCTTAGAGTCTTTCTGACTCTTTCACTCTCCTACTTGCTTAAATCAGTTTACCAATTAAATTATTTCTTAAAAGTGTAAAATTTTTGCCAACAGCTGTGTATAGTCAAGTGCCAAGGTGCTGCAAACCCGGGCTGCTGGGCTTAGACATGGTAGGCTTTCCTCACCAGTTAAATGAGTTCCCATTCCCCAGTCAACTGGGAGGCACCCGCTTTGGGGCCAGGATGTATACTGGGACGTGTTCTGCTCTTCTTAGACGGTGCGCGTTGGAATACCTCAACCAGACTGAGAATTTCACCCAGCAGGGTGGGTATTTATGGCAGTTAGAGATCGATTACCAGAGTTCTCCAGAGATGAACCGTGAATCCCAGTGTCATGCTGGGATTTCAGCAGCTCTTGGTGCAGCGGGAGATGGCTGGTCAAAGCCAACCCAGCAGCAGCAAGCTAAGAAGATCCAGAGAAGAGAGAGGTGATGGTGGTAGGCTTGTGGCAGCATTCCTCTCCCCCAAACAGTGGTGCCCCTGCTGGGGTTTTGATTCATCAGTTGGTCTCAGTTAGGTGCTGGCCCCTTTTTGGGTGAGGGAGGAGCACTAATGCTCAGATGGTTTCCCTCCCCACCTCATGCTGCTGTCCCGCAGGTGGAGCACGGTGGCTGCTGTGGTCCGTGCTCCTGCTGACCATGGCCAGACTCGGAGCAATGGGACACATTGTATTTTTGGGATGTGACAAATCACCAGGAGATGTTCCCGTGGCACAGGAGCTGCCGAGCCTGGATGGTCCCTGCTCCCAGCTCTTGTGCTCTCCTTTCCCTGTGCACATGGCAAACGGGAAAGATATGGGCACAGGGACCAACCTGAAGACCCATCGGTTTCACGCTGGCAGGGCCCCGCTCTTCCCTGCGCTCGCCTTTCCAGCTCCCTGCCTTTCCCTCAATATTCAGCATGAGTCCATCCTCAGGGCATGGGGGCCGTCCTGCTGGTTAAAATGATTGCCCGTGGTTGACATGATGCAGTTCAGATCTATGTTTCTGTTTTACTAACTTCCCACCTTGTTAATTTTAATAGAGGCCTTTGAACCTATTAACGAAGATATGTTGCTGGAAGTTTTAACTCTCACGGATTGGTGAACACTTCAATTAATTTTCTTAATATTAGGCAGCAGCACCCTCAGATCCCTGTAATTCCCAGAGGTTGAGCCAGGGGCCTGCGTAAGTGGCCTTGGAGGCACCTTGTGTGTGCCAAGTGCTGCTGCCGTGTTTGGGGGCAGGAGTGGGGGGGGAGAGGAACCCAGTGGCAGGCTCAATGACTGGAGCCAGCAAGTTGTTGAGAAGAGGAAGAGCGCCCAAGGGATGAAGCCACGTGGCACAAAGGCAGCAGGAAAAGCAAAAGCAAAGCTCCTGGAAGTGGGAATCATGCTGAAAAAAGCAAAGGGCCCCATGGCAGAAAAGACTGGGCAGATAGGGATGAGGTGGGGTGGGATGCAGTGGAGAGGGAGGTAAAGGGAAGAGAAGTCAAGTTGGTCCAAAGAGATCAAATAAAGGCAGAGGAATGTTGTGGGACTAGACTATTGATCTCAGGTAGACCTGAGAAGGGGCACAGCCCTGAAAGGTGGGATGTCTGCCCGGCGTTACTGTGCAGGTCTGCTGCAGTGCCACGTGGTGGTTGGGTGGAGAGTCGACCATGTCCCAGGTGAGCTTGAGGCCTATGTGGCCCGTGTTTTGGGAATGCCTTGGAGAGGCAAGGCAATACCCAGTAGAAGACCCAGGGATGTGCGACCCTTTTCCCTGTACGTTTGGCTAACGCTGGGCTCTGTTGGGCAGGTGTCGGTGTTCTCAGCGGGCTGCTGTACGCTACCGGGGGCCACGATGGGCCCTTAGTGAGGAAGAGTGTGGAAGTCTACGATCCAGGAACCAACACCTGGAAGCAAGTAGCAGACATGAATATGTGTAGAAGAAATGCAGGTAACCACAAGAAGCCTTCCTGTGGTGGTTGG
>NW_009260071.1:0-875 GCF_000687185.1 Egretta garzetta
GGACATGGAGATGCAAGGGGAAATGGGCGTGCAAGAGGACATGGGCGTGCAAGGGGAAATGGACATGCAAGGAAGAGAGGTGGGCGTGCAACGGGACCTGGACGTGCAACGGGACCTGGACGTACAATGGGACATGGACGTGCAATGGCAGCTGCAAGAGGACATGGGCGTGCAAGGGGACATGGGCGTGCAACGGGATGTGGATGTGCAACGGCGGCTGCAAGAGGACATGGGCGTGCAAGGGGACATGGGCGTGCAACAGGATGTGGATGAGCAACGGGGACATGGGTGTGCAACAGGACATGGCTGTGCAAGAGGACATGGGCGTGCAATGGCAGCTGCAAGGGGACATGAGTGTGCAACAGGATGTGGATGTGCAACGGGACATGGACGCTGCAAGAGGACATGGGCGTGCAAAGGGGCATGGGTGTGCAGGAGGACATGGGCGTGCAACAGTGGCTGCAAGGGGACATGAGCGTGTGAGGGGGTGTGGGCGTGCAATGGGACGTGGATGTGCAACGGTGGCTGCAAGAAGACATGGATGTGCAAGGGGACATGAGCGTGCAACAGGATGTGAGTGTGCAACAGCGGCTGCAACAGGACATGAACGTGCAACGGGACATCGATGTGCAATGGGATGTGGGTGTGCAACAGGATCTGCAACAGGAGGCGGGCGTGCAATGGGGCGTGCAAGATCAGATTAGCGTGCAATGGGATGTGGGTGTGCAAGAGGGCGTGCAACAGGACATGCAGCAGCGCCCAGGTGTGCGAGAGGTGGCGGGGGTGTGACGGGGGCATGCGATGGGCCAGGGCGGGGTGCCGGGACGTGGGCGTGCAAATGGGGTGTGCAAATGGGGCGTGCAAGGGGACGGGAC
>NW_009260071.1:10587-12089 GCF_000687185.1 Egretta garzetta
GTTTGCACACTGAGCATGGCCCCTTGCACAAGCACGGCCCCGTGCACGCTCACGCCCCCGCGCACACTTGTGAGCACGGCCTCGTGCACCAGTGTGCGCACCCTTTGCACAAGTGCCCCCACCGCCCCGTGCACACTCACCACCCCTTGCACACTCACCACCCCGTGCACACTCACCAACCCTTGCACACTCACAAACCTTTGCACACTCACCACCCCGTGCACACTCACCAACCCTTGCACACTCACAAACCCTTGCACACTCACCGCCCCGTGCATGCTCACCACCCCTTGCACACTTCTGACCCCATGCACAATCACCACCCCTTGCACGCTTGCAGTCCCTTGCACACATGTGAACCTGTGCAAGCTCCCCACCCCTTGCATGCTCACAAGCCCTTGCACACTCGTGAGCACGGCCCCATGCACCACCATGCACACCCTTTGCACAAGCTCCCCACTGCCCCATGCATGCTCACCACCCCTTGCACACTCGTGACCCTGTGCACACTCACTACCCCTTGCACACTTGCAACCCTGTGCACACTCATGAGCCCATGCACACTCCTAACCCTGTGCACACTTGTGACCCTGTGCATGCTCACCACCCCTTGCGCACTCGCAATGCCTTGCACACTCGTGAGCACAGCCCCATGCACCACCGCGCGCACCCTTTACACAAGCACCCTCACTGCCCCTTGCACATTCCCAACCCTGTGCACACTTGCAGCCCCGTGCATGCTCACCACACCGCACACGCCCTCCACCCCTTGCACACTCACCGCCCCTTGCACACTCACCACCCCTTGCACACTCACGAGCTCGATCATGCACACTCATGAGCCTGTGCACTCACTGCCCCTTGCACACTCACTATTCTGTGCACAGTCCCAACCCCATGCATGCCCACCACCCCTTGCACACTCACCGCCCCTTGCACACTCACTATTCCGTGCACAGTCCCAACCTCATGCATGCCCACTACCCCTTGCACACTCACTTCCCCTTGCACACTCACTCTTCTGTGCACACTCCCAACCCCTTGCACATTCTCAACCCTGTGCACACTTGCAACCCCGTGCACGCTCACCACCCCATGCACGCCCACCACCTCTTGCACATTCACCACCCCTTGCACACTCGTGAGCCCCATCATGCACACTCATGAGCCCATGCACACTCACCACCCGTTGCACACTCATGAGCCCGTGCACGCCCACCACCCCTTGCACACTCACCACCCCTTGAACGTCCACCACCCCTTGCACGATCACTATTCCATGCACACTCACTATTCCGTGCACACTCCCAACCCTGTGCACACTTGCAACCCCGTGCATGCTCACCACCCCGTGCACACTCACCACCCCATGCACACTCATAAGCCTGATCGTGCACACTCATGAGCCTGTGCACACTCACCTCCCCTTGCACACTCACCACCCCGTGCATGCCCACCATCCCTTGCATGCCCACCACCCCTTGCACACTCACTATTCTGTG
>NW_009260072.1:0-24207 GCF_000687185.1 Egretta garzetta
AAGAAAAAGTGATTCCTTTATTGAACTGAGTTTTAGTGTTTCACTGGTATGAAATCTAATTTTGTGTTAAGCATGCAGAGAAATAAGATTCCTGGAAACAAGACGTGCAGCTCTTCCATAGCTCCCTGCAGCTGTGCATCTCAAAGCCCTGTACAAGGACATGCTGTGCTACCTCTGTTTCTTGCGCCGGGCCAAGGTTGTTGGCTGTCTGCTGGGGGAGCTGGAGACCATCCATGGTTCTGGAGGCCCACTGCACCATCCTGCTGTTGCTTTCTCTGCTTGCATTGTGGCAGTGCCTTAAAGCTGTTCTGTTGTTGTTTGGATAGAGTTTAAAGGGCAGAAAACCCCCCAACAAACCCAAACCCCAAACTATTGCATTATGTTTTGGTCAAAGAAGGTTTTCCACTTTTTCCCCAACCCCTTTCCAGCTCCTGGGTGTTGTGCTATTTGAGGAAATGGAGTAGGAATAGACCAGTTAGACACAGTTACATACACGGCAGCCTGCAATCAGTATTATTCTTTCTCTTTCCAGTGCATCTGGTAATTAGCTCAGCTCCCATACATCAGAGATGCCCAGCTTCTGTGCGCTACGTTACTTTGTGAGTTACCTGTATATTTAGTCTTCTGTGAGTAAAGTGAAGGCATTTGTATCCTCACCTCCTTTACTGTCATTTATGCCTTATGATCATTTATTCACATCTCACAGTTGTCCTTTCATTTAAGTGTTTTTAACCACTTATGTCATGTAAATGTATGAAAAAATATAAACATAATTCCCGGAACCTTATTATTGGGGCACTAGGGCAGAACAATTCCCACTCCTGCTGCAAACAGGTGAAAAGAGATGAAATTTTTTAGTAGGGCCTTGGGCTGCTACTGTGATCAAGAGGCATTTGGTGTGTCTGAGAATTTATCTTCCTATCTGGCCTGTTAGCCTTCAAAACACCTAGTACAAAAATGTTACTATCTTGATTTTGTTTCTCCTGCATGCAGTGGCAGCATCTTAATCTTGTTGATCAATTATCCACAGGGCAAAAGAGAGCAAGTATTAGTGTTTTCATATCTGTACTGGTTTAAAGAAAGGAAACAGTGCTTGGATAATTAAAGGACTATTTAATTAGGTGAATCTGAGAAATCGTTGGGATGCTTACTTCCAGTTTTAAAAGCAGAGTATATCTCTAGAAACTTCTCTAATTTCAAGACAAAGAAAATGGGCCCAATAAAAAGCACCCGTTGACCTGTGGCATCTTTTTCCATTATAGTTTTTTTTGAGGGGAAGAATATTTTCTTCAACAAAATTATAGTATCAGTTTCTAAATGCCGAACAAGACAAAATCTGTTTCTTGGCAGAGATTTACATGATCTCCCATGCTTTCACATATGACCCAGACTTAAAAAAAATGCTGTTATTTTCATGAGCCACAGATGATTGCTTTGTTACAAGCATCAGCCTCTGAGCTTCTGATCTTGGGTTGTATTCCTGTGTTTGGGATTGTTTGTGCTGGTATTTCTACATTTTTTTTTGAAATAAGGAGTAAATTAAAAGAGAAGACAAGGTAAATTGAAAGCCACAGAAAAAAATTTCTACTGCAGAGAGGAATGTGTTTATTCTCTTTTCCTATCTGATTATCCTCTCATTCTTAACCCCAAGGAGGTTAGTGCCTGTTCTGAGAGCTACATACTGGCCAACGAATACTGGTAAACAAATATCAGGGATAGCAGCATGAGAAAGAGATGCATGAACTCAATTTTTACACTATTAATGAGCAACTTGGCATTCAGAATTCAGGGTGTAGCTCTAGAGGTATGGATGTGGTTGTGTTTTATTTTTATTTCCTTAAGCCCGACCCTCTTTGTTGCCAAAAGCAAGTTTCTGTTCTTCAGCTCACTTCATATATTCAGCAGTGCTGCTTAATAATTCAGTTTACCTGAACCTGGGACTAAAATAAATACATGCAAGTTAATGGAACTGCTCAAAATCTGTGTGTTGGAGCCTTTATTGTACCTTTCAGCACTGTAAAGGAGCTGTTATGCTTAAAGCCTTGTTTGTACGCAAAGAGGAAATGCATCTTATATATAAGGACAAGGATTTATCATAAAGACAATTGAACACTTAACAGTTTAAATCAAGAATCATGTTCATTTTTATCCTTTCTTCTTCCTCATGCTAGGATCCAGTTGGGATCATTCTTATGTTTGCTATCACACTTTTACACCTTTTTCTTTCTTCATTGATGTGCAGCTCCACGTAATTTCCAAATAACTTACTGTACACGGTTCCTTGTACATGTGTCTGTTAATTTTCTCCATATTCTTCGTTACCTCCAAAAGGTGTTTTGCCTAGCTCCAGGTCTGCATGTCTTTAACCACAGATGAGTTGTTTATAGCCATGAGATCTCCAGTGCCAGCCCATGCCCCGTGCTGTAGAACCCCATGCCCCCTCTCCTCCACACCACGTCCTGTGTCTCCCCTTCTCTGAGCCCCAGCTCTCACACCAGCCTGAGTTTCTCTATTCTGTGTTATCGTCTTAGCTCTAAATGTCTCATTCTGCATAAAACAACTGCTTGTTAGTGCTATCTATACCAAACCAGCGTTGTAGCTCACAAAGATAAACAAAAGTAAAACAAATTAGCCACAGATGCCTGGTCAATTAGGGAAATTGCTGTCACAGTTAAACCAAGTAAAACAAAGCTGCAGGCAGGATGAGAAACACTCAGACAGAGCAAGCCTGATGAGCCTCTGTCCTGAGGCCCTCCAAACTCAGTACATAGCTTATGGCCGGTTACTAGCAATGCTAGTGCTGTACTATGGCTTCAGAGGAAACTATCAAAAAGGACAACAACAGTACACCTGTGGTATAAGATCACTAGTTTCATCTCAGAAGAACAGTGCTTAAAATTCATATTTATAACTATATGTAGCCATAAAAAACATGAAAACTTCAAGATATTTGTTCCTCATACAGAAATCTGTAATTTCTTTAGATGGACATTCCCAGATATGAAGTATATTGTAATGCAGGAAAGGCTGACAGCATGTACAAATGCTGACAAAATCAAACCAAGCAGTCATTGTGACTACTGAAACCCTGAACTGGACCCGGCTATGGTTAAATTCAAATGACCTCAAAATTTCAACTCAAAAGAGTTTAAACGGAAATTTAAGATACCTAAGCAACTATAAACCTACTTGCACAAAGCCTTATTCCTGGTGTATTTTAGTTCTTGCAATCCAGGATTAGCAGCAAGGTTCCATGCAGAGTACAATACATTTTTATCTTTGATCTGAACCTGACACTTATGAGTCAGGCAGCAGGGGTTCGGCACATAGGGATTGAAGGATTTAGGAGGCAAACTCAAAATCCACGTCAGACAGAGCTTCCCACCCCAGTGACAGAGCTGTGGAGTTGCTACAGATTATACACATATTTTAACAGGGCACCCATTATACCAAAACATTCACCCAATACTGAGTTGACATACAGCTTTTGATAAGCTCAAACTTAATAAAAGATTAAGGCTTTTGAAATGTCAGAATTTATGGACAGAAAGAAAGAGAAATGAATGTAGAAGAGCAATGAGTGTATTCCTTTCATTGCTGGGGCTGGGGACTTAACTGTGAAGCTACTGCATAGGGGAAAGGAAAAAGGTTCAGCAAAACTTTTAAGAGAAATGGTTGAGTACAGATTTAATGATAGCTTGGTGACCAGCCACGATAGAGGAAGAAGTTTGGTAACACTCACTCCAGCTGTACTGAGCACTTATTAAATATACCTCAATTATATTTATCTAGAGAAAAGTAGTTTTGTTGTACAGAGTTTTGGTAAAAGAGAAAAAAAATATTAATTTTACAATGTCTTCCATATTTCCCATGCAACGCTACAGGCTTGGAGAAGAGTGGCTGTAAAGCTGCTTGGCAGAGAGGGATCTGGGGGTACTGGTGGAGAGCTGACTGAATATGAGCCCGTAGTGTGCCCAGGTAGCCACAAGGGCCAGCAGCATCCTGGCTTGTATCAGAAATAGTGTGGCCAGCAGGACTAGGGAAGTGATCGTGCCCCTGTACTTGGCACTGGTGAGGCCCCACCTTGAATGCTGTGTTCAGTTTTGGGCCTGTCACTACAAGAAAGACATTGAGGGGCTGGAGCATGTCCAGAGAAGGGCAACAAAGCTGATGAAGAGTCTGGAGCACAAAGCTGACGGGGAGTGGCTGAGGGAACTGGGGTTGTTTAGCCTGGAGAAGAGGAGGCTGAGGGGAGACCTTATTGCGCTCTACAACTGCCTGAAAGGAGGATGTAGCCAGGTGTGGGTCGGCCTCTTCTCCCAAGTAACAAGTGATAGGACAAGAGGAAATGGCCTCATGTTGTGCCAGGGGAGGTTTAGATTGGACATTAGGAAAAATTTCTTCACTGAAAGGGTTATCAGGAACTGGAATGGGCTGCCCAGGGAGGTGGTCGAGTCCCCATCCCTGGAGGTATTTGAAAGACGGGCAGATGAGGTGCTTGGGGACACAGTTTAGTGGTGGAGTTGGCAGTGTTAGGTTAATGGCTGGACTTGATGATCTTACAGGTCTTTTCCAACCTAACAATTCTATGATTCTTTAGTATGTCTGATACTATGGTATCAAGAATAATTATGACATCCAAACAGGTAGTTAATTTATTTTATTCCATGTTAAAGAGAGAAATGTTTTCTCAAGACTTGATTCCTCTTTCTGACCTCTGTTGAAAACACTTGTCCTGATGGTTTGTTTGAGTAATGACTTACCTTTCAGGAAGCTTAATTATGAAGTATTCTACATTAGTCAGCAAGGGAAGATAGCCCAATGTTTGAATTACTGATATGGGTCTCCTGAAAAGTTGCATCAATTCCTTCCATTGTTCCAGGTTCTCTTTTTGGTTTGGACCTTTTATTTTCTCCATGACACAATGCCCATCTGTGGACATGAACAGCAACAACAAAACCCAGAGTATTACAAGACAACTGTGAGGTACTGATACATTAATGTGCTTTTTCCTTCCATCTACAGTTAGGGTAGGAGGGGCATGTACATATTTAGGAGTCATGAAAATAGCTCAAAGTACATTCTCAGTGTGTTTTATGCTACTGTAAAATACAGTAAAACAGCAGCAGCTATTTCAAGTAACCCATAATCTACAAAAGAAGCATGGGGATAAGGCATAGATGGCTTACAGCAAACTGCAGTGATCACGATCATGTAAGAAACAAAATGAGTCTCTCCTGTTTTCCAGCTCTGTTTGTTCTCGTTCATGGCAGAGCCCAGAGGCTCCTGAGATGAATCCCAGGGATAATCATTGGCTCTCCAACAGGTGTTTACAAACCCTTTAGCAAATCTCCTACTCTTCATCCAACATTAGGCAAATTACCACAGAGGGATAAGGGCTAAATGAAGGTGACCAGGTCAGAAACACAGTGGAAGCCTTCTTTTTCCCAGCCTCCTAACTAGATTTGTTCAGAAATGCCACAAGATGAATTCTGGTGCTGTCAGTCCCTTCCCTCTGACAGGAAAAAGCAGGAACAGAGCACATTTTGTAAAAAGACACACTACAATTGATGACTGTCAAAGGTACATTTTGATAACTAATAGAAAGGTCAGAGTTGAAACTGCAAAAGCTAATACATCATTTCCCCAGAAACTAAGTAGCTGCTATAAGTTATCATGGACATCTGTAGTAGTTTCAGTCTAGAAATTGTGGGTAGTTTAAGGGCAGACTCTTGTCATTTAGGTCTTTCTGTGATCTATTTACTCATCCCTCTGGCAGAGCAATAAAAATTCTTCTTCTCTAGAAATCATATAGAAAATAACAAATATGAGAGTAATGATGTGACATTCTGTCATAGCCTGTGATTTGTTAGATAGCCGTTCTGTGGACCGTTTTTGGAAGGCTATGTTAAATAAACATATTTGCAAAAGGAAGCTTTACTCTTCTTAAGCGGTTCCAACAAATCACATGTAGCCTTTGGACTTTGTCTACAGAATGTTCTCCTGGAACAGTGATGTTCCATGTCATTTACAACCATCCTATTATGGAAGTTGTAGTTACCTGCTAACTCAACTCTGGATAGTAGAGACAAAGATACCTGGAATGTGTATCTTGGTCATCAAAAATACATTATGAAAGGTAAATAATTAACAATGCCTCATGCCTAGTGAGGATCTGGAGGCGCAACTTCACAGGTGCTGAAAATCAGGCTTAAGCAGGGCTTGACCCAGGAGATATGGAGAAAGTTCAAGGCTAAACTCTCAAGAAGGGGTTTCTGAGAGGGCTTTGACAACAAAATGACTCTCCTTAGGAAACAAAACTTGACTTCAGCGTGACTGAAATAGTACTGTTTTTTGGACTACAGGAGGGCAGAGTTCCTTTTCTTTTGTCTGCATTTGAAGAAGTCAAGATTTGACAATATCCTAAAGTGTCTTTAGCTTCCTTTGTTATGGACAAGGAGCTAATTTGTACTTGTTTATGAAATATCTTTAAACCATAACTTCTTCATACTACATTGTGCAGATATTTGCTAGGCATTTTGTGTAAATTTAAATGACTTTTTCCTATAAAATGTACAGTCAGGGTTTTTTTTTTGATATTTATAATCTAGAGCCATAAAGACACTGTGTTGGCAGGCCTGTGTCATGGGTTGTATGCTGCTCTGTCTTGCTGCACAAAATTTGAGGATGAAATCCAGCAAAGCTAAAGCCCTTTGTAGTATAATGCCTTCTGAATCACTGCTTCACACTTGTTAGAAGCTTTGTCTTGTCATTTTAACAATGTCATAAAATCATAAAAAATTAAAGATATTACACTTTTGCTTTTACTTCAACCAAAATATGTTTAGTTGCAAAAGTAGTGATTTGAGGAGGGATTGGGAAAGCAGAGATGGATACCTCAGCACCTTTAAAGGAGATTTGTTCCAGAAACTGGGAGTTCAGCATTTTCCAAGGAAGAATGTTGTCAAGTTGGCCACCAGAAACACAGGTGTTTAAAATCATCTTTGATTTTGTCACTAATATAATCTTATACACTTAATTAAAATGTAATCTTTCTTCATATTGCTACCAAATAGTTCTCTTATTGTGGTTATTTTTCAGCCCACTGAATTCTTTCAGTTTGCTGAAACTTTGATTGTTTTATTTGTCTGAAATATGCAACCGTGGTTTCAATTTTATTACAGATAGAAATAGACAGGGAATTGGGGTTAGATTCGATGGCAAGAGTATTTGAAAGGAACCCTGAAATTGCTGATGTCTGAGAATGCCCCCCATATACATTTTAGAATGTAAAACATTTTACCAGACTTTTATCAAACGTAGAACTGATTAGAAAAAAATAGAATTTTTATCCCATGGGAGACTTCTTAGAACTGGTGTAGAATTGTTGTGAAAGAATGATTTATCCCACCTGCCCCTTCCTCAATAACATACTTACTCTGTGCAGTTAAGGCAAAGAGGGAGAATAACAGCCTGAGGATTACTCATGTGCATAACTCTCCCTTGATGAGGCCTCTGCAGGAAATTTCACGTTAGTGTGTGTTGGCAAGTTCATGAATGACACCAGGGAAATGACTCACCTCCAGCAGTCTATATCTGTCATTGAGGAAGATGGAAGAGTCAAACTCTTCTGACTGAAGAGATAACAAACTGCCGAACGGCTGCTGGCCAGCTGCCAGGAACACAGCCATCATGGAAAAACCTGTAAGAGGTTAGATCTACCAGCTGGGCACCTTAGAAAGCTAAACATACAACCAAGATATTAAATTCTGTTTTCTTTTAAATGTTTTGGTGTTGAATGAATGTTCTTTAATTATTAATGCTACCTAGCAATTAGCCATCATTGCATTTTGCCCTAGGAGAGGAGAATCACAGATGCAGAAAAAGTCAGGACACCTCAGCTAGCTGGGGCTGTCCACGGCAGAGGGTGGCCCTGGAGATGAGATGGAAAATCATGTCAATTAGCCTCAGGAAAATTAAGTGCAAGGCTCAAGGTCTGTAAGACATGATCTCAAGGAGAGCAGAAAGGAAGAGAAATGTCATTAGCCTAGAGATGATGGTATGGGGTTTTTGGTACACAGCTTCATCCCACACAGGGGCAAAACCGGGCATGGTTGCTTTAGAGATGTTTTCCTCATCACCTCTAAAACCTGAAACGCTTCAGATTGCCTAAACCATTCACTCCACCTGCCTGAGTGGCTGCTGTTTATTGTGACCCCTTCCTCTCTAAGCCAGACTTCCCTGCCAAAAAAGATGAGTAACTGGCATATTGGTACACCTGTGAGCTCAGGCCATGTAGAGAAAATGCTGTGATGCATCTGTTTTAGCAAACAAAATTACCTAGCAGAACTAAAAAATACTTATATTTTTACATATACTGTCCGTATTATGCTTGAATAGCTTTATATGCTCCTGTGTAAGGCTTCCTTGCTACTGCAAACAAGTTTGTTCTGTAAATATCCGTTTTACATGAACAGAGAGAGTATATACAGATATCTCCATTTTCCAGCAGGACTTCTTCAGAGGAACACCAGAAAAACAAAACACCTTTTAAAACAGTGCTTTTTCATATCTTTCAGTGGACAATAATAAAGACAGGACACTAATTTACTGTTCTAGTATTCACATTTTCAGATTTTTCATCTGGAAGAATATAGTCTTAAAAAATGCCGGTATTTTACCCCACATTTTTATTTTCATTGTTTCTATACATATCTGATGTCTTAAGAGAGGAATAAACCAATTAATAAAGATACTTCTTACATTCACATTTTTGGAACAACAGTTCATATTGGGCTTGGATTAAAAAAAATAATAATATTTTAATATGTCACACCCTTTTTAATATTTGACATTAATGTATTAAGGCACTCTCGGTTTTATAAAGACTAATTTTTCGTTCATTTTTTAGCATTGTAAGATGTGTATATATCCTTGAAAAGCTAATAATTTCTAGCTGTATGAGGATTGCTTAGGGATTATTTATTTTTAATTGATATTAAAGGACTTTGGAATATTCACATATTGATATTCCCTCTCAGTAGCAACTCTATTAATAATAGTTTATGTGAATTGTGTAGGGATATAAAGAATGCTCCACTACTTCCTATCCCATCTTCTTGCAAGATCCAAGGCAGCATTTGGATACATCTGTCCAAACAATCTTTAAGCACAACCATAAAAAATTTGCATAGCTGGTGACTTCAGGGGGTGATTTGTGCAATATTACAACAAGTTATTTAGAAAAATAATACTTTGTGTTGCCTACTCTTGCATTCTCTAGGGATAGCAAGGTATCAGTTCCCATTGGCAGGATCTTGACCTTGGATGCTCCCGAACTGGTATACTACTGCTGCTAATTGCCTGTGTCTTACACAGTAATTCTATAATATAAACCAAAGCGTACAGCAATTTCAGCAAACATTTCAGTGTTTGCTGAAATTTTCCTGTGCTGTAGTCGAGTCATCCCAGCTCAAGAAAAGATCTTGTCAAAGAAGAATTTGGGATTGAACCTGGCCCAAATATTAGCTACAATGACCAAAAATGGGACACTTTTCTAGACCCATTCTCCATTGTCTGACACAGAAAAAGCTCCAGAATTTTTACTGGAATCTTGTAAATACATGCCTTGTGATGCATATTTTTTTGTATACTTTTTCACATTTTCCCTTAAGAATTGATGTAATGATGTGCTGGGGTCCAGAACTCATAAACAGGTTGAAAGATGCTGCAACTGTAAAGAGCTTTGAATCAGACTTATATTTAGCAAATAATAGTTGTATAGAAATGCCAAATGTAATATAAACTATTTTAAATTAATTAGTAGAACATTAAAGAGAATGTGGTGAAAAATCACAGTGTTGAAGAGCTTAAAGAGGAAGTGACAGGTTTCTGAAATATGAAGAGCTTTTCAAAGAAAGTTAAAAAGGAAGATCTTGAGGAGATCCTATCCTTTTCCCCAATGCCTAGAACAGTGGATTTGACCCAAGGTTAAGGCAATTAATGGGAATTATTTTCAACATCTATAATGAGGTGTCTCACAGAGGCAAATTGGCAAGAGCTCAGCCTGGTACTCAGGTGCTCTACGAGAACTGTGCAACTATTAATGGAAAAGGCACCAGCAGATGGTGCTCAAGAATATGCAGACTTGTTTCTGCTTCTGTAGGACCGGCTAATCTATGCACAGTTTTGTATGAGCAGCTTTCTGCATAACTTGCAGAGTGCCTTGAAAAAAGGCCAAATCTCAGGAGAAATCCTATACAATCTGTGCATCCTGTGCATCCTAAATAATGTCTGGAACCCTCCGGGTCATGATCTCCCCAAAAGAAGGGTCAGTGCAATTCTTTCTTCTTTTGTCAGGTCTAAGATGAATCAGTAGCAAATCACGATTGGTGTTGTCAAGCGATGCCGACAAATTTGACAGTGAGGGCACTGCTGATTGCCCTAAAACCATATTTTTATCTAAAAAAATGTATTGCTTGGCTTATTCATAGCATTCTTTTCCTGGAGAATTGTCAGTGTCAGAAAAGGGCTCTAGGTTTTGTAGTAGATGTTGCCTGTGCTGAAATGCAACTGCTTTCTCACTTCTTTTTGACTGTGGATTTGATATCAGCAATCTGTCTATAAAGGTCTCTGCAATGTTACAGACAGGTTTAAAAATAAGTAGGAAAAAATAATTAAATCTCATGCATTTTTAAGGTATTTTATAGAATGTTTTACTGTTCTGCTATAGTTTGCATCAGAGTATAGAAAGAGTCTCAGTCTTCAAACAAATATTTTCACTCAGGAACTGTCTAGGGAGCAGCACTACTACAAGCAATTAAAAAATAATAATTTTTTTCCTTTGTTTTTAGAATTTGGGGCTTTTTTTAACTAGTGGTGTATTAGTTCCATAACTAGCATGGCATGCCACCGTTTGCACAGAATTATCTTCCAGGATTTTTCATTTCATACATCATTTAGGGCTTACCAAATTGCTTCCATGTGCTGGGGTCATACATACATCTTTAACACAAAGTGATGGACTTCTACTGATATGGGTTCTTTTCTTAGCTGTCTTCTTTATGGCTGTCTAAAACCCTGGGACATTTGGGGTTTGTGCCAGATCATAAAAAATAACCACGCAAGTGCAACATTAACATTTCATCATGTGTGTTGCTTCTGTGTTATCTGTCTTAGAGTCTTATCTGTTCAGTGTCTTTCAACATTTGATTTAAACTTTGTTTCAAATTTGAGCTGTATTGACATTATATAAGTCAGTGGCAAAGGTGGTGAAATTTAGTTAGCCCTTGCTAACGCGCTTTTTCCAGCTGGGTGATCAGCGCTTTTCTGCGCCAGGCTTTTCCCAGCCTGATGATCAGTGCAACTCCTCTGCAAGCCATCAGCAACAGTGAACTCACACTATGAAATGTGGCCAAAGTCTGGCCACCTTCTCCTCTTTGGATGGGTAGATTGGTAGAAAATTAAGGGCAAGTGAAAGAGTGAAATGGCGCTTGCATGGGCAACCGGTGCAGGGTTGATTTGTTGTTGCACTTGCGTGGTGCAACCGTTGTTGTCTGTGTCCCTGCAGATGCTGCAGAGACTCTCCCACGAGAAGGTGGCTGGGCAGTTCCTGTCCCTCTTTGGCAGCTGGACCTTTTCAGTTTACTGTTATGTTTTAGGCTGGGAACTCTTTTTTGAGATTTTCAAGCCCGAGATCTGATTTCAGATCTCCGACATTAGGCCAGGATTACCTCTAATTAAGGGAGTGGTAGTTGTACCTTCCAGTTAAAAAATAAATTCAATAATCAGAATTGCTCAGAGATGGAGGGTAACTATGGAAACCAGTGATTTGTGGACAGAAGATATTCTTGCAAAGGTCCAGTCAAACATCTAGTTTCCTGCAACTCCTAAAATCATTAGGCAGGGCAACGATTAGTTGGAAAAATGCATATGCATTCCTTTGCATTGGCTTGCAATAACCTAGTCTAAGGATGAGACTGGGTGGTAATGTTGATTTAGTACCCTAGTGATCGTGGTTTATGTGTTTCAGTAGAAATGGAGGGTGTCATGGGTGTGTTTTGGGGCTACAGCTGGACAGAAAGCAGTGCAGTGTTCAGTACAGACTGCAGGAGTACAGTTTGGGTCATGAGGAATAAATCCAACTAGAAAACTCACAGGAGAAGTAAGTCTATCTGACTCTAGTATTCCACTATAACTACTGGTATGATGCTGGGTTTGGTATCAGTTATAATAGGTTGCCTGAAATCCAATGAATTATCAGGGAACCATGCAAAATAATTTAGGAAGCTATTGGAGAGACTAAGTTTTTTTAATACCAAGCACTTTATCGTGTGAGTCGCAGAAATATTTGTGGGTTTTCAGAAGCCTTAGTGGCCTGCTATTTGAAAATATGTATTTTCAGGCATTCTCTATCCAAACATCTAATCTGAAAATTACTGCCTGTAATTTTTGCATAAAGTGTTTTTACATGAAAATTCATCACATCTCTTGCTGCTATAGCATGAACAATAGATTGTCCGAACCACATCCCTAGGCTGGCCATTGTGATGCCTTTTGCCTGTTTCACCATGAAGAGTTCTCTTTGAACATGTCTGTGAACCTAAAAATGGCTGATAAAAAGACCATGTAATCTTTGGATGCCTTCTGAATGATAATAGGAAAAAATAAAGTTGAAAACGGAAATTATCCATAGAAATAACTACTGAGTGCAAGACTGGAAAAGACCCCCTCTACCATGAAATTCAGTCTTCTGCAATCTCAGATAGTCCTGTAAAAGTATACTAGAGGTGGGTCCACAGCACATCTGCTTGTCTTATTCCATGAAACAAAAACCATGTTCAGGCCATGAAACATTTCTTAATTTCTCTGTAACAAATTATCGTCAATGGTTAAAATCTCATTATAGTAACTACTAAAACAGGGTATTCATCTTCCTTGCAGCTGAATCTTCTGCATCAGTTTTCTAGGAAAACCTTTCACCTATTTTGTGCCTTCTCTTAGGGCAATAGGAATAGCTTCTTTCTTGATCATCCCTAATTCTTGTTCAATGGAATACTACCCTCTTCAGGCAATATTCTGCCTGAATACATGTGAAAACACACATGAAAAAATGTATTGCTGCGTAATATGGTTTGTCTGTGGTATTATATCTTTTTAAAATTTTTATTACCTACTAGAATAATCTGTATTTTTTTTTTGTCTTTCACTGCAGATTTGCAAAATTCTCAATAAAAGATGTTTTTGTGCAAGCTGACAACTAGACAACACAGTTCTATGCATCATTTTAATTTCACAAACTTGCTAAATTTTGAAAATATGGTACTTCTCATCTGTGAAAGATAATTCATATTAGATGTTGCAGGGCAGGTTTAGGCTAGACATTAGGAAAAACTTCTTCACCGAAAGGGTTGTCAGGCTCTGGAATGGGCTGCCCAGGGAGGTGGTCAAGTCCCCATCCCTGGAGGTATTTAAAAGAAGGATAGATGAGGTGCTTAGGGACAGGGTTTAGTGGTGGGATGGCAGGGTTAGGTTAAAGGTTGGACTTGATGATCTTAAAGGTCTTTTCCAACCAAAGTGATTCTGATTCTATGATTTCATATTATACACAGGTACAAACTGGATCCAAATTTTAAAGGTACATATGTAGCAACGACTCTTTGACACTGACGGTCAAGAATAGGGGTGGGCAGAGGGGATTCTGCTGGTTCTAAAGGCTGATCTTACTAACAACCCATTAAGCATATATTACAATTTTGATTTACATAAATGCTAATAAATACAAGACCACTAAACCAAACACTGACCAGGGCAAGGCTTAACAGAGGCTAAGCATGCAGGGACATAAGGCTTTAAGCTGTTGGCCTGTCAGCTTGATACATCTGCTTACTGACTGTTGTTTTCTCTTTTCCTATTGAAGAGACAAGTTGGTTTGTCTGAATTCTCTCATCGTTTGAGCACCTGACTGTGTGCAACAGATTTGACATTCATATTATTTTTGTGAGAATCAAAGATCATGAGGAATAAGTGATTTACTGCGGGTCTTGAGTTTTATTGTATTGGAGAGGAGTTTAAAATCTTTAAGTCCCAGCACCATAGCTATTCTATAAACTAGTGCATCTCAGTCTCAATCTCTTTAGTTTATGTTTCTTTCCATACTTCATTTCACAACTCTTGTTATTTTCCTAATTTACTAGTAAGGCATGCCTCTCGGAGCAGTTCAGCATTATACCATCGTCTTTGCCCAGAGAGCTTGGCCTTTGAAAAACAGAAGTATCCATAAAACAGAAAGTCTGCTGTTTTATTCATATTGTCACTGTCACCATGCCAATCAAGTATATACCACCAGGTCTAGAACTCTCTGGAAATTCATGTCTTACCACTGACAAGGGCTATCCTGAATTCTCCTCTCAAGTTTTAGAGCTTTGGTTCAGATGGGAATTTAATTGACACTCTTGTAGTCTTTTTAAAATCTTTTTTTTTTATTTTTCTTTTTTTTCCCCTCTCAGTTAAGGTAGGAAATACAGCAGGGCTTTATTAGACTGGGGAGTTTTGTTTCCTCTTGTATAAGTTCAATTATATCCCCATCTGTAATGCTATTTTAAGTTGGATCAGGATATTAACTATTCAAGCTCACCCTCTAGTCCCACAGAAACTGGAAGCAGAGAAAAAAAGAAAAAAAAAAGAAAAATATAACAAAGATCAAAAAGAAGAAGAAGAAATTGAAAAAATCTCTTTATTTCAAAGAGAACTTGAAATTTCAGATTAAAGTTTTATCTGACTTCTTTTGATTATGTCATGGCCAGCTATGATAAGGAGCTTTATTCTCCTTCTTTAAAAAGCAAACTTGAGTCAGAACTTGCACTCTAAAAATAACAGATCAGAACCAGGTTGACTGGTAGATGAGCTTGAGAGAACAGGTAGGCTTCAGAGAGTCCTTCCAGAGGAAGAAAGATTAATCACCTGCCCTTGTTGTAAAAGCAACAGCAGTGCTCAATCGTTGGAGGCAAAGGCTGTGATCGTTCATTACCATCCCCAAAGCATCTCTTCTACTTACCATGGGGTAGAAGTGCAGATGAAGACAAACCATAAGGGTAAAGCTCCTTCCCTAAATTGAAACCAGGTGCAACTCAAAGTCACTGGAGTAAAATATGCTGAACTTGAACCACTGAAAGTCTCACCTAAGGCACATGGAAGTTGGTAGGAACCTTTCAGCTAGTGTTATTAGATTTTGCACTGGAAGCTTGCAGCTGCTTGGTTGACACTGAAGGCAGCAAAGGCAATCGTATGAGAGTAACCAGGGACCAATTCTTCTTTTTTCTCTTTTCCAAAGTAGGAAAATTGCCTAATTCTAACTGTCGGAACCAACGTTTGTTGAAATCAATAGCAGTCTTTCTAAGTAGAGCTACTGAACAGCATAACAGCGACAAATAGCAGCTGCGTTATGTACCTTGCTTCGGGTCCTTCTGGAATGAAAGCCACTAAAAATAGAAACAGCACCGTGCTAAAAGTTAGCCAAGTGAGTATACCCCAGTTTTATCATTATAAAATTGCTTTCTTACCAGTGGGGGAATTTGATTCCTTGTCTGTGCTGAGGGATGAAAACAAACAAACAAAATTCTTTGTAATTTCTGGACTCTCTTGTATTTTTGCACTTGAGCCAAGGAACAGTTAGAAACTGAATAGGTTTTGTATTTCTTATCAAAAATTCTGATACAGCAGAAAAATTAGAATACCCAGCAAAAAAATGGGGGCAAAAAAACCCCATTAAAGAGCAGGATAGCCAACCCCTTCTCTCCCCCTTCTTTTTATTTAAATCCCAAATACCAGCTGACACCGCCAGGTATCTGAAAGACATCACAAAGCCTCAACAACTTGCACAAAACCTCGACTGTGCAGAGGAAGTCCTACATCATTTGAGTCCATTAAGCTGACCCCACCAAGTCTGGCTTCACTAAACAAAGTCGACAGAAACAAAGAAATAGGAACCCTTTAGTACTGCAAAATATACAGTAGAGATTTATCAAATATGTCTTTTGGCAACACGGCCACTTTACAAACACTGCTGTTGATTCTTATGCAGATGAGGCAATTTTAAAAAAAATGCGTTTCAACAATTTATGGTACTCAGAATTAGTAATGTTATTTTATTAATGGAAAAAAATTCTCCATGCTGGACTTTAGAACCTATTGATTTTATTGGTGTAGCGTAGGGGCAGATTGCTAAAGGTATGAGCTCAGGAGAGCTGAGGCAGCAAAAAGAAAAATAGTGTCTCTTACAAAAATTTAATTATCTTGACACTAAAACTGCATCTTATTTTAAAAATTAATCTCCATTTAAAAAAAAATAGGCAATGTCTAAAAGTGAAATACCTGTCATGTGTTATTGGCAAATCTGAAATGAAACTGCAGGCAAGAATGATTGATTATACCTAAGCAAAGAGCCATGATATGATAATAAAAGTGGTTTGACAGAAAAATATGTGACTGAAAAAGAAACTTAAGTTGGACTCCACAAGTGAATGTTCTCATCAAAATACACACGTAAGTGTGAAACTCACATAAAACCTGAAGAGATGTGGTGCACTATCTTCTGCTGGATGGTAAAATCAGATTTCAACAGAAGAAATGTTGGTGGCATCAACCTGGATCAGTAGCACAGTCATCAGTACTTTTTAATATCTTCATTTTTTCCAGCATGGGGAGGCAGGTGAGCCTTCAGCAAGTAGCCTCATCTCTCAGCCATGAGAAGATGCTTTCTGGTTTTCCCAAGCGGGATTTTTGGCTGAGTTGTCCTGGAGTATATTCTCTGCTCTTTACTACAGTTTGATACTGGTGTGTACAAAAGTGGAGTTTTCTAGTGCTTACAATATATTAGACAGCACAGTGTGCTATGTGTATGGGGGTGTGTGCATAACATACATAGCTGTGTGTATATAAAATTGTATCGATCAATATCTTGTATATGAACACATACAGACTCACTACTCTATGTGTAGAAATACACTTTGTATGCAAAAAGCTGCGTTAATAGTAAAAGATGCACAGTGTATTTGATATGCTCCTTTCTGCTTGGTAGTTCAAGGGTCCAAGGCTGTAACCACGATTCCCGCTTCTGCAGGAGCAGCAGGCCCATGTGCTGAAGAGATGCCCTGGCATGTTATCCCCTCATTGCCAGTGTGTAGGAATCATCATTTCTCCCTGGGTATGGGTGTGATTTGAAGTGCTGCCAGAGGCGCAGAAACCATCCACACACAATCTGTACCTCTGCAGAAGACCAGCCTTGGCTTGGAGATTTTAGAGGTAGCACTATGGATGTGGTAGCAAATTGTGCAGTTAGGAGACTTGGGATGAAAAGGTAATAGACTCACCCAGAATCATATGAATGTCTTAAAATAACAGCTTTTATTAAAACATTATTAGCAACCACCTATTTTCTTCTTAGATAATATAAACACTTTTTAGTGCCAGGATTGTGCTACTGTCACATTCCCACCAAACAAAGTCTATTTAATCTTCTGTCTGGGAGGTGTTTAATCCTTTATTTTTTTTTCCAGTTCACATATGACTTTGAAAAGCTTCAAAAAAAATCAAAGGGTGAAATAAAACTGAATCCGATGAATTTTACTCATTACTAAAAATGAGTGAAAAGAAAACCAGAGCTCTTGCTAAATTAAATCTTCACATATAGATCCATGTGACTACAAGGATGGCAATGCTTTCCTACATAGACCAGTAGCAAAAGTGAAGACCTGGGAGTCCTGTGGATAAAAGAAAACCAGTGTATTTATGCTATGGCCATGTAGGAGATGTTGAAGCTGGACACCCTCTGAACAGTGATGGTGAAAATCTTTTCCTTATCAGCTTTAAGTTCACTGCCATACTCATTTTCTTGGGCAGCAATAAAAGCAGACATTCTTTGTGTATACTGAGTATGCCCCACATTTTAACAGGAAAACACAAGAGAGTTTTGCTTCTATGTAAGGCTTGGTACCGTGAGATGGCTGCCCCTTCCAGCTGCAGCTCATGCTGGGGCTCTCCTGGGTAACGTCCCTCAGGTGCTTCCTGGTCCCTCTGGTGCTTGGGCTGGAGCAGCTCTGGCAGAGGAGCTGCTCGGAGGCCAGGGGAGCAGCAAAGCATGTCAGCTTTGCCTGGGGTAGTAGGGCTTTCTGGGCTGGAGAAGGAGGGTTGAATCTATTTGTAAGGTACTTCATTTTTGCTTGCAAGTGTTAAGGCCCCTTTGTCCTTAGGGAGAGACTTTCCTAGGCTTTTCTTCAAGGAAAGATCTTGGTCTAGAAGCCTGAAGAAGCAAGGGCTTTCCCCTGGGCCCAGCTAGGTTGAGGCTGGGAACTTTTGATCTGGGGGTGCAAGGGAATGAACTTGGCTGTAAAAATCTCTGCCATGTTTCAGGTTTATCCTCCTCGGGAACGCGTACTGAATGGGCCTGAAGCAAAAACGTCTGCTTACCATGTGCTATCTTAGTGACATTGAAAAGGCACGCTCTGTCTTGTGTTTGCATTAATAAAATAGCTATGAATTAAATTGATTTCTAAATTTTTTCCTCTGCACATCTCAGTAACAAGATACAGTGGCTGGACTGTCTGGCATTCATAGTTAGGTGTGTTTATAGACCAAGAGAAGGTAAAGAGATAGAGAAATGTTCTTAGAGATAATGCATCCTGTTTAAGAGGAAAGCTTTCCCAGTGTTTGCCAGGTGTGCCTGTATGGAGTGCACCAAGAAGCAGATTAGGAAATAAATCTTAGATATAACAGACGTAGTTTCAGATAAATTCTGTGGGTCACATCTTTCTGTTGAAGTTCATCTTCATGTATAGTTAGAATATGAAAGCAGAATTTTCTGGGCTATAATATTGCAATTAAAATTGATTTATGGACAGAGTGCCTTCACAGTGATCTCCCACTGCAATTTCAGAGCCAAAGGTCTTACCACCAACAAACAGCTGAGCGCTTCTAGTATGTTAATGACAGAGAAGTGTAAATCAACCACCAAAAATATGATTGCAAGTTTCACTCTTCCATTTGAATGTACCACATGGGCCCCCACCCACCCCCACAAATAAAGCCCTGCAGGCATCACTAACACAGAATCCAAAGTATGATATAATTCTATGGGAAAGGGTATTCATTAGGGCAACTCTGGTTTAAATTTATTATAATGTCTACTGTCCAAAAGGCTGAAAGAACCTTGCTTTTCACTATGGAGGTCATTCAGAAAGTTCTGTGCGTCTTGTGTGCGATCAGGTAAGCATCATCATTCACTCAAACATACATCCATACATCAATTTTATAGCACTGAGAATTTCTACAGGCCAGATCAAATTAATATATTCTTTTTGAAAAGAGACCTTACAGCTAAAATATGAAACGTACTTTTTAAAAACACTTTAGGAAAAATTATCCTTCTAAATCTGTATTCCAGAACTGAAAAAGCCAATTCTGTTCTTATTTGATTTTTATTCCAAATGAATGCTTAATACCTAAAGCAGGCACTCAGTATGTTTTAAAATTGAGCAAGAATTATTTAAACAATTTTTTAATTTAAAGATCTGTGGTACATAAATGCTTTTTATAATCTGAGCCCAGAGAGTCAACCTGCTGAAGGACATTTATTCCTATTGGTGTGTTTCGCCATCAAGGGGAATCCACCCCACCCCCAAATGTCTGTTTCCCGTATGGAGACCCCCCTAAGCTATGCAGTATGTGGCACGTGGATGAGAGTTGAATAGCACAGGTCTGCCACCTGTCATTTAGAACCAGATAATAAGCAAAAAATATGCTAATTTTACAAAATGCATCTAGCAGTGGTTCTACCTCTTTCTTTTATCCAGAACTTTTATGGGTTGCAGAAACTTATCCAAAAGATGTTACCAGAGGTCCCATCTCTTGTTTTTCACAAGAATGGGTAAACCATTGGTGTGCCAGTACTAGGGAGGTCTCAAATGCGCCTTTGAACCTGTTCTAGTCGGAAGCGTTGAATTAGTATTCCTGGAGATCTGTTAAGAAATGATGTAGTAGTTAAGGCATCCTCCAGAAACAGAAGGGAAGAAGGGGGGGAAAAGAAGCTTTCAGTTCATATTTGTTTGTCTGAATGTTATATTTTGTACAAGGTGAAATAGCCTGCAGCCTTATAACATAAGAGATGGAAAAAGCCTAAGGCATTTGATGTGCCTGAATAATTTTGCTGTATTTTTGTATTCACATTATATTTAGAAAAAGACATCTATTTATATTATGTATTTTGGCTACTTAGTGGCTTAGCATCTGTTTGGTAATAGTTTGGATGCTATTTTCTGTAATTTGTATTTGCTTTTTTTTCTGCATAAGATCACACAAGGTTCCTGTTCATGTATTCACAACATATATTTCATTGTAATTCCCTGACAAACTACTGATAGGTGAAAGAAAAGGGTGCACTCTTTGTCACTGCATCTCTCACCTTTTCCCTTCTTGATTTATTTTTTCTTCTTTCCCCTCTATGGCTGAGCACACTGATGGCTGGAAGACGAGGAACAGATAGAATGGTTTCTCTCTTTTCATTATCTTTATTTATTCTGTGATATAAAGTATTTCCTGAAATTTATAAAATAACATCTGAAGAAGGAGATATTTTTAAAGAACTGACTCAAGATTTTTATCATATCCTACCAAGGTAACACACTAGGCATTTTTCTAGCAAGAGTTTTGAGGAAATTTTCTCCACTGTGTGAAGGAAAGGAGTGGAGAGAAATGGCAGTAATATCGGTGCTTGCCTCAAGTAATTCTGTTGACGATAGGGGGTAATTAACAAAATTAACCATGTGTTTTATGCATTTTTAAGTAAACTCATAGAATATTAGTTACAAGAACATAGCACTCTCATTTGTAAGTGTGTAAGAAAGACCACGGGGGTTACACCAAAGATCCGTTTAGCCAAGTGCGCCGTTTCTTCACTTGGCAGCAATAGGTGCTAAAGGAAAATCAGAAACTGAGACTGCATAGAGGGAGTTTTCCTCCCAGCGTGCTGTCCTGGCTTGCAGAATGGTGTCTTAAGCTCAAGGGGAAGGAAAGAGAAATTGGGTTTGAACACTGGTCCATCTTCAACTCTTCCAGTTGGTAAATTCAGGATCCCTAGTTACCTGTCTGAGGATCATCTTCTGGATCCTTAATTTGTTTTTGTTTCACCCTTTTGGCTCCCAGCTCTCCTGAAGCACCGTATCGTAAACCTCAGCACCTAACTGTGGGCTCACGTGTCTGATTTGAAGTCCTTTACTGGCTATAGCTCCTGAGCTGTAAGTAATGGTTCACAAGGTTTGGGCCTGTGATGATGGTAATACTTCTCTCTTTTTCTTCTTTTCTATTTTTCTGTTGGTTGCTGTTGGAAGGAACCAAATTCTTCTCTGATACATAATTTGAATTACCCAAGTTGATTTTCTTATCCTCTATTATTCCATCAAATTTAGAACAGAACAGAACAAACAAACTTTACCATATCCCCCAAAACCTAACTGTGAAAATAATGGGGGGAGAATTAGAATTATATCTCATTCCACCATACCTTTTCCTATTGCCAGGGCGTAGAAGGAAAACATTTCAAGATAACAAGTACAGAACATCAGGAAATCATAGGCATTTTGAAGTCTTGGTCCCAAATATTGCCTACAGGTGTTGCCTAATAATTTGTCAGTGATTTTGCTATAAAAAGCATTGGAAGTATTGTATGAGGTGGTTGCTGGAGACTGCTGAGTGAATATTTTACTTTTTTCCCTCCTTTTTCTATGGCTCCTGATGACAACTAGATGGCCACATAGGCAAACTGTCCCCTTCCCACCTTTCAGTCATCTTCTTCTCACTCTGCAGGTACCACTCACCCTCCTCAGGTGCCTGCACTGATTTTGCTGTCCTTATGTATGAAATTCAAGTTTCTCATTATCTCTGGCAGTGCTTTACTTTGGAGCATGGTACACATTCTACTCCATTTTCAAAGCATTATATAAGGGAAGGGAGCACTTTTCTGGAGATCAGCCCGAACACACCTGTATCTGGCTCCAGTTGAGGGTTCATTTTTTCCTGCCAGGCTTACTGAGACTCTAATAGCAATGACTGATTTTCCTGGGGGTTTGGTGTAGAAACATGCTGTATTCAGTCTGATTGGATGAATTCATATTATTTATTTGGTGCATTCAGTATGTTTGAAATGTCAGAAGGGTAAAACCAGGAACATGTGTGTAATGGTTGCTTTTAACAGCTGTAGAGTGTTGCTTTGGTGACAGTCTGTTGAGTCCTGGACCAGCTGTTGAATTCTACAAATTCAGTGTAGGTAACTAATGTGATTTTGACAGGCCAGGGAAATGGCAAAGGAGAAACAGAATTTTATACAAAGGCAAGGTGTTTCATTTGGGTTGGTTTTGGCCAGTACAAATCAGGAATGTTTTAAGCATTACAGAACATCATAGTTCTAATGATTTGCTTTCATTTCCTGCAAATTCTCAGGCCAAGTGGTTTAGATCCAGATTTAAGATTTCTATGATGACAGTTTGTCAGGGTTTGAGAGGAAGAGAAATGAAGACTCCGAACTGCTGCTGATGTTCTTCAGAGATGAGACCTCTTTGAGCCCCAATGCTGAAGCAGAATAGTGCCAGCCATCTCTCTGCTGTTAAATGAGAACTCCCCACTGGTGCATTTCTGCTGCTGCATTGTTGTCCTACACAGCCCAGGAGAATGGGGAGACTTCTTCACAATATTCTGACTTTCCTTTAATAGAAGGCAACATGCAGAGATTTAAAGGGAGATGGGTTTTTAAGTACAGGGTTTAAATGCTGATTTAATCATACTGGTTGAGAGTGCCTTGTCATCCATGTCCTCACAAAGGAAAAGATCCTTGTTTGAAGCCTGTAATGCATGGAGCATGAGCCATTCTTTTTCCATCGACACCTCACATGGTGTGAAGTATAGGACCCCCAGACAGACTCTCAGGTCTCACGGTAATCAGCAGCTGTACTTGCACCATCATGTTATGTGAAAATGGGGCTATTCAGCAGGCGAAATGTGGTTTTCTGGGACTACGTCTGAAGCCACTGCACAGAGCATGAACTGACTACTGGCTGAGAAAAGACCTAATGATAACTGCTGCACCTGAATGGTCTTGGTTCTTCAAACAAGAGAGCAGCTATTTTCTTCTGATTATTCTCATCACCTTCCTTTTCAGAGGGTTCAACACAGAAGGACCACAGTGGCAATGCAAGGCTACAAGTTCAGATCCTCTTCTTCCTTTTCAGACACCAGAGCTTTGCAAAAGTCACAGGTTCAGAGATTTAGAGATATGAGATTTTTTATATTTGTATATACGTGTGTACACACACACTTCAGAGTGAATGAGGAACTGTATCTGAAAGTAATGGGATTAAGTAAAATATGAAATCAGTCGGGGACACAGGATCATAGCAATAGATGGAGTCCTGGAGCTCTCCACAGGATCCTCCCTGGTGGGTACCGCTTTGCTGTCAGACAGTATTGCCTCCCCCACCGTCAGGGTGCTGGGAGGCAAAGCCTGAAAACTATGAAATAGAGAAGGTGGCACCAGTTTGCGCTGAGTTTTGAGCAAATGTGTACCAAATTTGGCTGCCACCTGCAACCTTATGAAAATGTGCCCTACAGTACAGACTGATGTATGCAAAGGGTGAAGATCCAGGCTCTCTCTTGCTACAGTTTTGTCAAAGCCCTTTTCTTTAAATGTGGAAATCTGACTTTTAAAATGCTGTGCAGAAGGTTGCTTTTATTTGGTTGTTGTGGTTTAACCCCAGCTGGCAACCAAGCCCCATGCAGCTGCTCACTCACTCCCCACCCCGATGGGATGGGGGAGAGAATCGGAAGGGTAGAACTGAGAAAACACATGGGTTGAGATAAAGACAGTTTAATAGGGAAAGCAAAAGCCCCAGGCGCAAGCAAAGAAAAGCAAGGAATTCATTCCCTGCTTCCCACGGGCAGGCAGGTGCTCAGCCATCCCCAGGAAAGCAGGGCTCCATCACGTGTAACGTCGTCGCTCCGAACATCCCCCCCTTCTTTCTTCTCCCCCCAGCTTTATGTGCTGAGCATGATGCCATACGGTGTGGGATACCCCTGGGGTCAGTTGGGGTCAGCTGTCCCGGCCGTGCCCCCTCCCAGCTCCTTGTGCCCCCCAGCCGCTCACTGGTGGGGTGGGGTGAGAGGCAG
>NW_009260072.1:25464-38942 GCF_000687185.1 Egretta garzetta
AGAAGTTTGTTTTTATTTGGTTGTGGTGCTTTACCCCCAGCTGGCAACCAAGCCCCATGCAGCTGCTCACTCACTCCCCACCCCGATGGGATGGGGGAGAGAATCGGAAGGGTAGAACTGAGAAAACACATGGGTTGAGATAAAGACAGTTTAATAGGGAAAGCAAAAGCCCCAGGCGCAAGCAAAGAAAAGCAAGGAATTCATTCCCTGCTTCCCACGGGCAGGCAGGTGCTCAGCCATCCCCAGGAAAGCAGGGCTCCATCACGTGTAACGTCGTCGCTCCGAACATCCCCCCCTTCTTTCTTCTCCCCCCAGCTTTATGTGCTGAGCATGACGCCATACAGTGTGGGATACCCCTGGGGTCAGTCGGGGTCAGCTGTCCTGGCCGTGTCCCCTCCCAGCTCCTTGTGCCCCCCCAGCCCCTTGTATCAACACTGCTTCCAGAGCAAATCCAAAACACAGCCCCATACCACCTGCTGTGAAGAAAATCAACTCTATCCCAGCCCAAACCAGCACACTGTTTTACTCTAAAGGAAAACAAAAAGGCTTGGGTTTCATTTGAATGAGTAATTTTAGAGCTCAGAATCAAGAGGCAACTCGATGTGAGATCCTTATGTGACATGGCTCCCTGCAAAATAAATAAATATATACATATAGACAAATAAAAGAAATGGGTTATCTTTGGAGGTATAAGAAGCAGATGAGTATATGGATTTAACAGATTATTTTTACCTGGTTATCCGGCATTGCTGAGACAGATGAAGCAATACTTTATACCTTTCTAGTATCAACATATTTTATAAGTTGCTGAAACACTTATATTGGTACAGAAAGAACCACAGAAGAGATTTTAGGAGCTGAAAAAATATACTGCTGTGAAAGACTTAAAGAACCCAAATCTTTTTAGCATCTCAGGAAGACAGAAGATGATTTGATTGCAGTTTGTAAGTATTTTCATGTGGAGAAAATAGTGGATACAAAAAGAACCTTTAATCTCGCTAAGAGAAGTAGGCGAGAGTCACTCCTGGAAGCTGCTATAGAGAAATTCAAATGACAGCTTGTGCAAATAGTTTTAAGTGTGAAGATGATTAACCTTAAGATTACAAAGAAAAAGCAAGGAAAACAGTAGATTGTCTATCTCTTGATACCTCAAATGAAGACTGGTGCTTTAGGAGAAAGACAGTTACGCTTTTTTGAGCTTAATAGAGGAGTAACTGTACGTAATAGCCTGTGGTATACTGGAGATTGAATGTGATGATCTAATGGTTCTCCTGGCCTTAAAGTTTATGAATCCCTTGAAAATCCGTGCAGACAGAATCATGGAAGGGAAAGGTTTACTTTAGCCCTTGAATGCTGCTACTGATAAAATGCACCCAGCTCAGTTCTCTGCACAAATGGAGTGGCAAACACCACGCCAAATTAGCTGGATGGCAGAAACATTCACATCCTGACCTTCTGGTCATCCTTATTTGTGAAACCCAACCTGACTGACAGAAAACCCATTTCAAGAGCATGGGCAGAGAAGTCCCTGCCGGGCTTATTTGTTGATGAAAATGGTTATGTGACATTGCTTTCTGAACAAACGTACGCCAGTAACTAATTGTGTGAATTAAAATGTACCGTCACTTTGATCATCCTCTTTGCTGATCACCATAGCGTGGGTAGCAGCCTTCAGCTTAAGCCTGGTCTGTTTATTGCCATATCAGCCACACACCTGAGGGTTTATATGCACTTCTGGGCCATCATCATTTCACTCTTAGGGCTGGGATTGAACATGGAGCCAATACCAGGTCTATTAATCTATTTCAAATCCTTTCAGAGGGGACCAATAGTTATTATCTGCTGCTATATTATAAAACATGCTTTACTTCATATAATTTCTTTGTTAATTAGGCAGGTTTTTAAGGTTTTCATAGGCTGTGTATGATTGTGAAGTATAAAACCCCACCTAACTGGTTTGCTTCTAGCAATTCAGCACTTTATTTAAACTTATTTTTGGGATGGGAACAGCAAGACTCTGACTAACAGAGGAATATTTCAGCCCCCAGAGTGATCCCACAGATGGGCTAGAAGTTAACAGAATTTATCCAGCTAAATCTTTAAGTACTCCATTCACCAAATGAACAGCTGTGGGTAGCCCATCTCATCCTGTGTTCATATTTTCTTTAACTTTTGTGACGCCTCTAGCATTTTAAGGCTCTGCTGACTTTCTCAAGCTCTAGTGCCAGCTCTTGAACTCCACATTGATTTTCCTTAAGAGTGTCCTCAAATAAAACATATAAAATAGGCCCATGTCTGAAATTCATGTTCCTGCCAGACACAGTTCTTATGATATATTGCAACAATACATCAGAGAAAAGCAGCCCCGGTGATCTATTACAGCGATACTATACATCCTTGTAGAAGAAATGAACAGGAACTCTAAACTGAGAACCTGAACAGCTTTTTGAAGTTATCTTCTGGCAAAGGTACTAACACCTATTGTGTTTGTCAAAGGATCAAATGTTAACTTTAACCCTTCATGTACTACTGGTGCCCTGATTGGTGATTGTTAAATGTGATACTGCTTTCTGTCTGCAGGAATGAATTACAAATGTTCAGGATTTTTTTACAGCAGTATCTTCTGTAATTAAGGGCTAAATAGAACCTGATGTTGTAAATGTGCTTTGCATTTAGAAAGAGAGAGCTAAAATTTTCTTTTGACTTCATTCTCTCTGATGTCATTTGAATCAGAAAAGAGCAAATACAGTGTTACCCATCAAGGGTGTGATAAAAACTTAGCCATTAACACCTGACATTTGTAGTATAATGAGGAAAAGCGTCTGCAGCTTGTTCTATTTTTCTAGAGAGGAATGGGACCTATGATTCACTTTTACTCCTATGGGCTCAACAGTACCAGAAATATTTCTTCTTAGTGATATTTTACCTGGACCTTTTTCAATGAGAATTGGAGTGTGTCTCCCCTCGAAGCCACCTTTTCTCAATAATTTTAGCTCATTGATGTCATGTTTCTCTAACATGAAAAATCTTAAGCTTTGCCTTGGAGTCCTCCCAGTTTGCCTCCTGGGCTCACTTTAGCTGAGTTTGGGGAGGCGGTTCCTGCTCTGATCACTTGTGTTGCCGTGGCCCTTTCAGTTTATATGCTCAGATGCTGGTAACTAACCAACAGTATCCATAAATGTCACTAAATTCATACAGCCTGAAACTTGTGTCTTCAGACTCTGTTCCTGCTCCATTAGAACGCCAGATGTTCCTGCTATACACTCAATTTTTCTCATAGTAAAAAATTATTTCTGATAGTACTACCACACTGCAGTTATTACTGACAGTTTTCTGCCTGAACTGTTGTGTCAATATGGTATCAATTCTGGCTGTATGCAAGAAGGCTAAGAACTCACTTTTAGGTTTCTGCCCCAACTTATGAAATAAGTAACTCTCCTGAATCATCTACAAAACTACATTTTCCTTAAGGCATCTTTTATATGGACAGATTTTGTAGAGTTTGCTTTCCATTTGGAGCTCGGCTTTTGTTTCCTTCAGGCCAAAGATGTGACTGCTGGTGCTCCACGTCCCGGGTACTTGCTCTGGCATGCAGCTATATAAAAGGGATCTCTTCTTAATTTTCACCAAAAGTTGTATGACAGAGCCAAGAAAACATTTCTGGATACAAGCTCGGTGGAAACTTGCACACTTTTGTATGATTCTGAATTATTCTATCAGCCCTTTTTCAGAGAAAATATTCTGCCAGTGCTGTTTGAAGACATTTTGGCCACAGTGCTTTAGATTATTTGACCTGCCAGCACAGCCTTATTGCACTGGAAATGTGTGAAGCTGGGAATGAGATCAAAGGAAAACTCTAGGTCTGGCCTCTTTTGTGTCTTAGGGCTGTTTTTCTTCTACAATGTGTTTTAAGCCTATTTCCCAAACTCAGGAGGCAAAGACGAGGCATTAAAGTAACAGTGGCAAAGAGCTATTACTCACCTTCCCAGTTTTTACCATTCCCTTGCTTAGCACTTAAGTGTGAGAGCATTTTGTCCTGTGAACAGTGTTTCTTTATTTCACACATTCACCACAGCTAACTTTCCCAGGTCCTTACGATATTTTTAGTTTCCTACCCATCAGATTTCTTCATACTTTCTGTCTCTCTTTCAAAAAATAAAGAAGAAAAAAAATGGAAGAGGAAAGCATATTTTAAAAAAGAAAATAACATAGAAGGCAATAGCTAAAGGTAATAGTTCTTTTTGGTTTTCTTAATTTCATTTTTCCTTGAAAGCCACATTGCCTGGTTCTCTTCCAACCTCTCTGTCCATGCTAGTACAAAATGTAGCTCAGTCTGTTAAGGCTCAGGCCAAGAGGCTGGAGTGGTGCAGGCTATTTCACTTTGACTCTTTTATACCATCTCACTTTTTATGACACAACTTTCACTTTTGATAGAAGAAAACTTTGGGTGACTTCCTTTTAGTCCCTCTCCCTTTTTTAAGAAAACCCCAAAGTTCTCAACCTTTTTTCAACTGCCTTAAAAATATTTTTAATATTTTTTTATAATATTAAGTATTGTAGGTTTTTTGCTCAGTTGGAAAGATGCAGTTGTTTTATATCTTCTCAGGCAATGAGAAATAAGAAGTCTTAATTTATTGTGTTTGGAAGATGCATAATTAAATTTGAGAGTCTATCTGAATTGATGATTTCCTTGTACTTCCAGTTTTAGGACAAATGTTCTTGGGTTGACACTCCCCCATTTCAGAAACTTCCTAATAATGATTGTGTATTATTTCTCTTGGGAGGACAATATGTACATCTTTATTTAGCATGTGTAATACAGTGTATAAACTAAGTGCACAAAGCAGCTGAAAAATAGCTGAATATAACTGCCAAAAGAATACAGATATCTAAAGACGGGGAAGTGATCTAAGATGCTCACTATTGCTCTCAGTCTATCAAGTGTTACAGCTAGAAATTTTAAAACAGATGACAGTAATTTTCTTAGAGACAGCCTATCTGCCAGCTTGAAATTAAAGATTTTAATAAGCCTACAACATTGAGTTCAGGCAGGCACTCAACTATAGCAATTGCAAAATCAGGAGTCAGTCTGTCACTTCATGAGGGGTCATCAATATTGGCTGGCATCTGCTGGAGGCAGGCTTGACTTCTTCCACTTGCCACCTAACTAGCAGGTTCCTCACAGGAAAAAATTACCCAGGTGTAGTCTGTGTTGCCTTGGCCTCTGCTCGCTGATCTTGAAATAAGCTGAGACATATTTGCTTGAGATTAGGCAGGAGTTGTCTGATTTGATTTGCAGTGTGCTTGTTCTTGAAAACAAGAAAGTTTTCAACCCCATGCTCATTTTGTATTACAAGAAATATCAGATCTGCTGTCAGGAGCAATGAACACTGTAGCTAGACCAGGTCTCAGAACAAGTATGGTCGTATAACTGCCCGTGAGCAGGAGCAAAGGGCAGCAAGGTATCTTGCAAGGAACCTGTCTGCCTCTGATCTTCTTGTCCCATCCCTTTTCTGGCTTAATTCCTGGATGTGGCCCTGAGCCTGCCCTGTCGGTTCTGATCAGTGAATATGGATCAATCTTGCTTACCTGCACTTGGCTTCCTTTAAGCTACTTACTTACACAATTCTTGGTAGAAGAGAGATATTTTTGTATAATTCATTCTTTAGTTCCTCCTTTCTCTGCTAAAGGTCTTACTTTATATGGGTCCCTAGGGTAAAAAGGACAGAGGTAAGCAAACACAAGTCCAGACATTCTGCCTATGTAAAATGTTAGGTAGTTTCTTACACCTGCCTGCTCCGAACCGTTAGTGTGCATGCTGTGAACTTGCCTGAGCCACAGGTTGAGTGGGGCGTGCTGGGCACGGACCTCTGGGACGAAGCAATTAGTGTCGGAGCTCTTGCTCTGCAGGAACCGTTCTGGGTAGGATGCCAGGGGTGAAACTGCACTGCACTGGAGGGGTCACACCTGAACTCATTTCTGAGAGGCTTCAAAAGACACCAGGATCATGTGGCTCCCCAGCAGTCTGGTGAATAACTGATTAAAGCGCAACCTTAACACTAAATGCTCTCTACTTTCCCTAACAGTACAAATGAAATGGGATTTGTATTTCCTCATCATGTCTTGGAGCACATACCCACTTTCTTTTTGTATAGTAATTTCCACTGATTTGTGATTTTGCCTTTTTATTCATCTCTTTGTTATTTGGAAGTACTTCAGAATTAATATATTTAGAAGAATATCTCAGATCAGAAAGATTTTAGATTAAAACCTACAGGCAAAATCTTTGCTCTTTTTTGCTTCAGGCCTTAGGTAAAAATGGAGCATCACCATAATAGCAATTATGGGTGGTTATTACTCTTGATTAAAATTAAATTAAATTGCAGTTGTCAACTAAAAAGATTTAATTATCACATAAAAACTGTCAGCCTTTCATTTTAAACATCTGCTAGATAAGCATGCCAGTAGCAGTGATGTGGAGTATTTGCCAGATACCTCGTCAAAAGCCCCCTTTGTGTCATCAGATAATTGAGACAATATGGTCTGAAATGCTTCATTTTTCAAGTCTGACTGTATCTCACACATTACATAGCTCTTAGAAGTCTTTCTTCAGGTCAGATGTAAACAAATCCAATATTTTAGGATTATTTAAGTCTTCAGATAAAGTGTTCCCTGGTGTTACATTGAAAATATTGTTGGGTTGTATCAGTATCAAATGTATTGATGTTTGGGATCTAAAGGATTTATACGGCTACCCTTCTCTTTTCCTGGCCCAGTTTTTTGGTGTCTGTAAATCTCTACAATCCTGCTGACATCAGTTCAGCAGACCGATTTCTCAGGCTGACATTTTCAAGGGCATTTAGATGTTTACACATCCCTGAAGACCTCAGACTAACACAAGCTGCTACTTGAACTTCTGCCTGTGCCTCCTCTGTACCACAGAAGAGGGTCACATTCTGATACCAGGCATAAAAGGCACATGTCAGCATATCCAGATACCTGCCTGGAGGAATTGCTAGGTACAGAGACCTTGTCTATGCAACATGCTGTAAGAAAATGGCTTTCTGAAGCTGCGAGTGTGCTCAGGAGAACTCGGTGTTATCAGAAGAAAAATTCCACTACTAGGCTATTGTAAAATTTCAATGTTGATTTTGGTCTCTTGAAGCTACTTGTGATGAAGGTCACACATTTTCATGAACTGCAAAATTTGGAAACTTTTTGATGTACAAAAGCTGAAATAAAAACCACCTCCAGTTGTAACTGGCATCCACTGCTAATTTAAACCAGAGAAGTGGTCCTCAGTATTGCTGCAAAATCTGAACGTGTTATGAAGACTAGAATTTTTTTATTTTGAGGGCAATGCAAAAATATTGTTTCTGTTTAAACTGTGAGTGTTTAAACTCTCACATGCAGAGGTAGGAGTGATCTCTGCTGTGCAGAACGGTGCTGCAGTGCAGTGCCCACCTCACCGGGGCGGTGTTGCTCCTACTGCACTGCTAGTGCATCTCCCTACGCCAGGTGCTGCTTAAAATTAATTCTTTATTGAGAAATATCTTACCTACCATCACTGGGCTTATCAGCTGTGCTAAATTCACAACTCAGCTGGGGCTTCTGGGTAATAAATATATGAACATCAGGACAATCTCAATAAGCTAGTGCATTTAGCGGGGGAACTATTGGTACTGTAACACGGAAAAAGGAAAGAAAGTTAATCAGCCTTTCGACAACATAGTTTTTAAAAGTCAATACAGCACTGGCTTCTTTGCTTATTACCAACATGCAAAGAAAGCACAAAGGGAAACAACTAAAGGAGAAGTCATTGAAGAGTCATTAGAAGTCACCGCACTTCAGCATTGAGCTCTTTTGCCAGTGCTCAGCAAGAACTGACTGTTCTCCTCAGTCTGCAGGATGGTGGTCAAGTGGGAATGGTACTTTGGGATATTTTCCGAAAGTAATTTACTATTCCTACTGCTTCCAAAGTTGTGTTTCACGTTCTGTCTGCTATGCTTCCCGTAAGAGATCAAATTTATAACATACAATATTTTATATTAAAATTTTGGAAAAAAAAAGAATCCAGGGCAGCAGAAGGAATAATTTTATTTAATAAATTGATTTTTTAAAAATTTCTAAGAAAATCTTGGCCTATCTGTTGCAAACTTCTGTCACCTTTTTTAATGCAGAAAGCTAGTTACCAATACTTATGTGGGACTCTGCCACAAGGATATTTACTCCCGGTGAAGAAATCTGCCAGAAAACGAGCCTCCCTATTTTAGTGCTTGACAGTCAAATTAATGCATTTGATTAAGTTGGAAATGCTCAGACGGAATGTGTAATGTGATACATAATGTGATTATTGATGTACAGAGTGCCTTTTCAAACTTCATGATGCATTATTATTATTATCTTTTATTTATTGACTGTTTTCAGTGCACCTGACATTTAAAGACTTACAAATCACTTCACTAGAAAGTTTGACTTAAAAACCGCCCATACAGGCTGTCAGTGGTCTGTTGCCTCTTAGGGGAGAAAAACCCTCTGCGATTCCAGAAGCAAGGTGACTCAAACATCCAGATCAGCAAGGAAAAGTAATCTCTGTCTATGGCTTGCATTTTTTTCAATCAACAGAAATTTGTTAGGATGCTGGACTTTTAGGATTTGCTTCCATAATCTTGAAAAAAATTACAAATAACTGAGGATTCTGTACTACTTCTTCAACTGGCAAATAGAAGGGCTAAATAGGGGGAGGGGGAGGGAGGGACTGAGAAATGCTTTCTCCTCTGAAACTAATCTTTCAGATGATGAGTGAGTGCTGACCTTTCCATCTTCCGTCTGACATGGGATGATAATCTTGTCCAGTCTTGAGCTTCTCCTGCAAGTTTTGGGGCTGCTCCCATGCCAGGTCTCCATCTCATGCCACCCACATTTGCACTCTCACCCTTTCCATATTGAAAAAAAAATACTTCCAGTGGATGAGGAGTTCAGTGTACTTCCAGTGACCCATTTTCATCTTCTCCCTGTCAACTTCTGCTCTCTGGACTGTTATGTGTCTCAGACCTCTTGGCAGTATGAAGATTATGATACGTATTTTGCACAGTAGGGAATGTTCACCACTCCTGGTTTCATGTACAGCTCCATGAAGCCTAAATGACTTCATTTAAAGAACTGAGAATTGGGCTTCATAGGTTATTTTGCAGCTGAATATCACATCTTTCAATTTTTCAACCCAGGCAGACATTGCTTTATATTATTTATGTTTTATAGCACCTTTTTAAAAGAGAAAATTAAAATTTTTAGTCTCTTTAAATGAAAATGCGGAATGAAGCACTGCCTTCTGTCTTAACCCGAATTTCATGTGACTCCATCTGTATCATCAGGTGGGTTTTTTCAGTTCAGTTCAAAAGTGGATATCTTCCCTAATCTCTCTATTGGCTCTACCAGGTTGCCTGCTGCAGATCCTTACACACAGGGAGAAAAAATCCTGAACAAAGAGCACAAAGATAGTTTTCATCTCTTCAAATCCTCTTTTATGGAAAAATTTATTTCTTCCATGTGTTCGCCTAGAGAGGTGTTGTAGTACACTCCATACATTTAATCCCAGCTCTCAGTTCTTGCCAACAGTGTTGTATGAATTTTGTTGCTGCTCTCCCAGGAAAGAGAGGATCTTGCTGAAAATGTTTTGAAATATTCCAGGTCCCTCCTATCTGTCCTCCTAGTGATATTAAATATGGTACTTAAAAAAACTTACGGGCTTCACCAGTGTAAGGACCATGTGTCTATTAAATTGTTCTTTGCAATATGAGAGCTAAAGAAATGGAGTCAGTTCAGATATAAAATTATGATTACAGCTGGGGTGGAAATGAAGTGCACTTTCAAAGCAGGGAAAATGGTCAGAATAGATACAAGCTCTTAAACTGTTTAAAATTAACATGTTCTACTAAACCAAAATTAGGCATAATTGTAGCACTTAATATAACCTGTCAAGAGATGTTTTTAATGAGATTAGTTCAAATATTTCTGCCAAAGGATGGGAAATTTTCTCTTCTAGTTATAAATGTAATTTCAAGCATTGAAATATTATTTTTAAATGCTAACAATACAAAATTGGAGGTTGATGTTTGCAAGGACAATATTCATCCTATTTTGGCCTGATATGATTACTTTTTCGCATCTTTATCTGCATGGAGACAGATTCTGACCCAACCAAATAAGATGTGTTTTGTAGGGCAGAAAAAGTGTTTTCACTTTTCTTGACCTTTTGCTATAAGACACGAATTTTAAAAATTCATTTTTCAGGTAGTAAAACCAATAGATTTTGAAATACTAATTGCTTAATACCTTAATTTTTAACAGGGTAGTAGGTACATAAAGTACTTTTCAAATTTGTGCAAAAAGTAACCCAGCATCAGAAATGACTTTAAATGTATTTTTCAGATTGTAATTAAAAATTACTATGATTAACACAGATCATGAGTTTCTTATCTTACTACTATGTCTGCCTTTTTTTTTTCTTGATAAGCATTTTAAACCTTTACATCTACTGTTAGTTCCCTGCTGGATCTATACATACCAATGTCTACCTTCCTCTACTGCTCTGTTTATATGTATTCCTGACAAAATTATTCTATTTAATTCTATAATTCAAATGTACTCTTAAACCCATTGCACAGGGAGTTCTTGACTGTTGAATGATTTTGAATAGCTGGATTTAATAGTCTATTTTTTTCATAACCTAAGAACATCTTTATCTTGAAAAGCAACTTGGTCTTGGGAAAAGCAGAAAAGAACCATAGTGAGGTCTTTGTGGGAGATAAAATGCTTTTCCTGCCTTTTCTATAGCAAGTTGCATATCTGTACAAACAAATCTGCAATACAGTGGAAGAAACCAGATGCTATTGTGCAAATACCAGCTTTCCTTAAAAAAGTATTATAACAGAATAGAACAATATGAGATTCCAATTGAGTGGACTAGTGGTAAACTCCCTTGTGTAAACTAAGTCTATGAAACTGGGTAAGGTCAAATAGACGAATCCATTTAGGAGGTTATTTAATTAAAGTTTCATCACTGAGGTCCAGAAGTTTCAGTAAATAATAAGTAAAGATATGCACTCTCAGGAGTGCAACACACACCTTCAGCAGTCAACTTTACAGTAGAAATAATCTCCACACAAATTACTTTCTAGATATCATTAGTAGAATATTGGATGGTACATTTATTATTCAATGTGAGTGTGCATATCTCCAGGGACAAGGTTCTTACTAAACAGTGGATATTTATGTGGAAACAATCCAATATATCTAATAGTCAGGAGGTTTTGTGCCGTAATTATGGCAAACATATCTTTCTTACAAGCCAATCTAATGCACAAACACTTTGGTAGGTTTGTTTCTCAAATAAAGGTATTCCCAACACAAAATACAGGTATTTCTGAGGTGTCATATTTATATATTTATGACAAATATGAAGTTAAGAAATTATTTAAGAACTTTTATTTCAAGTTAGAAAGCCTTTAGCTAAGTCATCTGTCCTGTACTCTATCATAGCTGTTTCAAAGGCTTTTTCAGCATCAAAGAATACAGCTACAATAATTTTTTACCCTGTGTTCTTTGATGTCTTTGCTAGATTTTGATATCTTCAATGGCTGACACTTACCATCAAAGACCAGCCTGATGGATTTCCAAAGATCATTTGCTTTCATTATACCATTGCAGATGGATACTCCTGAAGAAGTTTACTCAAAATACATTAGGACCACAGTCAGTAGCTTAATGTACCTGTGATTAGGAGTCCTGTGATCTCCAGTTGTTTCGATCATTACGGTTACTATCTACACAGCTACATGAGAGCATGGAGAAATGTTTCTGTTCTTTGTCATAGTTTCTCATATTTAAAAAGTTCAGAGTTTGCAGGAGGATTCATTAGATTTAGATGGTAATCTCTTAATTTTATTTTTCTGAAGTGGCTAAAAATTTACAAATTCTTTAGTACCACGGTATCCAAAATGGTCAGTCATGACAAGCTTGATAGCTGCCGCAGAGGAGCTCAGAGGCTGATGTCTGACAGGTATCTGCAAGGGGCAGGCAGGCAGGTGCCCCATCTCACCAGACTGGACCCCGTTGTGGTTTGTACAAGTGGCTTATTGTCACGCTGTCTTGTGTGCACGTATGTACTTGTTACATGGCCTGATGTGTGCTACTTGCCTAATGGATCCATCTGTCCATCAAGGACTAGATGAATTTTTCTAGCAAGCTATAATCCAGCATATGAAAAGTTGGGTATATTCACTGATCCGATGAATCAGTGTTAACAGAAATGAAGAATGACATATCAGACTTATTCCCAGTTCAAAGGAAATTATCGACAATTTGAGAGTTAGCATTTAGAGAGGTGGATCAGAATAAAATAAGGGAAAGTAATAGTACATCTAGTACTGCATTTAGACATCGGCTGCCAGACTCCTTAATATCTCTGAGAAGGGCTCTGAGAAGGGCTAAAATAAACATTTAAAGTAAGCTTCCAGAAAGTGAAAAGGTGTTAAATGGTGATGAGAAGAAAGTGAATTTGCTGCTTTAAAGTCTTTATAAAAGAAGTAGCATGAGATCTGAGCATCTGAAAGAAGTGTTAACAAGGAAGAAAACTGTGAACTTCGAAAACGTTCTAAACTTATCACTGTTTTTTAGTATGTATAGGAAGTGATCATGTGTTTGAAATACATATAATACAATAAGCATGCAGGAAGGAAAAGCAGAAAGCACCCCATCAGAATGCCTGAGATTCTTGTAAGAGTGCATTACTTTTTTTTTTGGTGAAACTTGATATAACTCAGGGTTGTAAATCCAGTTTAAGGTTGGTGTGCTTGGTCTCTCCACCTACAACTTTTATGGTTTCCTTTCTCCAAGTCCTTCTTCCCCATCAGCCATGAGGAAGCATTGCTAGATCAGGGAATTTGTGAGGCAGAATCTAAGTAATTCGTTGACTTGGGACAGAGGAGGATGGGAATAGGAGAGTGTCCATGTTCTTACCCAGCCTACAGGAGTGAAAGAACGCGTGTCATTCCTTCAAGGAAAATATCATGTACTGATGCCCTGGTTCCTTCCTGGCTTTCTGGACCTATACTATCATGGGCCAAAGTATTTATCATAGTCAGGGTTCAACAGGATGAGGTAGTCAGATGAAGCCTATGCTGTAAGATATGTTTTAGAAAAAATCTTATCTTAAATCATACTGCTCTTTAGATAAAAAGTCAGTATTTAAACTTAAAAGCATGGGAATATTACCAAAGAGAATTGCTAGGGTTAGTCTGCTGATACAGACAGCCTAGGCCAATCAAAAATGTTCATACTGCAATACAGCAAATGGTGAAATGCCAATTTCTTACTCTCCATTTATTCTTTCCGCCTCTGTTAATATCACAGGTTTACTCAATAGAATTATTTTTAAGTGAATCCTAATCAATTGTAGTTATAGCTCAAGTTAATGG
>NW_009260072.1:39537-49782 GCF_000687185.1 Egretta garzetta
ATGATTTTATCATAGCTGATGAGAGACTACATTAAACTTAATCCTACTATTTATTCAAAATAGCATCGAATTATTGCGATTCCTTTTTGTGACTGGTACTGTTCATTGTGTATTTTATACTGAACACCGCCTGACAAAGAAAGCAATGATTAAATGTTTATCCAGCTGTTTCAACTGAATAGGCACAAGGCTCACGAGCCATACTAGAGCATGTATGGATGGAATATATTTCGAAGGGACTTTTAGTTACTACTTCTGCTTTTTGTTTTACTTAGGAACACCGTGGTAGCTTGTTTTTCTAAAAGAAATATTTTAGCTAAGCTTTCTTCTCAATTTTCTAAGATCCCTTGCATCTGCAGGTTCAAATAATAGCAGGATTTGTATTAGCCTTTTACTTTTCAGATAGAGGTAAGCAAAATTAATGGAATTGTATTAAAATTAGGTTTTTTTCAGTAGAATTTTATGTAAGCACTGTTTCTTCTGTTACTTTTCCCCTATTATTCTGTAATGCAATTTGAAGTGATACAATCATATTTCAGGAGACAATTTCCAACAGTCTGCTCCTCCATGCCATAAATTAGAATAGCTCTATGACTGCTCTGAATTTTTGCTGAGTGCTGCTCAACTCATGGACTGTGCTAAGATTTTTATTTTTCTTTTATTTCACTTTCTACTCAGGCCAACCAAGGACAAAATGCAGGGAGATATTTGCTGAAAGTCTGTACATAAACCTGAACTCTATTTTTTACTTCAGGCAAGGAATATTTATATGGCACTTGGCCCCAGCTGGAGGACGCTTATATTTACCCTTTCACACAAAAAGGGTAGATTCTGGTATTCAGAACCCGTATGTCCTACTGGCTCATAGCACCACAGGTCTGGAGATAGGCTCAGAAAAATACACCACAAAAACGTTTTATTGTTAGTAGAGAAACTGGCACTGAGTAGGTCAAAGGGCTGGGTTATTCTTTACCTGTTGTGACAAGAATAGGATGATGGAATTTGAGAGAAGATCCAAATTTGACCTCTCAACAAGTGCTGTGCTGCAGAAATCTCTGCCAAGGAAAATGTGTATATGAGCAGGGGAAATTATAGCTAAGTTCTTTGCAGATCCGTGCCAGGGCATTAGATACCTGTGAGTTGGAGAAGCGTGATCTTCTCATGTCAAGAGATCAGAGGTCAGTATTACACTCACTGTGTTGGAACAATGTGAGCTTATAAATGCATGGTAATTTGTCTAATTTTATATCAAATAGATTAAATTCTGCCCTGTCCTTTCCAGTGATGAAGGTTGATAATAATGGGAAGAAAGATGATAGGAGCATGTGGGTATGTGCCAGTGTTAATAAGACAATACTATGAGCCATCACTTTTCATTGCTTATCCAAACTAAGAACAAGACCTTAAAGTGAAAGTACTTTTAAATTCATTGAACCGTATCTTTTGACAAATAGCAACCCAAAGGTTGTTGTACTGGATATTTATCAAACTTCATCAATTATGTCATGGGAAAAATAGATATTGCAGCTCAACTGTTTCATCTTCTGAGACGACACTTGTGTGGAGTACTAGGCAGCAGAAGACAATATAAATAAAATTTAAACTTGAACACAAATTTAATACAATAAAATTGTGGTTTTTTAAAATATTGACTAATACTAGATCAGATTGGGAATATGGACAGCTGCATTTTATTGCTACAAACATTTCTGCTTCCACCCGTAAGCTGATAAATAGATTTGTGAGGCTTGAGACAAAACCTAGATTTCCAAGGAGTATCTGGAGAGATCTCTGTCATTCTCGGTAATGCTGTTGTTACAATTGCTCAAACAGAGTTGGTTCTGGTGCTAAAACCTGATTTTAATAAGGCTTCTTCATATGCTGATTACTGTCTGAATAGTCAACATACATATACCAAGAAATAAAATCAAGAGGAGCAAGTTCTGACTGGCTTTGTATGCTTTTGTGTACAGGTTTTTTTTTTTATTATGACTATTATATAGTCATAATATTTGTTTCTTAGAGATGTTAATTGTATTTAAAATTACTAGTCCTAATGGGATCGATAGGGAAAGGTTCTTCTGAACTTGGCGACTACAGCATCTAATTTAAATTTTCTTTCTGCTTTAAATTAAGTAAAATGAATAAATTATTTCACATAAACATTAATAGACTTCTTAGGTTCCACACAAATGAATAAGGACTTGTGTTACCAGGTTAATTACTTCCAAGTCTCAAATATTTATTGACACCAATTAATGCAGACTACGTTTGAATATAGCTACTTATTTGTTGCTGGTGTCATACTGAGATTCCAGAAATTTTTCTTCTATTTGGTCAACGACCTTAGGAACCGACATATTGCACCATGTTATTGTTAAATTTGAACATGTATTCAGGACATAATAGGTTTTAGCTTATAGATTGCGAATTTTCTTCTTTCAAGAAAGTACAACACTTCCATGTTTTTTTCTCACAAATTATAATTTAATTCATGCCATTATTTGAAAATACTTCTCTTAAACGTAGCCCCAGTCAGTATAGTAAAAAAACCAAATGGAATAATAAAGCAACACTCTTGCAATACACCAGAAAATTCTGTTTGGTTTTATTTCGGCTGCATATTTCATTGAAGACCTTGAGGTTTTCCCACAGTAGCTTTGGCTTGTCCTTGCCTAATCTTAATATAAGTTTTATTCACTTAGAAAATAATCAGAAAAAGTCTGCTTTGCTTCAAAATGCATTTTTTCCATTTTCAGTAGCATCCCCTGTCTGCTCTGTCCCATTCTCAATTTTACAATGACCTTTGGCTGCATTTTTCTTTACTGTTTGCCATTATTTCCTAAATTGCTGTCATTTGCTGAAGCAAGTTTTTCTCTAATTATCCTAATGATACAGCCCCCACCCTCAAATACTGACCAAGTTTTGTCTATCTGTAATGACTTTCTGATTACTTCTCTCTGCTTTTTTTTGGTAATGATATCTGTTTATCCTGAAAACCTTGCTATGAGCTATGTTTTAGCTATAATCATAAAACATAGGACTTGAATAGCAAATGTCTCTGAAAACCAAGTTAAGGAAGCCCTGCATATAAACACTTCCTAAACCTGGTAGCTTCTTCTGAATCAGCAACATATTGGTGCAGATGCATTACCCATCAGATGTTTTGTATTCCCCGGATGCTGCAGTGGATAACATTACCTTCCTTAGTGCTGTTTTATACATCATAGTGCAAAAAAATCCCTGAAAATATCACCAGAAATTGTGGGCTAAGTACAGAACAGATATAGCTTTCTTTCCTCTAAGACATCTAATGAAAATGCTTCTAATATCATACTTACATACACCTTTCCTTGAGACTGGATGCTTTCACAGCACTAATTGCTACCTCCCTAAATTTCACTCGTTACTATTGGCATTGGCAGGAGACAAAAGTTATTATTAGTGAAGGTTGAGAGATTATAACTTCATAAAGTCTGAAGAGCTTGTATCTTAAACAGGAGGAACAAAGCACGGTGAAAAGGGCATGCGCAGCATGCGAACGCAGCTGTCTGAAGCATCCTGTTCTATGATTTTTTTATGTCTTACTTACCTGAAATCTTTTTTTTTTGTTTGCGGGCCCTCGTTTGTAAGGACAAAAAGAGGAGAGGAAAGGTGAAGGTGACAACTGCAAAAGATGGAATGTTAAAGACAAAGTGGAGAAGAAGGGGATCACAGGTAATGAGTGGGTTTGAGGCTTTATAGAAGCAAAGGAAAAAGTTGCCTTCGTTCAGATATGTGGAACATAAGGTATAGCTTCTAGTGTGATCTCAACCCAAATCTGCTTATGCTCAGCTTTAGGTGTAAATTAGAGAGAAAGTGTTTAGATAAGTTAAATTCAGAATTTCGTGTGTGCCTCCTACATTATTTCTACTGTGAAATACCCCTAAGACACTTGGCAATCTTTTCATAATGCAACTCACTCTTTTAATTGAACAGTTACTTGGTTTGTTCTCTGTTTTACACAAGCTGCTGTTTTATACCTATCTTCAGTGCCAATATATTGAAACAGGTCTTACAAAATGGAGATTTTTAGAAATTCAGAAAAATGTATTTGACTTTGAAAGGATTTTGACTTTTCAAAAAGGTGAGGCAAATAGCAATTTGCAGAAAATGGGACATAAGTCAAAGCTTTGTATTTTTTCTTACTGTTTTATAGGACTCCCAAATTAATGACTTTCATGAAGTACATTTTTGAAATAGAGAAGTAATTTTGCTTTTCCCTTTTCATTTTATTGACCAGGACTGCTTCTTTTCGCCTATGTACTTAGCACAGACCTCAGCTGTAGCTTGTAACCTGCACAGGCCTCCTGGGGGAGCATGCTCTTTGGGCAAAGCACCCCTCTAGAATCCTTTAAAGATGAAGGAGATACCAAAATTTGAGCTTCCTTGTAGATTTCTCCTTTTTCTTCATAAACAATAGCTTGTTTTTTTAAGTCCTAACTTAAAAGCTTCTGAAATCTTCAAGAAAAAATAATATATGGAGAAAGATAATGAAAGCAAGGGAAATAATATCAAGACAAATGTTCCGCCTGCAGCTTGTTTCTTAAACTGGGGGAAATATGAAAAAACCTATTTATTTCAAGAGTAAAATGAATTTAAATTGACATGCAGTTGCTAAAATATACTAGTTAACTAAATGGAAAATATTTTCTGGGACAAGGACTACTCTGATCTGATCAAGTTTTTTTTTTTCTCAAAACTAATTTATTGCTGCACCAAAGTTTGATCTCAGTGAATCAAATATTTCTGTTCTACCTTCCAGCATACAGAGGCTTTCCCCCCCAAACCTCAGTGACACTGCGGTCCTAGCACAAAAACATACAGTCTTCAGAAGAAAGAATGAATTACTGCCACTTTTGTCCAGATGCAGGGAAGACAGGGTACAAATTCTGCCTAATACTTTCAAGATTCCTAAAAGAGAAAGGGGAACATGAAAGGGGGTATTTTAAATAAATTTATCCACCTTGATTTAGATTCAGACTTGAATACTTGTATTGAGCCAATGCTTTTCCACATGAGATGTACAAATAGTATGGCACCCTTTGGAGTACAGGGTGCTCCTCTACATTTTCTAGATATATCTGAAGCTGTCTGGTAAAAACCTAGAATGGTTCATGGCTAACTTGCCCTTTGGTCTCAGCAGGACTGGCCTTTTAGGAAGCACTATGCAGGTAGTACAGTCCCTCGGGGGTGTTCCTGTCCCAGCACGGGTGACCCATGGCCATGGACCCAGGAGGACCCAGCGTGGGTCGCTTTACCCTGATATAGGTGAATCTAATACCAAACCCCTAGGACTACCAATGGTAGAGCTGCTGTTAGCTTTATGCTCCCACAAAAGGCAGTTTGTTGAAAAGCCGTTAATAAATGCAGTCTTCTGCTGCTTTATGTTCATTTTTTCATAAAGCTGCTGATAAAGATTAGATACCAGTTGCATGTCATGTTTCAGAATAAAAAGGTTCTTAATTTGAACAACAGATCTCCATGGGCTGTCCCTGCTGACCCTTCCAGCTATGCATCTGCAATATTTTGTTGAACCTTATAAAAATATCGTTGCTGATATGAAAATGCTTTTCTCCCTCCTGATGCCCCTGAGACATGTTTGAGTTTTCTTTGTAACCTTTGATTTTTTTTTTAAATCTTGTGGAAGAAGGAATACAAGAGGGGGAGTATGGTAGGGAAAAAAACAGAAAGGACAAACAGCCAGTTAATACTTTTCAACACAAGCGTCTTTGCATCAGATTTTCCAAGATATTTTGCATTGGTCTTGTTTAAATCAACAATAGTATCTCCAGTACACTGAACGGGATTGGAGTTCATTTCAGTACTGAGTGCTTTTGAAACTCCTTTCTCATTGACACTTAGCAGTGACCTTCAGTTTCCTTTCCCTGAGTTAGTAAACAGTTTTAGACATGCTAGTTAAAACTGGAGCACAAACTTTGTAGGGTATTTGCCTGCTCCCGGTTGGAAACTGTAAAGAGAGGTAGCCAGACCACCTACCATAGCTTAAATCACTATGACTGTGTTAGGTTAATTTTAATTCACTTAAATTCAGTCCATGTCTGTCTCTCTCTTTCCAACCAGATAATCAGAGGAAGCAGATGGAGGCTATTTACCATAATTAGATGAAATTTAGCAATGCATGAGGCAGAGCAGACTGTGGAGGAGGAGGGCATAGCATGCTGGGGTAGGGGGATACAAGTTTGCTGCCCTTGTGTAACGCGATGATTTTAATGGTGTCAACACTGATCAAACCCTGATATGGATAGGAGGAGGGTAGTGTTATAGTGAATGGTAAGCTGCTGGCTTTATAGTAGTAAGTCCTCATATTGGCTTACAATAAGTAATGTTTTCTCCAGAGGAATTTGTAAAGCTTCAAAGCTACGCTGAAACCTTGGTCATGTTGAAATCCATCAGGGTTTTGGCACTGTCTCCAGTGTCAACAGGGTTTCCTGGTGGGTGTCCCCTGCAGAAGCACCAGGGAACCACCACCATTTCATTTGCCTCCTGAGAGTCTCGCTGAAGCCAACACAGAAACCTATTCAATGCATTTGTTTTTGCAATGCACTGAATCAATTAAGTCAAGAAAAAGGTGCGTAATGGCTTTTAAAGGCATTCATTTTCCCAGTCTTCTCTGTGACTTCTTCTGTGTCTGTGCTCTTCTGGAGCAGGTACTGTTTGTACTGTGTTTTATGTCTTCTACCACAGTTCTCAATGCTTGACAAATTATGCAGAATATTAGTAAACTTGTAGGAATTTTAAATAGAGCAATGCTATTATAACAGGAATTTTTAAGAGTATGATGGACTCGTTAGTAATTTTACTTCTGCAGTTACATCTGGTGTGTTTATTCACTCTTCTGGTTTTATTTGTTTGCACACAATATGGAGAAGGATACAGCATTTTATTACTCCTTTGAGCTCACAGCTATTCAAAGGAAATATTTAAAAGTCATAGACATTAATTCAGTAGCATTAACAAGTGTTTTATTAAATTAATATTTAGGCACAATGAAGTTTATACAACTTTACCCTCATGAAAGCTATGCACACGTAATAAGTCACTGATAGTAATATCAAGTATGACAGTAGAAATAGTATATGCCTGAAAATTGAAGATCTTAGTGTTTCTTTATTGACAGAGTTGATTTAACTACTCATTTTCCCTTTTGAGCTCTGAAATTCTCAGTCAGAATGAGAGCTGCATCTTTAGTTGTCACCCAGTAAAATAGAAAACAAGAACCAGACTGACACACATCCCTTGATAACACCCAACAACCCCCTCCTTTATCATTACCTATAGAAAATGAACTTTTTCCCCCTGTACAAGGAAATTGTAAGTGTCTGGGTTAAAGCAAAGAGAGTAGTTACTAAATAATAGTGTTAACCACATGTGTGTTGCCCGAGAATTTTCTTTCTTTTCCTAAGGGACCATAACTCATGTTCCTGTCTTGGAAATGCCATTCCTCACACCCAGAAACGTTTCTAAGTGCAGGATGACTCCCTCAAAAAATGTAAATCAGTCTGGTGTATTTGGGATAGATCTGCAGTGGGAGGAAAGCAAGATAACTCCATGGATTCATAGAAACTGCACCTCAGGGTCACTGAGGATGTCTCCCATTTCTCATCACAGCAACAGCAGAGACACAAATATACTGGGCTGGATATACAAATATACAGAGACAAAAAATACTGGGCTGGATTTGATCCCTTAAGGCTTCTCAACACAGATATCTATTCCCTCTTCCCATATAACAAACTCTTACAACTGATTCATATTCTTGCAGGACACTGGGAAAAGCACAAGTAGCAAAAAAAGTTATTCCATAGGCATTGTAAAAAAAGCCCAGACATATGGGCTTTGTTACATTATATATTTTCCCCAGCTGAAAATCCTGCTTCTTGGTTTGTTTTTTTTTCTCCACTTGTATTGGAGAGTGAGGTAGTTTTTCTCTAGTAACCAGGTTATAACATTAAAATAACAAACACGCTTTGTAAGAATAACATTTAGAAAATATTTTTTTAAATATAGTACAGAGGAACTGAAATTTTCATCCTTCTCAATCAAAGGACCATGGACAGGAGAAGCACTTGTAATGATCTTTGATTTTAGAGATTCAAGATGTGATTCTTTCTTTCCCATAGATTTTATATTGGCTCATCGAGGGATGAGCTGCGAGCAGGTATTTGGGTGCAGCACTTTGGGGGAGTGTTTGAAGGCCTCGTATAAAGTTATAATTGCTTGGAGCTCTTATTTGATATGCTAGGGAATCTTATTTCCTTCATTTGCCAGTTAAAGGAAACGCGTTAAGAAAACATTTGGAAAGCCATTAGTTATAAACTCAAAACAGCATATGAAGCAAAGGAAACATTATGGTGTTATTGGCTTAGCATCCTGTCATGGTTTAGCCCAGCTGGCAACTCAGCACCACGCAGCCGCTCGCTCACTCCCCGCTTCCCCAGTGGGATGGGGAAGAGATGTGAAAAAAAACCCACACAAAACCTGTGGGTTGAGATAAAGACAGTTTAATAAAACAGCAGAGGAAAAGAACAACAATAATGGTAATAATGGTAAGAGAATATACAAAATATACAGAACAAGTGATGACTAGCGCAAATGCTCACCACCTGCTGACCGATGCCCAGCCTGTCCCGAGCAGTGATTGCTGCCACATGGCCAGCTCCCCCTGAGCATGATGCCATATGGTATGGAATAGTCCTTGGGCCAGTTGGGGTCAGCTGTCCTGGCTGAGCCCCCTCCCAGCTTCTTGTGCCCCTGGCAGAGCAGGGGAAGCTGAAAAGTCCTTGATTGGTGTAAGCACTTCTCAGCAACAACGAAACCATCAGTGAGTTATTAACATCATTCTCATCCTAAATCCAAATCACGGCACTATGCCAACTACTGGGAAGAAAATTAACTCTATCCCAGCTGAAACCAGGGCACATCCCTAAATTTTTTGTTTCCCACATATTTTCCATGGGCACTGTAGTTCTTTTTTGGAAAATAATATTTTAATTTTACAATTACAGTTTTCTGTGTACCTACTTACCATGATTATAATTTCTAGCAATTAGTCTTAATATTTTAATCTGTTAACTTTGTCACCTTTTTTTCCCCCTACTTCCTCATTGTCTTTCCAGTCTATGTTGTGAATTTCATAAAGCTGGTAAATTAAAAATAGGTTCATATGTTTTGCAGATATTTTGCTCTTGAGCTGAAGACTTTAGGTATGACAATGCACTTAATATGAAAGATGTTAAATACTTCATTTTACCTTAATGAGTGTCATATTCCTCCCTCTCTTGCTTGCTCACTCTTTCAGCCAATTAAGACAAGAACGCTATTTTCTTCATCTTGTTTTGAGTATGTGAAACCATTATTTCTGTACATACTACATCATGCAAATTCTTTCACAATTTTCTAGTGCGTTGCCTTTAGTTTAAGGGGAAAAAATGTGGTGGAAAAATAATGTAAGATTAATCAAGAAACCTTTATTTCAAACTCTGTCACTAGGTTTTGCTGTCAGTTGTACTGACTACCCTGCACCCTTCCCACCCCTGTCTAAGACCTGATCTTAAATCCCAGTTTTGGTAACTGGTAAATGTATGATGGTTCCAGCTGAGATCCCACATTTGTACACTCCATAAAGCTGACAATCAATTAGGAGTAGCCAAATCTTGATCTTCCAGCAAAGCCCTTGTCAGAGCTGAACTGCAGTGGGAAACATGAAATTTCCTTGGTCTTTCCCTGGCATCTTGCCTCGTCCAATTCACTTATTTTCCAGGAGACTTCTACAGGGCCGGAACACTTCAGCAGGCAAACTCACAAAGCAATTCCCTTATTTTTGTGAATGTTAAATGCACTTAAGTGCGCTTGCACAGTGTTGAAGCAAACACATCAAGACTTTAAAAAGAGATATTAGGAGAGAAGTTTTGAAGAACATTATATTTAATAAAAAAGGTTTTCTTCTGTTTTTTTCACTGTATTTTTCTAACTGCTTGCTTGGGTCATTTGGCAGGCAGGCAGCACAGGACCCGCATATCAGAAGGGCTTTGCAGGACATGTCAATATGTCCTGAGGGACAGCTGTGTGCTAGAAGACACCTTATCCTCCCTGTGATACGGATACATCTCTGGGCCTTTGGTGTTTATGATTGCAGTGATAAATTACCTATTTTTATAGCCATGATGTTTTATGAATGTTTCA
>NW_009260072.1:49847-60261 GCF_000687185.1 Egretta garzetta
GACAAGTTCAAGTGTTTCAGGTACTTGACATAAGAATGCTAATTTATACTAGTCTTAGCTGTGGGACTGATCTGCAAACATTTCTTTATATAACTTTACCATGTCATTAGATGTCAGGCATGTTTTCCATACCTCTCTTTCCCCCAGTTCTGAATTTTAATGAGTAGCTTCAGCAAATTATTGTGGGGTTTCTACCTCACTTTTATATGGTATAGAAGTTGTAATATATAAAGGATGAGCAGTGTTAGAAATACCTGGGTGGTCCTTTTTGAAACTTAATTATCTAAATTATATTTGTTATAGTTTTGTCTATTTTTTTAAAAGATTTTGTTTGTTTGTTTCTCTGGTATACTCACACATTAGATCAAAGTAATGAATTCATAGAATCATAGAATGTTTTGGGTTGGAAGGGACCCCTAGAGGTCATCTAGCCCAACCCCCCTGCAGTGAGCAGGAACACCGCTAACTAGATCAGGTTGCTCAGAGCCCCGTCCAAACTGGTCTTGAATGTTTCCAGGGATGGGGCCTCCACTACCTCCCTGGGCAACCTGTTCCAGTGTTTCACCACCCTCACTGTAAAGAATTTCTTCCTTATATCTAGTTTAAACCTACCCTGGTTTAGTTTAAAACCATTACCCCTTGTCCTGTCACAGCTGGCCCTACTAAAAAGATTTTCCCCATCTTTCCTATAGGCCCCCTTTAGGTATTGAAAGGCCGCAATCAGGTCTCCCCGCAGCCTTCTCTTCTCCAGGCTGAACAAGCCCAACTCCCTCAGCCTGTCCTCATAGGAGAGGTGCTCCAGCCCTCAGATCATTTTAGTAGCCCTCGTCTGGACCCGCTCCAACAGTTCCATGTCCTTCTTGTGCTGAGGATTCCAGAGCTGGATGCAGTACTCTAGGTGAGGTCTCACCAGCTCATGTCCAGCTTTTCATCCATCAGTACCCCCAAGTCCCTCTCAGCAGGGCTGCTCTCAATTCTTTCTTCCCCCAGCCTGTACTGATACCGGGGGGAATTACTGGATTAATGTAGTAAGTTACAGGAGATCAAATTCAGTCTTAAAAGTGAGGGTTACCATAAAGTATCTTTTAAATTTGTTGTTTAAATCCATGTAATGGAAGATCATAATGAACAATCAAATTTCTTTCTGTAGCCAGAATGAATATAGGGTACTTTTCAGTAAAGACACATGTGGAAGAAATTGCTTGGCAGTGGATTTTCAAGTCAAATTTGGCCTCATTTGGTCTAGTAGTTTTCTGTTACAATTTTAAGGAATGGAACCTTGGCTGTAATTTCCCAGTTCAGAATTTCCTAACACTTGGATTTGTGGTATTCATTTGAGGAAAAAGTTCTGGAAAGATTGCTTTGAAGCTGAGTCTCTGTCATTCTCCTCATTTGTTAATAACAACCACTTCTGGTAGCTGTACCTGATGCTACTCTGCTAGCTCTTTCTTCCCAATATTTTCAGTGTTCCGTGACATAAACTGAATTGAGGGCAGGTGTTGCTAGCAAGTTCATGTACACTGTGTTTTGATGGTTCTGGGCATACATCAATAGCATCCCCAACTCAGGGCTATTGATTCAAGTATATTGATCCATGCATTAGGCTTCAAAGAGCCTTATTCCCATTAGTGAGAATCCTTGGCAGATTAAATGAGGTGCTGTATAAGAGCAGGAGCCCAGCCTGGTTTCCACTGTTACATGTCAAGACCTTCTTTCAGCTCTTCTCCGTCATACATCTGTCACCAGGTCTTGACTCTGTGGCCTGTGATCACCTCTGTCTACAGGGCACCCGATCTGATGGTGTCCATAAAGAGAAGCCAACTCTTTTTATGGGTCGTTTGGAGTCAGTATCCATTTGAGATTATGCGTGCCCTGCCATTTTCTAACTGAGCGATATATACAGATATACAAGGACAAGAAAGACAGGGAACATAAATACAGGACATGTACCAGTTTGGTCCTTAAAGGCACCAGAGGGCTTTTCTGTGGAAGTGCACTGAACAAAAATTAGAGCTCATAACCTCCCATCCACCCTCTGTGATCTGGAGTCTGGGTTGACCATACACTTTAAAAAGGGTGCCCACCAAAATCTCTGACACTCTGCCAAGAGCATATCCTCTGTTACAAAGCACTACTTGCTGTTGGAAATTTCTGTGGCACCTCTCAGAATAATATTTTCCCAATGTAACGTGTCACAGTTAGGTCATGCTGTGCTTCCTGTGCACGCCACCAGGAATTTCAGAGCAAATATGCTTCAAAGTCACATGAGACCTTGCTGATAAAAGCAGTTCTCTGAACTCTTCCTGTCTGGGCAGGTGTTGATGGGAACAGGCAAAATATATGGGGGATACTCATATTTGCAGTGCAGATTCTAAGTTTGATAGTGAGTAAGTCATTGCAGTTATTTGTATAATAGTACCAAGAGTAGAGTTGTTCATTCTTCCCCAAAATGAATGGTCTCTTTCTACTGAAAATTACAACTTGAAATGCAGAACTGCAAAAAAAAAAAAGAGAAGAGATTATAAAAAAAAATGGTGTAAATGTGATGTGCTGAGGAAGGAGATGCTCCATGTTTGGGGGTTTATTTGTGGGATGGGGGGAAGGTTTTGGGGTGAATTTATTCTGGACTCTGTATTAGCATAATAAAAACAGCTTCTGTTTCTCTGGGATTTGAAAACTTTTCAGAGGTTGTTCTGCCAGTGGTGATATCTGACTCATATTCACTAAGGGAAGGAGAGGAAAGATAAAAAGAGGAGGCAGAGAGTAAAGAAGATGATTTCCATTTCTGTCAAGTGCAGGCAGTTGGGGTCTTTTTAATTTATTTGTTTAACAGTTCCATCTCCATAAATTAGCTAGGATGTCTGCTATGCTCTTCTTAAGCAATGCACCTTTTTTTTCTTGTCTTGCTCTTTAAATTCCCTCCTTGCATTGTCAATGCTTAAATTGTAGTGTAGGCTAAATATTTAATAGAAAAGAGGGATCCAGAACCTTTTCTTAAGTACGTTTCATGATTTCTGCTACATTTACCAAAGACAGTCCTATATACCTACCTATTTTGGCAACAGACAAGTCCTTTTAAGTTTTCTTTTTTGGAAGTCATCTCCTGTTGAATCAGGATTGAATAGGATCAATAAATGTATTTTTAATGCACAGGAGGTTTCTTTTTATTCAAGCAGGAGATTCTTAAAATATTTAGCATCCTTTCCATTCTCTGGTGAAATACTTTCCTGTTTCTTTGCAGTACATGTTGACCTTGGTATTATTGCAGACTGTATTTCTGTTTCGTTTCATAGCAAGAACACTCTGAAAAGAGAGAGCTGCTTATTAAACCTATCCGTTGTGGAAGCATAACAAGATAGTATAGTGGTAATATACAGCTGGTTCTACAGGCCAGAGCTTTCCAAGGAAAACCTTAGACAACAGCTAAAAACACTATTTTGAATTGCATCAGCTGAGAGTCTGACCCATCCCTTTAAATGGAATTACATAGCTCTTGCAAAAAGTCGCACTCCAAAGATGCCAGTGAAGACTCCCAGGGAACCCCACATAGGTGGGCTACTTAAGCTTTTTTTCTTCAAACCCTCATTTGTGTAAATAATCCCACTGAAGCAGATAATTTTTATTATTGCATTTAGGCCTGGGTGTCTGATCACATGAATGAAGCATCCAGGATTGTACTCTTTGATCTGAAGAGTGAAAAATGATCACAGTACATTGTCCATAAAAGAAGCCCCTCTAATCTTTCCTCCACCCTTCCAGCTAAGATTTTATTTAGCAGAATGTGATGGCTTTTGCGCTGTTCTGCAGCTGGCTCTTCTTTTTTAATGAGCAGAAAGTATCTGATCTCATTCACCGTTAGAGCTGTATCTAAGGGGCGCTGCTCCCTCCTCCACTCTTTTCCTGCCATCTGCCAGTCCGTAGTATCAAGTGAGATTCACATATTCAGTTAACTAAAAGCTTTGTTTATTATTTGTCTGGAATAACCAGAAAGAAGAAATAATAGAGGAAGCAAAGTATATTTATGGCTCTTAAATGCAGCAAGACGGTTGCTAACTGCCAAAGTTTTCAGAGGTGATCAGCAAAACTTTGTAGCCAGAGGGCCTGCTGAATCTCAGCAACTGCTTCTTCCTCATGAAAACCTCTGCAGAACTTTGAAAAAAGAAATGTTTCAGAAGTCTGAACATGTCGACTGAATCCGTACAGCCTGACCTTCAAAAATTCACGTTAAGGCAAAAATTATACTTCCAAAATTGTCTTGTTAGGAGTTTCTCTGCAAAAAGCTACAATTCACTTCTTCCAAAGTATTATAATAAATGAGCTAACAAGACACCACAGCCCTCCTGGGACTTGACCCGAGACCTCCCGAACTGAATAGATGTTTTTCAGACTCCAAAGCCAGAAGGAGACATTGCATGGCCTAAACTTCCTGTGTAGAGCGGCCAAAGGACTTAATTCTTTAAATTCTCTCCTGAAACTAGTGAGGTGCATTTTTACTAAAACACAGCTTTCATAGAGAAGCTGCAGAGACTCTGCTTCTTGTTTATTTCTCTCTACCATTTCAGTTTTCAGCTTCAGTATTGGTGGCAGCTGTGGACTGTCCTACCGCTTCGTACTTTTATGAAGCTATGCTATCTACAGCAATCAACGTGTACTTTAATAAATTCCTTATTTATGCCTGGTGTAATGGGTAATATTAGCTACAATGGGATCTCCATACAGCTGGTGTCATTCTGCAGAGGTCTTTTGCCTTCAGAAGTATAGTGATTTTACGCATCAGTATCTGGTCTGTCCTATGTAGAGTCCTGATATTTTAAGTGTCACTTGAGAAAACACCATGAGAGGGTTTTTCTCCCCCTTTTTATTGTTATTGTTGTCTGCCATTCGTAAAGCTTAAGCAAAGCAATCTTAAATCTCTTTCATGCTCTGATACTGCTGTACAGTAATCTCTGGATTTTTTTTTTTTAAACGCTACAATAAGCTGTACATCACTTTTACTGATGATAAGGGTGCCTATGACTGTGTGTTATAGTAAAAAAAGGAATTACATACGGCACAGCTAGATTTACAGTGAGATGGATATTGTACTTTACTCTGTTTGGGTGGATACTAAGTTATGAGCCTGAAGGTCAATGGATCCCAGAAAAAGATTGTGGAATCTGAATGCCAGAATGATCTATTCCAGCCTCAGATCCCAGCTGCAACCTGTGGGGTGAAGGGGAAATGGTACTCTGAAATAGCAATTTGTTTTCCATTAAGAAGCACTTCTAGGGGGTTTCTCACTGCGTCAAGTATCCACTGGCCCCAGTGCTGCTCTGTCTGACAGTATTTTATTGCCAGGATCAGTGAAGAAGAGAAGTTCCCCTTGATTTCCAACATAATGAATATATCGAATATAGTCTATTCCTTTTAGTCTGTGACACATCCAGACTGATGAATTGTATTGAGTAAGGTGAATTGCTGTTAATCTGAGCATTAGGATGCCTGACTGTGTACCAGAAAATCTCCTCTGTCTCTTGGTTGGTAACCTGTTTTTAAAAACTATTTTGGTTATGAGAAAATGCTGAGCTCCTTTTCAGTAGTTTTAGCTGTAGTGTTGGGCATCCCTGTCTCTCCCACAAGGGAAATGGCTCCCTTGGGCCCCTTGTTCCCTGGTATGGTATGTGATGGGATTTGCCAGTTCTGAGTTATTTACTGGATGGAAAGGCAGGCTGGCTTGCACAGGTCAATGTGGCAGGCAGAGGAAGGGTTCCAGGGACAGGGTAGTCTGTTTTGTGCCATGGAGATTACATTTCTCATCCATTTGGATAAGTTTGTGTAAAGGTAATTACAGGGGGACAAGGTAGGGAAAAAAAATCTTTTTTTTTTAAAGCATGTATAGTTGCTGTAAAGGAATAACAGGCATTACAAAGATGGGACTTTGTTATAGAGAGATGTAGCTTTTACCTAAAGTTTGTGGCATTTTTTCAAGAAGATGCCAGCTATATGAGAAAGCACTTTGCAGTACATAGTCATCATATTTCTGAACTCCTCATCAAGACAGTAATTTTTTCTTATAATAATAATAAGTAATAATCAAGCCCTAAGCTTTTCATATATGTTTTTATGAATGTGTTTCCTGTCGTAAATTCTCACTGGTAGCATGAGTTTTGGCCCTGTGTAAGTAGTAGTAGCATTATAGATTACCTTAACAGCTCCCTACTTTCTCATATAAGTATATTTTTATGGGTGTTTTATAAGGTATTTATTACGGGTAGCACTTTGGGTGGTGTAGAGACTTTCTACATCAAGTCTTTAAAAACAGACCAATGGTGTCTTATTTAGAAAATATTTATTTTACAAGCAGTCAGGCAAACACTTAGATATATGGGTGGGTCATAAAAATAGGTGAAACTACTGGTCCAAGGGATATTTTCCCTTTTCAGAGGAAGGGTAAAGTTCATATACTCCTCACTTGAATCTTTGCTCTATGTACACATACAAAACTTTCTCAGTTTGCTTCCCTTTTACACTTTCTCATTAGCTTTCTCTTATTTTCATTTTTACTTTCCTCATTTTATTGTTTGTGAAAAGCAACATATTCTTTAACCACAAATGAAGGAGGAAAGCATAGATGCTCTCTGATTTCAAAAGTTTACTTCACAATCTCTTACACTTAGTCTCGTCATTTAGTATAGCCTGACTTAAGGAACCTGATCTGTCGAAACTTCAGAGGCTTTTTCCAGGCTACACCCAAAATGTAGGATCACTTCTCTGCTGTACTCTTCTTTAATAAACATTCTTTTCAAATGCTTGCTTTCTTAGTGAATTCAAATAACCTCCGAGTTTAGGCAATAAGTCAATATGCCTAAGAGCCTTAAATTATGTATTTGCTTATGTGTTTTCCTGGCTCATACTGTGATTTTTCTAAAGTTTTTAGAGACAACATAGGAGAGGGATAAAAGAAACGTACTCTCAAATTGAAAGGAGTTATTCAGCCTCTTCACCAGAGAAGAAAACCCTGAGATTGTGCCTATTTGTTTTTCCAGAGCACCTGGGTTTGCCTCAGAGTGCTCTGGTAATCAATAGATTAATAGCAATGCTCTTGGTCTTCAAGGTATTTTCATATATAAATGCAGGCCAAGTTTTGTGGGCAACCTTCAAGCAAGAAAATAAATCTTTTTTTTTTAAAAAAAGTCCAATACCTCACTTTTTTTTCCTTCAGCAATGTATACAGTTTAATAGAGGCAGAGGGGAGGCAATTCTGTTGTCTGTTGCTTTTTTCCCTGACACACCATTAAATCTTTTTCTTAAAAATAAAATGTTTCCACTTTAAAAAACCCCAAAAGTCTGCAGTTGGAATACCCAGACTAATTTCAGTTGAACTGAACTATTTAGTCATAAAGAGATAAGATATTTCTATTTAGGAAATTTTAAAGCCCATTACTACAGTTCAATCTTAAAAAAAAAAAAAAATTAAACTGAAATAATCTTTTTTCAAGTCATATATTGAAACACTTTTTTGGAAATGCAAAATGGCCTTTAAAAATATTGTTTGAAACTTCTACCTGACTCAGGCTCTGACAAATTTGACTTAAACTCATCAAAAAGGTCAGTGATGTTAAAACAGTTTTCAAGGGAGTCAATTATTTTTGTGGAAAAGTTGTTACAGCTCTCACGACTTGCTTAAATGGCCAGGTCTGTGGGGCGAGAGGTGCTTGGGCTGAGCAAAGGTGGTGAATCTTGGTTGGTGCCTGAAGGAATAATGTTAGTGTGATGGAATGTAAATAATAAATGGCAATATCCGCTTTGATTTTATTATACAGTACACCCAGCCAGGGTATTGCCTTTCAAAGCCCTTTCTGCACCTCCTCGCTGGCATGGAGAGTTGGCGTCTTCATACTCGTCCTACTGTAATTTCAGAAATAGTGAACTATGCAAGCAAGGTGGGAAAACCAGTTTCTGGCAGGAGGGAGGAATCCTGTGGATGTACCTGCTCCTGGCCGGTCAGCGTGTGGATTCTGCATGGGCAGGAGGATGGGGCTGGATCCCTGGGAGTGTGGGGCACTAAGCCCCACAGCAGCTCCTGCAAAGGCTGCGGGCAGCAACTGAAAATCTGAGCCCCAGGCTGGGCCAGGCTGGGCTGCTGGGATGCAGGCAGGAACCCAGGCAGGCAATGAAGTCCCTGTCAGGCCTGGAACACCAGCAGTTGCCCTAATTGCTCTCCCCTTAAAAGGTAAATGAATGCAGTGATATAATGAATCTTTCCGAGGACTGACTCCTCTGACATAGACACGCCTCTCTGCTTCTGATTTACTGTTCATTACTGTGCACCATTTGAAGGACAGATGTTCTACTTAATTACTGGAAATGGCACAAGTGGGTCAGCTGTGCTTTGCTGTTCATACTGCCAGTCTGAGACAGGGCTTCCTCTCTAGCTTTGGCTCTGTCATGTCAGCCGTGATGAAAAATGGAGATTTTTTTTTTTCCTTTTTATACTGTACAAGATATTTTAAAATAATCTAATCTTGCATTTGGTGTTGCTGAGTGAGTGCTCTATAATTAAATATAAAAGTATTTGCCTCTAAGTGCAATTAAATTTGCCTTTAAAGCCCAATTATCTAACTTAAAGGCAATTTGATAAAGCCTCAGACTTTCAAAATGTCTTTCCCCTCTTTCCAGGCTCTCTCCATAGACATAATCTGAGGATAATTTTTGTATGTGTTTTTGGCAGGCAGGTGGTACAGGGCCAGAAAATGTACACACACCACTTCTCTTCTGAAGTGTCTTTAAAATCTTTTCACATACTAATGAACTGAGCTTCTGAGGTAGTGAAGAATTATCCATGTAATCCTACAAGAGGTCTTAGCCTACCCTTCTCAGCATTTATCTGTGGTGGTGTTTAACATTTACACCAAAGCCTGGTGTATATTGATTGTGTTTGGGTTTGTATTGGGTATTGGTTGTGTTTGGGAACTCAAAGCTTCAGCAGATTTAGTCCTGACATACACATATTGGAACCAAACCACAAGAACTCACATAGATCTGCTCTTAAAATTGAAGTTAATTGTGAACGTGCACACATGCACCCAGAGGCTGTGCCCATGGGGTATACATACCTGCTTTCGAGCATCCTTGGGCACACAAACGCCGTTTCAGAGTGGCTATGCCTGCGTGGCTATGCCATACTTGTGTGCGCTGGCTCAGGGTAAAACCTTGTAGGTAACTGGTTTGAGAAATTAAAAGTATTAATTGTATACAACATTTTAAAAAACCCTCCGCAGCAAGATAATTAAGCTGTTGTGCCTTTTGTTTCTTGCACTGTCTCTCAGTTTAAAAGAGTTTTCCAGAACCAGATTCAAAGGATCATTATCTCATGGGCATACATGTGTGTGTTTATCCTATAGATCAATGAATGTAAACCTCTGTCTGCCGAAAGGAGCCCCACGTTGAAAGAAGGGACAAGTAAGAATTTGTAGTAGAGCATTTAAAAGGAGGTTTTTTTGGTTGTTAAATGGTTGATTTTGCAGTTGCTTTCTCACTGGGCAGTGCCAGCCGATGTCGGTGCCAGCCCCACTGGTGTCCATTGTGCTTGAGCTGCGCAGAGGAAATTGCTTTCCCTTGCAAAAGAAACTCACTGTCAAGTTGCTGTTATGTTAAACAATGGATGTAGGTGAAGCTTTTGAGCCACCACTTTAAAATTCTGACTTGATGCCAAGAATACTGTCAAGTGTTTGAAAGGAACGCTCCAAAAATAAGAATAATCACCTTAAACACACATACAGTATCTTTCTTTTCAGGCAGCGCTCCTAGGATTCAGGGCAGGAACCTTCTCTTTCTTCAGTTGATCATAAAAACGTCTTCCAGAAATGTGAATGTGTTCCTCCCACGTGTGATGGGAAAGGTGCCCTTCAGCCTGTGCTGCGAGTGAAATTGATTCCACTTCAAAATCTCATATCAGCGTCCAGCCTTCAGATCTCAAACCCAAGCCTGAACTTCATGAGTTCTCTCTAAAATGGAGACAAATTTTCAGGCTTAAATAATCATATATTGTGAACAAGGATTCTATATTATTTATTTTGCACATATGAAAATATGATTCAATATTTGGATATAGTCCTAATCATGGAGGGTTTAAAATCTGAGTAGTCTGCTTAAAAAAAAAATCATGCCAGGAATAGCTCATCTTCTACATTGTTTTGTCATCCATTAAAGCTTCAGTTTATTAATGTGACTTCACTACTGCTCACTACTGCAAAGCAAACAACAATCTGAGCAAAACCAAAATTTTCTCTATCCCTGCAACATCATTGATTATTTCTTATTTATGTTTCTGTCAGCTGCTCTCTGTTAGTCTGAGACTTATCTGATCAGGGCTACAGAAATGTGCATTTATTGCTGTCCTTATCCTCCTTCCAAATCCTTTCCTATGAGAGCT
>NW_009260072.1:60332-62805 GCF_000687185.1 Egretta garzetta
CAGCTTCTACTCTCCGTTTCTGTTTTCTCCTGAGTGTGGAAGCTTCTCACTGGTTAAAATTCATGAATTATTTAATTTGGATCATTAAACTGATATTGCAGTTAGCTTTTCTGCCCTATACTTACTGCATGTGCTCCTAAGTTGCACAGATAACATTTATGAAATCTTGTAATGTCCCTTACTTCCCTTTGTTGAATGAAATGGAATATTTTCAAATGTTGAGTTTCATCTGTCAACTTTCCTCCCCGACATTCCTTTGTTTATCAGTGCTTTATGGAGATTTCTTCCCATATCCACACCAATGGACCTGAAAAAGTTAGAGAGGGTCTCCAGCGCTCCTAACCTTAGCTGTGTATGTGTCAAAAGTCTGTCTTCAGGTGAGCTTGGTTGTTCCCTAACATACTGGTTTTAGCAAACTCAGCTATGCCATAGCTTCCAGACAGAAAAATGAGGCCAGCTCAACTTTGTTGATTTTTTTTCATTGTTGTTTGTCCTATCTATACTAAATAATAACCGGTGGCCTGTTATCTGATTTATCCAGAGCTCTGGTAGATATTCCAATATATTCTCATCTTTGTTAGCATATTTTTTCTGACTATCAAGTTATGATTCATTCCTACACACGCATGCAGTCTCAACATTTTCAGAATAGTCTTAAAGGGCTTGATATTTATATCTTTAAATATTTATGTGCTAATAGAAATGCTTAAAATAAGTTACAGAATTTAGCCAATTTAAAATGTTTGTTATTCCTGGAAAGGGCATGGTCAAAGTTGTGGAAATTGGATTAGCAAAGGGAAATGATGTGCATGGGGTTGCTTGTGAGCAGAGACTCATTATGGAGGCATCCCTCCTGCCTCTGAGCTTTGATTCATGCATAAGGTTTTCTTACCTTGGCCGTTGTGATTCACCCTTCTCCCATACCTCGAAGCTCTTGTCCTCCAGCAGACGCGTCTGAACTGCTCACCTACTAACTGCTGAGCTGCTGCAGGTAACTGCAGGTTTATCTTTACCAAAAAACCCCCATGCCTCAAAGGATGGTCTCAATCAGCTTCAACTTTAGAGAGTTTGGATTCACTAGGTATTGAAAGAGGGTTTTTTTTCCTGTAAATTGGGTCCAGTGTCCAAGGGGGGAGTTCACTTGTTCGTACACTCATTTTCACAATAAATAAACTATTGCACAGAGTGGTAATAAATGCTACAGAGCAGGGAAGTGCCCCAGTGAAGGAAAGTCCATGGGTACTTCTGCCCTGTGCTGTATCATACATTTAATGCTCCACGTTAGTCGAGCTGTCATCATAGAACAGGAAAATGATGTTAATAGCTGTCTGCACATCAAAATGCATTCTCTGAATATCGGTGTTTCATTTCTGCCTCTAGAATTCAGAAATACGGGGGTTTATACTGACACATTTGCACTTGCACAATATCTTACTTGGTTTGTAACAGTTTGAGGACAGCACAATAGAAAATATTCCATAAGGTCATACTACAGTGCTTCAAAAATAATTTACAGATAGCTTTGGTTTCTTTTATTATTCAGTATCACAGGGCTGTTTAAAAGAACCAATCTAACCTTAGCATTAGGTAATTTTGTGTTGTCAGTGCTTGCAGCCAAAAAGTTCTCTGTAAAATGATGAAAAGAATAATGAAACTTCAAGTATCATGCGGATGTGTTCCCTCTTTGGAAATTCTCAGGTTACTGCTAACACTTCAGGAATTTGGAAGGCAGAAAAAGATATTTCCCTTCATGTGCTATTTCTAATTGGTTCCGGTACCGGAGAGTTACTTTCTGACAGATTTATTTGGATAAAGCACAGCAAATATCTGTCTGGCACTTGAAATTCTGTAGTCCGAGAGAACAATACGTTTCCTTGCAAAGGGGCCAATTTTAATGACCCTCTTCAACCTTTTCCATGTTTTCCCAAAGCTATCGTGATCAGAATTAGAATAAAATCTGTTAAAATGTACAATTTAGGGATGTAAGGTAATAGCATGTTGTGATGCTCCACTTTGTTAAATGACTCCCACAAAAGTCAGTTTGCCAGTTTCCCTCAGTCCCTCGGGGGGAAGCAAAGGGTTTCTGTCAGGGGCCTGCCAAGTCTAGTTGCAAAATAATAAAAAATGCTAAAGCAGGAGATGGAATCGTTCTTCAGCTCGTACTCATGGGGCGGGCAAGCTCACCTGTCCCTCTGCAAGGGTAGATCAGCTCTGACCGCTGCTTTAGGTGTTGCAGCTTTTGAGTGGAACGGGGCACATATGCTTTATTCAGAAGGAATTTAACATCTAAGAGGAGGGGGATTTGGTTTGCTTATTCTCATCCGGGAATGAAGTGTAAATTGAGATGCTGAGAGCGTACGTTTGTACTGGTGTCCAAGTTCCCTTTCTCTAGAGGTGTGCATATTAAAAAAGACCACGGCTGTTTCAATTTTCCCCAAAGCTTTACTGTGAGGCTTCTGGGTTAGTGTAGGGA
>NW_009260072.1:62835-106645 GCF_000687185.1 Egretta garzetta
GTATAGGGAAAATTTCCCTGTCTTTTTTTCTTTTTTTCATTTTTTTTCCCCATACCCCAAAGTCAACCTGACAACATCATAAAATCGAAATATTTCTAGGTAAAAATCTAGTGCCTGCTATTTAGAGGTTGCAGATTCATTTTGGCAAATAGGACTTGTTGCATATGTTCCTAACGCAACCAGCACATCTCTCACTATGCCAGAATCGATACAATTGTATGCTGATGATAACTCAGCATGATGGCTTACATGTGGTGAGGCACTGATTATTCTAGAAAACATCCAGCAAAGGGACAGGGCAAATCTGTAGGACTTAAATGAAATATGAATTATTGAAATGTGCAGCTGAAGGTTTCTCAGCCAGAGTCTTCTACTTTGATTTAGTAAAGCCATTACTAAACCTATTTCCAAATATAATATTATTAGTAACACAGCTGGGAGACGTTGGAATGACAAGGGCTGTGTAGGGGTGAGCAAGGGAAAAGAATTCATCTCATAAAAGGTTTCTGGCTTTGAAAATATATTTTTTGGGGGGCGAAGAGTTTTAGGGAGCTCTGCCCCAAGACAGAGAAAGCTGAGCACTGAATATGAATTCTGAGGTGGGGATAAGTGGTTCAAGAACAAGCTGCTGAACTGATGGAAGACTTGAACTAAGTTGCTCTTTGCCATCAAGGGAAAATGTTTCTAATATTGAAAATGGATGAGGAAATCTGGGCATCTGCGGTCTCTTCCTGACTTTGTTATAGACTTGCATACAAAGAATGTTTCTGAAAATGTTAAGTTCTGTTTCCAATTATCTCATTTATTAACCCTGATGTTCAGTTGCCTTTTGTAGAACTTGGGTTCTGTGATCAAATGCTTTTGGACATCCACATGTAAAAAGACTGTACGTTGACAGAACTCAATCTGTTTCGATGTAGTAACACCATATTCCCAATCAGCAACAGAGCACCAGATTTTAGTAAGCATATTGCTGGTGGCATCAAGCCAGTGGAAACAGCTTTGATTTTTTAGCATTCAAGTTCATCAGGAGGAGGTGGTCTTTCACACAGCACATAGACAAACTACACTCCTTGCCACAGGAGCCTGGAAATGCTGGAGGTTTTGCTCAAAAAGGAAGTGGACCAATCCATAGAAGAGAACTGCCCCTCAGGAGACCCCTGAACCACAATTTGCTGGAAGCTGGAAGTACTCTGGGGATTTGCTACAACAGTCTTGCCATGTTCCTACACTTCTCCCTGGGCACCAGCTGTTTTCCATTGCCAAGAATGGATGCTGGCCTGAATGGACCTTTGGTCTGGCTTGGTGTAAATGTTGTCAGGTGCCAGCTGGCCCACATGTGTGGAAAAGTATTTCTTGCAAGGAACAATGCACACCAAATATCCTTTCTACAACTGGAGCAAGATGAACACTGTGGTTCTCTTCACCTTTTAGGAGAGGAGTACTGTGCACACACAACTGCAGAGTAACCATAGAAACAGAAACACATGAAGAGATATTGAAGCCAACATTGCAAGTGGAATGAGAAGTGGCAAGAGACAAAGATGGGCTTTCATTTATCATGAGAACTAAGAGGTCTTTCATCACCTCATTAGTTTCCATCTCTTGCCTCCCAGCCAAAGCTCTTGTTGCTCTTGCCAGCATGGCACCATAGTTGCTCTACCGCTTCTCCTCCCTGAGTCTCAGCTGTAGCTTTTTAACCTGTTCATCCAAGGAATCTGGTGATGAGCAGTTTATGAGTGCATTCCCAAGCGCTGTCCCCAGCATTGCTCGTGTCTGTCTCCATATCCCCCACTTCCCTGAGCCGCATGTACTAAAGGCCTGTCCTGTCACATAACTCACTGTGAGGGCAGGGGGCTGCTCCCCTGCCCTGCATGACACCAACATAGGGGTTCCAACTGCATGGCTCATCCCCACTGCGTGGTGGCTCCAGGTGACTCTGGCCCAGTAGGGACCATTTGCGCTGTTTTTACCAATGTTATAATGAAATTTGGAGGCAACTCTGTGAGTCTCTGCAGGGGTCTTCGTACAGCTCATGGATCTTTCCCCTTCTCATTCACTTTTCCTATCAACTCCAACTGATATTGCGGAGTATATTTTGCATGAATCCAAGGGGAACATCTCCATGGTACACCATAAAGGAGGAGTGCTGATACAGACACCAAACCACTTCTGGACAGCCTGCAGCCGCCCCAAAGCCAACCTCTCCAGAACTGGAGGCAGGCCCATCCTGTAGTCTCTCACCTTTTCAAAGTAAAATACTGTAAAACCAGAGGGGTGTGAGAGGACTTGCCAGCGGTAAGAACCTGAGACATGGGAACACAGGGAATTGCTCTCATTTTGAAAGATAAGTATTTTACAGGACTGAAGGAGACATGTAAATAAGCCAGGTATCAGGACTTAGTCTTGCAATAATACAGGTGGCTTCAGGGACAATGGGGCTTGTGTCACTTGGCCTCATGAACATGAATGAGATGACTAAAGTAAACCTTGGGCATGTGTATATAGAATGGCACTGAGTATTTTTGCCCATTCCTTGTTTTTCTCATTACTCTCTGTTGATGCTTAACGCCCTTTATTTAATTATCTAAACCCGCAGTTGTTATTTGGTGAAATCATGTGCTGTCAGCTCCATTTATTCAGAAAGCTCTCAGTAATTGCCAGCTGATTCTATAGCAGTTTGTAAATTGTCTGTCTGGAAGGAGGGCGGGTATACCTGAGCCACAGTGTCTGCCTTTTTGAGGAGATCTTGTTTATCGTCGTCTGACCTTCTTGTTCTGGTTTGATCGAGTGCTGCTGTACAGACTCAGGTGGACACCTGGCAAAGATAAAATGTAGGACTGAATTCTGTCCAAATCTGTCTACAGTTTCCATTTCTGACACATTTGTTAGTGGAACTGACTGGCCAGAAACTGCCCTGAGGGGCATCATAAAAAGACCTTGTAGAATGTTGTTCTTTCCCAGAAAAGGAAAATGTGCTAATTGTAACTGTTTTACACAACATTAAAATGATCAAAAAAGCAATTAGTATTTACAAATGTTAAATGACAACAGCAGTTGTTTTCCAATAAAGTATCATCAAAGTTCTTCCCCCCCAGATGATGAGAGACCTCAAGTTGGGACTTCCTTTCATCATTCCTGGGTTCTTTTTGAGCAGTAAGGCACATATATACCCCGTGCATTGCTGGTATCATACCGACAGAGCACTCTCTGCTTTAGATAGCTTTTGTAAATAGCTTTTAAATAGTTTTTGTAAATAATAATTAGAAAAAAAGCTTGTTGGAAGCTCACTCACTGACAACTTTGTATATCATAGCTGCCCAACTGATGAAAGTGTTCTGGGTTCTTATATTTAAGCCAAAATAATGTGCTCTTCATTTTTAAGAGTTGATCTCCATTTTGAAAAATGATCTGTCCTCTTGGATGGAAGGAACTTCCTAAGCTCATCAAAATCCAGACCAAAAAACACTGGAAAACGTTCACATTCACATAGGTGGGTGTTGGACAACCGCTAGGCTCTGCCAGTGGCACTGGCATTTGAAAAAGTCCATTCCAACAAATTTGTTCACTTCTAGGCAAGATGAGCCAAGAGGCACCCTGAGCAAGTTTCACATCACTTTTGCAATTTTAACATCAGACTTCTCAGCCCCGTTATCAGACCGCTGCAGCACCTTCTAATGTCACTGTGGCTCATCCTTGTCCGTTTGACAAGGCAAGCTGGATGGGGATGCCTGAACTGCAGGTTTGAGGTTGATTATAACACCCGATGGCTGAAGGGAATGCTTTTGCTGACCACAGACTTAGTACATAAAGCATCATCTCACTTGGTTGCAAACATGATCCTTTAAATCACTGGTGTTAGTTCACAAGCCCCCGAGGAGACACGATGCCAGATATGCAGCATTAAAATAGGATGTTCTGAGGGATTTTACTTTCCTTTACTATAGAAACACATTCTGTAAACATTACTTATAAAATAAATCTGCATTGATTAAATCTGATTTAATTGTGCTAATTCATGTGAGACTATTCTGAACGTAAGGTAGATGAACTCTGACTCCTCATCAGTAATTTTTGACCTGTGACTTTGGATTTTGTCAAGTTTTAACATAAATTTGCAACCAGAAGCTCAGCCTCTTGTTTCACAGCAGATTTTTACAATCCTCCTTCCCACCCCGTGTTGTTAATGACCTGTTAATGAACTGACAGCCACTGTACTTACGTAAATGAGGAGGCTGTTGAACTGTTAGCCTTCCTGAAAAAAATATTAAATTAGCCTTCCCACTCTGATAACCCATTGGTTTCCTCATCTGGTTGTAGATAGAGAATATGCATCTGCATCCTTGGTTTGCTAAAGGGGCAAAGCCAGATAAATGTATGCATGTTAGGGAAATGTATTGGACTGTAGGTGGCTCTGATAGAAGTTCATATAGAACATCTGAATCCTCAGGCCAAATGAGGATATGTCATATGATATATGTATGCAATAATTATGATCTTTTAAGTGCTTTGCATTTCTCACATGTATAAAGAATACAGCCTAAACTGGAATACAGCCAATAGGTGCATATTAATCCTTACAGTTGGTCTTCCAGGCTCTATTCTTCTTTAGAGTATACTCTTTATATATGTAAGTATGTGAGCTGTACATACATGTGTACATGTAGACTTCTATATGAGACTAAATATGTAATAAATCATAAAGGTCAAAATTAAGTTTCGGTAAAGTCTGTTGAAACTTTTGTATCCATTTTTAGCACCTCACTTCAAACAAAATGTGGACTAGCTGTCGTCTAGGGAGCAGAAACAAGAATGACTGACGTGTTGGAAAACATGACCTAAAAATGCATTATATAGAAAGATAAATATGAATTGTGGCTGGTTAGCTTAAAGATGAGAAAATATCAGGGGCTGTGATAATAGTCTTCAAGGACATGCAAGGTTATTGGGAAAAGGACGAAATTACCCCTCTTCAGCAACAACAGACCCAAATTCCTGCCTGAAAGTTTGGTTAAACACTGGGAAAAACTCCAATAAAAGAACACTGAAGCACTGCAATGGAAAAAAATTATGGAGTGCCCAGTACTGGCGGTCTTTAGGAGCTATTTAGACACCATGAGTGAGATATGACATAGTTATACCTCATCTCACTAGTGGTCTGGAATAGATTAGGTAGACTCAAGCTTTTTGTCGGATACTGTATTATGAAGATTCATTACTTAATCAAAATTTCTGTTATATGATGTAATGATTTGTAAAGTGCATTAGGGCTAGTGGATGGAAAATATCACTGCAACTTCGTAATAGGGCTTGGATATTTCAGGTTTTTATCTTCCCTTTTTGTCTTTTTCCCACTGGTATTAGCTGATACAACTATTTTGTGCCTTTTACTTGTTCTTATAGATTTCTGTTCCACCAGTCTTCCTTCTTCTTAAAGGCAGGCTATTTCACTGTGAAACAGGACAGCCCACTGTTTCAGACATCAAAGCATATCGTCCTTGTTATTGCAAGAGTTTGTTAACCTTTATGCCACAGGGGGAATTATCGATAGAAATGCCAAAAAAAAATTAGTCTTCTCAGCTCCTCAGAGGTAGGATTTCATTATTGTGCATGCCTTTATTCCCCTCATTTGTGTGCTGGAGGTGGTGACACCCTTCTGTCCGCACCTGACTGTGCGCTGATAGGAGATGGAGGAGCTCTGGAGGGGTGTGCAGCGGTCCTCTGGAGGTTGTTCATGTCATCCATCACCTGAACTCTATGGAAACTTCTGTCTGACTTCTGGCAGGTGCAGAAGAGTAGAGTACCTAATTATGAGATCAAATGGGATGAGATGAAGACAGCTTTTTTCTTTTTTACAATACTGCCTGATAATTCTGGCTCAAACCCCCTGTAAGATTTGTCTATCTTATTTCTTCTAATCATGCCCCTAGTAAGGGAATAAGGACAATGACAGTGAATTAATGATAACAAGATGCTTGTTATGATGAATGAAATGCTTGTCTCTAGTTTATCTCTGCCATGAGGACACGCATTTGTATATTTGTAACACCTCATCTCCAGACAATTTGACCTATTCTATTCAGTCAAAGTATCCGTGATTTGAATTTGTGTTATTAATCATTTCAACTCAACTAGAATCTGCCGTGATTTGTCCTTTTTGATATATGATGAGATCAACATTTATTATTCATCACTTGGTTCTCTTTTATCTTTGCTTAAATTTAGTCTAATATTTTGCTGTGGGATTTTTGTTTTCTTTTCACTATTTTTCCTGTCTTTATTTTTATTTCCCAATAAGGAGTTAATAGATAACCCTTTCTCATTTGTAGTTTATGTGTTCATGCTATATAAACTAAATTAAAAATAGAACAAATCATGATACATAATATTTGGTCACTAATTCTATTGTGCAGAGGACTGAGGTTTTTAATTCAATAATCTTAATGGAAGGTTCTGTTAACTTTGTTTATATTATATTTTAATTGTACTTAATACTTATCCATTTTACCTAATGTATTTTTTTTCTATTTGTATATTCATTTTAATTTTGGTGTCCATCTATCTTAGTGATACAACACTTAACTGATTCTGAATCAAACTCACTGTACTCTTTCCTATTATTAACATTTTTGTATTGGGCACATGCTGTCTCCCAGAAAACAGGTCCCAATGTTAATTTTTTTTTTGTCAACATATATGCATATAGTATTATTTTATAACCAAAGCTTTTTGCATATCTGAGGCAAGATCCAGAACTCATTAATGTCTTACCTGACTTCAGGGACTTTAAATTAAATTAGTAGCAGAAGGAATTATTTCAAGATCTTGTTGTGATATCCCCTGTCAGCTACATCACTAAAAACTGCTTCTTATTCTACAAAGAACACAGAAATGGTATTTTAATCATCTTTGCTCAAAGCAAAAAATTGGAGTTGAAGTTCAGCAGTGCTTATAAAACTTGTTTCAGAACTAACAAAGAGTTTTCAATTAAAAATTATAACGGACACCGCAGAAAATTAACTGGTGGAGTTGCGCTCTGTGAATGACAGAGACATCCTTGAAAAACTACTTCAAGGCAGATGATGTCTATTTATCAGGTTCCTAAAGAATTTCTGATTTGTGGTATTTTGTTGGAGCTTGGAGTTGTAAGGATTAAAGTGTGTTTGGGCTTTTTGCATGTGCTCCTCATTCTGTATATTTTATCCTGGAAAAGCTTGATCAGGTTCCACCCAAGTGAGTACTAGTTATGGTGTGGAAAGGAACTTATGGAGGGGGCTGAGGGGAAGGGACTGGATGCAATGAGCTATCTAGGACCATGCTCACTTAGGCACGTCACTAAGCTCAGGTGAATTTATGGCTGAGTCTGATGAGTTACAAGCTCTATGCACAAATACAGATATGTCTGCATAAAACTTTAAATGCAGAAATGACATTCAAAATAATATTAGTGTGCAAAAATATGCAAGGCTGTGAGAAATGTCATATTTAAGATGGAGATGCTGTGACTAAAAAAATTTGCTCTACCTTTGGTTGTCAGGGGACACAGTTCCAGAAGCTACTCACAGCGATTATTCTTTTAAGAATTCCTAGTAACTAGCAAACTGTTAATCCTTAAATTATGTATATACATTTATAATTCACTGAAACATTAAAATTCTGACTTGACTAACTGGCACAAGATTTCCTGCTAGGAAATCTTTTTCCAATATAAAAAAAATCCAAACTTTTTTCCAATATATCCACTTTAATTAAGTTCTTAATGTTACTTGCTTAGATAATGTTACTTATAAGACTCACATATAGACCAAAAGGAGCTTGACTGCCATCTTTTTAAAACTGTCAGGAGCTTATCAGGTAGAAATCTGTTTCTGATTCCTTATGCCTCACGGTATATTTTACCTTACACCATAGGGGATAATTATTTTAATAAGTATCTTACTTACTACTTATTTATTTTTATAAGTAAAATAGAACTGCCTCAACAGGAAAAAAACAAGTGATTTGTGTAAATCTGCAATTTTTAATGCAGCAGAGGCCTTTCGAGGGGTAGGTTCCTAGATATGGTGGCTAATATCTTTCTCATATTTTTTTAATGATTGAAGATACATTCCTACTCTGATGCCTGCCATTCTGTATCAGAAAACCACTAAATAAAAGTGTCTGAAGATTAAACTTATGATGCTGTTTTTCCAAAGAAAATATTTCATTGATTTAATTCCATATTTTGTACTGGCAAACCATACAGTCTTTCTACATGGAGTGTTATAAGATGGCAGCTTACAAATTTGCAAAAGCAGTTCAGGCTTCTGAGCTACGCAGACTTTCTTATGTCATTTGTCCTTTTAGATATTTAAAACCCTCATATTATCTGTCAAAAATAATACTAGGCTTCAATCCTGAAATTCAGTAGAGGAAGAGAAATTCTGAATAAATTAAAAGTTTTCTTCCACAGATCTTGATCCAAAGTCACTGGGTAAAGGGAGGTAAAATAGAAAAATAAACAGCAAACACTGAATGTGTTGAAATGTCATGAGAAGGTGAAATCTACTCCTCAGACTCTGCATCCAAGATTTCCAGTCTGTGGATTGCAGTCATGATCTCAGCCCGAACAAAGACTAAACGCTTTTCTGTGGCTTTCCAGTCATGAATATAATCCTCCTAGCCCTGCATACCATCATAACTTGTCTTTGCAGGATCCTTATTCCAGATATGTAGGCAAAGGACAAGCGAGATTGTAAGGTTGCCTTTCATATCAGCATCCTTTGCATGCCCTACAGCACTGGGTAAGGATGACTCTGTGGGCAGTCTGTGCCTGGCCATTTGATTCTTTCAGGTTTTGAATGATTCCATGAAATGAGATAACAGTGAGGGGCACAGAAATCTCATTAAGAAAAATTCTCTAACTTCTTATTTATTGTTGAATTCCTGTTGGCATATCACAACACAAGCTCCCATAATTTATGCTGAAAAGCAGAGTGCGTAATGGCCAAGTTCTGCTTGCTTTTACTTTGGGTGAAATTTATTCAGGCCATTCATCTTGTCTCTACTCAGCCATCAATCTTCATGAAGCCTGTAAAAATTAGTTATCTTTGACACCTTTATTTTTTTCTATATATGCTCTGCAATTAACAAATAGATTCAGAATTATTTGGAAGGAGAAGGTTTGACAAACAAACAGACAAGGAGATGAGCAGAGATGATAGTCACAGAAATTTTATTCCCTTAGAAAATCAAGCTAAGTAAGAACTTGCTGGAAAAGTTATCTCATTTTTGTGTGTGCATGTGCCTGGCTGTATGTGAGTCAGTGCTTTAATGCATTTTTTCACAGTTTTAAGATGAGGCCTTTAGTTTCTTTTTATAAAGTCTATAGCTGATTGAGTTACCTAACCACATTTCCACAGTGTTTGGAAAGCTAGATCTAAGCCACAAGAATGCCAGATCATTAAGAGCAAAATAAGTTTTTTCATGGTTAATGTATATCAATGACTATGTAAAAAGAACCAAAACAAATATTGCTGTGTTAAAAGAGTGTTAAGGTTACAAAGTCAAATGCGGAAAAGTTAGGAAAAGCTACATTGATAGCTCTGTGCAAGTTTAATTTGGCTCCCTTGTGTGCGTGCATTATGATACAGTCTTTAATTACCTGATCGCATACTGCTTTCTCCATGGGGTTCCTACCTCATTCCGTGCACTGGATGAATGTGTCTCACTAAATGAGTAGCTATTCAGTGTTTCCTTTTATTCTCATTATTCAATGCGTAACACCATGACTTATTTACTGATCTTCTAATTCTCTTTGTAAATTCAGACTTTTTTTATTTCCTCATGGCCTTTTCAGTGCTGTGCTTCATTAAAGTACCCATGTGCTTCTCATACATCAACGCCTTTATCTTCTCAAGGCTGCTGTAAGGTGACATGAATTTGATACAGTCTTTGAGGGGAAATGGACGCTGCTAATTCTACTAGTATTCATTAATTTTGAGTATCTGGTTTAAGAATTAAAATCTGTATGTCCCTTTAAACTACTAAATCAATGGGATCTATTCTTCATCTTGAGTAAACCTCAATATGCTCTTTTGTATGAGACCTCATACAAAGCAAATAAATTAACATTCCAATTTTAACTATGGTTTTAATCACCTGAAGTTATTTAAGTACTGAAATCAATGAAAGTTATGTATCATAGTGGGTTTTAGTATGAAAATTTACCCTTGTCCTCTTATCCTCTTAGTAGTTAAATCAATTGGCTCAATATTTGTTCATACCAGCACCCAGATGTGATTTCATGGGTGCATCAACAGTGCCAGTGGAATGCCTCATGCCGTCAGGGGGTTCTAAAGGGGAACTGAAGGGCACAATTTACCCCATGATCATTATTTGCATCCTTAAAGGTCCCCGCCTCCAACAGGGCACTCTGTCTGATATGGTAAACAGCACCTCTTGGCATGATCTTAATATATTTGCTCCCCTTTAAAGCATATACGAAGTCTTGCCTCAATCTTCCTGAGATCTCACTGCTCTAGTTGAACATTAGCCCCCTTACAGCAGCATTAGTTTGATTATTTTTATATTGCAAATAATACATTGTGTACAGATAGTGTCATAAGTATCATTCGTCTCAATTGGAGCTGGTATGCATTCCTTTTACTTTATAAATGCCTATAGGAAATATGACTCCAGTGGGTAGTTATAGTAGAAGAATTTACAACATAGTTAACCAAAGCCTATGAACTCCTTTTCACTTTAAGAGAGTTTAGAGAGTGGTCGTTTAGCACAATATGCACATTATTGTATGTATTTAGTATTTATAATGTGCTGTGTAACTCAATTCTGTAGTGAACTGTACATGATTTAAAATGGCAGAGAATAACAAAACACGGGAAGCCTAGTCATTCCAAGTGCATGTAAAAATGGAGATAGGCAAGTTTGTCTCTGGCAAAATCTCAGCTTTGGAACTGTTCAGTGCAGTCGCCTTATTGAGCAAGTTGATCTAATGCACCACTTTATTTAAACTACATTTATCACTGTCGCCATTTTTGTATAACTGTGAAATTGGCTTATTTTGGCACATCCCATAATACCTGATTAACCTTCCTAAAGCTATTGCGAATGGAGATATTCAGGAGAAGTCTTCTGTGTGATTTCCCAAGCTGCTCTGTGTTCGTTGTTCTGCAGAAATGGTTTTTGTGCTCTGTGCATTTTAAGTACGGCAGCCTACTGTACAGGCGCCCCTGTTTTCTTTCTTTTCTCTCTGTTTGCTCAAATACCTTAGATAGAATGTGTCTGAGGCACAGTTTCCTTTCTTGAAAGCAAGGCAGGTACCAAACCCCTCATTTTAAACATTTATTTGGAAAAACAAAGCTGTGATCGTCCCATTCATGAGTGTTTTTAATTCAGAGTCCTGTCAAATCACTCAGACTCTGCAGTCTGGATTTAAAGTCCTAAACCTTGGAAAGTCCTTAACCTGGAGCTTTACTGGAGGGCGTGCCACCAAATTTGTGTGTGCCACTGTAAAATCTTTTCCTTTATGTCTGTTCCCTAACTGCAGAGTGAAATAATATCTGAGTATTTTATGGGAAATGTTTCCCTTAAGACAAGGATTTTTGATATTTTAAAATTATTTCCAAAGCAAATCCAAGTTAAAAAACTTTTTTTTGAACATTTCCATGCTCTAGAGGTATAGAAACTTTTCAGACCTGGAAAAATCAAACTACTTTTTAACAGTTGTGAAGTAGATTTTTTATATTTTATCTTTTTTAAAATTTTTTTTTGTCTTTTTTTTTTACAATACAGCACATAAAATGTATTTGAATCTTTTAAACAAAAATTATTTCAAAAAGAAAATTGTTCTTTTAGAAGATTAAGTAAAAGTGGGAATTTGGGGGATTTTTGGAAAGTGTATTTTGGATACATTTTTCTTAGAAATTTCACAGTAGTTTTAATTTTTGTAGATCTGAATTTCCCTGGAAAATGTCACCTGAAAATTTCTGGCCATCTCTCAAATGCACTCCTGTCCTGCAGAGGTTGCAGTATGATTTATTTAACATTTCTGCACCTTTGTGGAGATAAAAAGCATTGTAAAAATATTAAGTACCGGTGAAGAGGGGAGTGACTCTGGTGCTGTAGCAGCAGAGGGAGAGGACAGGAGTGAAGTTAACATTTCTGTATTGCCTTCAGTTCCGTGTTTATACAGTAACCCATCAGCGAGCGAATCTCTGTTGTGGGGAATAAAGGTGAGAACAGCTTTTGCCGAGGTATTCTACCTGCTATAAATTATCAGCTGCGTCAGCAAAACTAGGTTCTTTGTCAGGCAATAAACAAGGAACATTATAAAGGATAAATGACTCTGCTGGAGAGGACTCCAGGGATGTTAAGCCTGAAGGATCAACTTTGAAATTAGCTCCTATGCATTTGTGAAACGATCAGAATCACTATGCAGTATCGCTGCTGGAACCCTTGTGAGGCAAAGAAGGAAAAGCTGAATTTTGCCTTAGCCTATGCTTGAGCTACGACCTGCATTATATAAAATGAAATGATAGAAATAGGGAAAGGATCTGTGATCTTCTCTGGCTCCTCTATTTCACTTAGCATCTGCAAGGTTTGGACGGTAACGGCAGTGAATGACACAGAGATCCTCCAGGTTGGCCGTGTATCAGGTTATAAAGCACGGGGACAGTGACATAGTGCTGCCACGCCTTTAGAGCATGGCAGAGCAGCTGGGTTCATCTGCAGACTGTATAATTCAATATATTAAGTACAAACACTTTTTTTTCCAACAGCTCTCCCAATCTTGAAACCCCTTATTCTCTTTTTAGACCTATTAGAACATTTTTCAGGTAAAATTGTGTGTGTTGCAATAAATTTATCCATCTGAAATAATCTCAGTAGAATGAGATCAACAGCACAGGATTAATGCCAGATTCAGTGGCTTACTAATAGTTGGTATGCGGGTACATTGTACCCCTGTATCTCTGTCTGATGGGGTACAGTAAGTATAATCTCGCAACCAGTGTCCCATCTAATCCTCATTATTAAGAAGGAGTCTCATGATGTTTCTGTGCATCTCCTGGGAGAAATTCAGATTATCATCAATGCCTGCTGAAAACCCCAGGAGAGGGTTACTTCTTAGTGATATCTGACACCAAAGCTGCAAAATATTGGCTGCTAACTGCCAAGAATTTTTCACTGAACTTATCTTTACTTACTTTTCTTAAAGGGCACATTTCAATACAAATTCCTTAGTAAGAATAGAGCTTAAGCACATGTTTAACGTTTAGAAGACCTGTGAGTTCAAGGTCTGACAATGAGGAAGGTAAACATCCAAAAAGAAAAGCTGGAAGCCTGATGTAGAGAGGCTTGGCAAAATTAATTGGGAAGTTTCTAGGAGGAAAACCAGGGAGAAAGCTGAACTGCCATGTTGAACTGGAGCAGGCAACCACTACTCTATGTTTTGACATCATGCAACTGTCACAACTCAAGCTTATGTTAAAAAACAAAACAAAACAAAAGAAAAAAAAAAAACCAAAACCAAACCACAAACCAAAGAAAACCCCCTCTCCTTATCTTCACAGATCTTAGGCAAACCTACAAGCACGACCTCTACATAACTGATTCGGTAGAGCTTGCCTGAGTCTGAATGCAGCCTGAAAGTGTTGCTCTGAAAGTCGTAACCAGCCCCAAAGCAGACTTTCCAAATCATGTCCTGTGGATCTACCACCGTTTATGTCATCAGCTGAAGAATCAGTGGCAGGAGAAGAATGAGATAGGGTCTTCCTTGCTAAGCAAAGGAGAATTTTTAATATCCAATACAGGATTATGAAGCAAAGTTGGTGGCAGGTTTCAGTACTGGAGAAATTTCCTGTAGCTGCTCTGACTGTCTGGGAAGGGAGGTCCAAATGCGGTCAGTGCTGCCATGGAGAGGAGGCTGTCCTCCTGCTGCACCAACGACTCTTTCCTGCATCAAGAGCAGACTCACCTGAAAGGCTTCGGTTTCAGTGTCAAATGCAACTGAGTAAGTAATCAGGAGAACTCACAAGAATGTGTACAGCTGGGAATATGACAGTAGATCATTGAATTGCAGGGTCTGAGGCTTAACTGTCCCGACGCTTAAAAATCTCCTGATTATGCACAATGTAATGCCAAATGAGAATGAATTGTTACATGAGTGATATGTCGATTAATGTCATGGAAACAAATGTATGTCTGATTTTCAGGGACGGTGAGCTCTCTAACCATCTCTGTTCAGGTCACGGCTCTAGCAAACACTGATTTTTTTCTGTCTTGTTTCCTTATTTCTTAAATCCCTAAACTCTCTCCACATTGACTACATAGTATAACTTCAAATGTTTCTTTTAGTTTAGAGGGTACAAGAAATTACATATAATTTTCTTTCCTAATATAAAATGAAACAGAAAAATAAAGGTTTCTTTTTTAACCTCTTCCTTATTTTTTCTTTTAATAGTGCAGAATGCAAAGCAGCTGGTAGCCCTCCTTTTACAGTTCTGCTAGAAACAGTGCAGCTCTCCAGACCTTGATTTGAAGTTTTAGCAAAATGCTACCAAGTGAAATGTGTGTGGGTCACCTCACTTGTTATAATAGAGACATCAGTACAATGAAGATAAGATAAAAGTGATAGGACCCTTTTAAACTAACTTTGCCACTGGAAACATCAAGTTCTCTACCTGGGGACAAATAACTCTGTGTACCAGTACAGGCTGGGAGCTGATAAGCTGAAAAGCAGCTTTGCAGAGAAGAACCCACAGTGATAGGACAAGGGGAAATGGCACCAGGGGAGGTTTAGGTTGGACATTAGGAAAAATTTCTTCACTGGAAGGGTTATCAGGCACTGGAACGGGCTGCCCAGGGAAGTGGTTGAGTCCCCATCCCTGGAGGGTTTTAAAAGACGGGTAGACAAGGTACTTGGAGACATGGTTTAGTGGTGGACAGGTATGGTTGGACTCAATGATCTTAAAGGTCTTTTCCAAACAAATCATTCTATGAACCTGGGGTTCCTGGTGGACACTGAGTTGACCATGAGCCATCAAAGAACTCTTGCAGCCAAGAAGGCTAGTGGTATCCTGTACTGTATTAGGCAGAACACTGCCAGCAGGTCAAGGGAGATGATCCTTCCCCTCAGCACTGGTGAGACACATTTGGAGTACTCTGTCCAGTTCTGGACTCCCCAGTATGAGAGACATGGACATACTGGAGCAAGCCCAATCATGATGATAATTGAGGGCTTGGAGCACCTGACATATAAGGAGAGGTTGAGAGAGCTGGGATTGTTCAGCCTGAAGAAAGGAATGTTCAGATGGGTCTCATCAATGTGTATCAATACATGATGGGAGAAGTAAAGAAGACAGTCAGACTCTTTGTGGAGCCCAGTGATAGAATAAGAGGCAATGGGCACAGACTGAAATACAGAAAATGCCATGTAAACATAAGGAAAAACTTTGTCATGAGGGTGATTAGACACTGGCACAGGTTGCCCAGAGAGGTTGTAGAGTCTCCAACTTTTGAGATGCTCAAAGCCTAACTGGGAATGGTCCTGAGCAACCTACTGCATCTGACCCTGCTCTGAGCAGCAGGTTTGGACTAGACAGTCTCCAGAGGTGCCTTCCAGCCGCAGCAATGCTGCCATTTGATATTCTGCCTTTAGGAATAGGTTATAACATTCCTCCAAAAACCAAAGCAATTATTTCTTCTGAATGTCATGAGTTCTTAATCTCACTCCTTGCCCATCCCGCCCCTTCAGTCTTTCCCAATACCCTCAGAAATTACATGTCTGTGATGTTCTTTGATCATTAGTCACTAGCGCAACATAGCATCTGGTGACTGTTGCATTTTTTGTTGGTTAAATGATCTGGATCTAATGCTGAAACAGAAAAATGCGTCTCAGTAAATAAAGCCATACAAGCACCTTGCAGGCACCGTGAACTGCTTGACGCTGCTGAACTTCCTGAGCAGACCCAGGTAGAATGAAGCTGGGATAATGGATTGGAGCAGCACAACAGCCACAGAGGAAGACCAGGGGCAATCAGGCTATTGAAAGGAGGCTGAAATTTATTTGCATCCCTGTGCTTTTGTGCAAATGATAGATGGAGGCCACTGCAAATCTGACTGAAACAGCAGCTTCCCCTGCAGTACCCTGAGCATAAAATTTGAATTTTTGCACCATATTGCTGTCTTTCACCTACTCCATGGCTTGCATTTGCTGAGGTCTGCTTACACTCATTAGGCTTCTCCCACTTGAAGAGCATGGCTCTTCCATAAGCAGATCCCCTTTCAGAGTTGAGCCCATTCAGCTTCCTGTAGAAGAGAAAGTGGTGGAAAAATCATTTTCTGAGCCAAGTTTAGATATGGCACTAGCTGTGATATTATAGCAAGTTGACACAAATGATCATAAAATGTTGGTACTTGTATGTCCAGGAGATTATGTTGCAAGGCTGTTTTGCACTGAATGAATAACTGGAAAGAACAGACTAGTTGAAACTTCCTAAAAGATGATTTCTTTGTTATCTCCAACCTTCCAGTCAGCACATTTATGGTTAGATACACTTCATTATGAATGTGTTGTTATCACTGTTTTGTAAAGCAGCAGCATCTCTTTCTGAAGTCCACCTTATCTCTCATTGATCTCTGAAGCTATAAAGATGAGCATTGTGTCATTTTGTGCAGATGCTTTATCTTCATAACCAGCACATTTTCAGAGCAAAGTCAGCTTCTTATTGTTTGTATTCCACTAAGGAAAAGTTTATTTTAAACAGAAAGGAATTTGACCACTGCAGTGTCTGGTATGGTTACACTACCGTTTGCTCCCTGTATTTAATGTAATTGTTTTAGACAAAACACACTCAAATAGGGCTAAATCCACAGCTTGTATTCAGTTTTTACAGTTTATAAGTTCTCCGTGATTAGCAAAGGGGTTTTGATTTTTATTTAAACGTAGCTTAAACTTATAACTCCCACCACAAACTGAGAAATATGTGCTCTTGAGATGACCTTGTTTACATGTAAATGTCTGTGAGATATATACATCTTTGTGTTTATTAATTAAATTACTCATAAATTAAACAGAATCTCCCCTATCAATTTGGGTGTACTCCTCTTTTCACATGGTCCATTAAGCATTAGTCCCTGAAGGTTTACTTTTTTAGAGTGCCTGTTTTATTGGATACAATTTCCTCATGAATGACTGTTACGCTGAAGGAAACATCATGTATATAAACTAGATGTTTATATACTACAGTAAGCCTTGAGCAAGGTAATACGGTTTACATAATTACATATGTGGGAAAATAGATCAGTTGAAACGGAAAGCGTAGTTACTTTCCTAGATTTGTGTTGAGCTGCCAGACGTGATTTGAAGGTCCTCGGTCTGACTAGTTGAAGAGCTTGGGACAAGTCTTCAGACTCTCTCCCTCTAGTAACAGGGACAGTAAGGTTAATAACTTCATTAACATCGACTTTTCTTTAGTAAGACCAAAACTTACCCTGGTCGGCAAACTGTGTGTTATCAAAATACTATGTTAAGTGAGGTCCCTTATTTTTATATAACCATTATTTTTACACAACCACCGTTCATTTGGCTGTTAACCACACCAAACCAAAACAAACGTAATTTCTTGCTAAATGTTTCTCATTAGTCTCTGTGGTAAAAAAACGGTTACATTCAAGAATTTAAAGAGCAGTTATCAGTTCCAGATACTTGATTCTGGATTTTACTTTAAGGAACTCTAAGTCTCTGGGAGTAACCTCTCTTATGAAAATCAAACCCCTTTTATTTAGTCTTTATCAAGGTCCCAAATTTTAGGGCTCAACACCGGAAAGTGCTTGTTTAAATGAGCATGTGTCAAGTGAAGCTTACAGCAGTTTGTCAGTTCAGAAAAGGAGACTGGGTAAGAGGCAAAGATTTGCCAGTATGAGAAAGTTCAAGCTTCTTGAATAGAAAGAAGTATCTTGTTTCAAAATCAGGAGAGCCTACCACAGATAAAAGCCACGTATAATACCTGAGCATGTGGTGAGCCTGCGGCCATGGCTCATCTTTCCACAGGAGCCTGGTTATTCAGTTTTAATATTTATAATTAGATGTGTGCTGCAAATTAAAGAAATACAAAATATTGCTGGAGGATGGATCATAATGTAAGAGGGAAATGTTTTATTGGAATTAACTTTTTTGCACAATTTAATGTTAGGTTTCCTATTGCCATTCCTATTTTTCAGCATTCTTGTCCTGCAGTAGAGGAGAGGAACAGTAGTCCAAAATGAACATAATTTGTCATAATTTTCCTATCAGGTGTCTTAATGGTTTTAATTACATTCTATAATATTACCAAGATTTTTTAATAAGCTTAATGGAACCATATTAATTAATGCCTTTGGGGAAGTTAGAAGAGAAAATATTTTTGTGAGAGAAAATATGTATGAAATATTTTCAAATGGAAATAATTACAATTTTTTTTCTTCCACTTTCTAGACCTCTTTCCTTAGCCTGACTGCTGCTTAACATTTCATATGGTGAAAGAAAATGATCTCTTTTTTTCTTTTGTTTAATTCTTGAAAATGAGCATGTTTTGTGTAAAGGAGAGCCGAAGATCATCATGCAGAAAAATCTACTTTGGAAACTCAATGAGTTACAATTGATTTTTCCTTCTCTCTGAACTACGTTTGCATGCTTTAAATGATTTATGGTTCATTAGTTCAGGTTAGAGAAAACTTTTACTCTGTTATTGTGAACTGCAGAATTCAATAAAAGAAAGGAAAATGCTTTACTTGCAGAGATCCTGAAAGAAAATTTATGGTGCTTCAGACTTTAAATTGGGATATGGTAGCAAGCTGCTTTCTTTTTTAATCCTTACTAATTTAAGAGCATGAGTCTCATAGAAGCATAATGGACTTATGGTCTGAAATCTCTCTAAATGGGAATTTCAAATGCACTGCTGACTGTTTGTATTAGGCAAAATTGTCCCAGTCCTTGTTTGACCAGACAGGGGGATAATAGGAAATAAGCCTGACTGTTACATCTCTGCTTGGCTTCTGCATCCTTTTAGTGAAGGCAAAGAGAGAATCTGAATTTCTTTCAGCTAATCCTGGAGTGATCCCTTTTAGAGAAAGACTTGACTCCAACAGTTCAATCCAGCCCTAGAATAAAAGGAATTTATATATATCCTTTCTTGGACTCCATTTAGCAAAGTAGGTATTACTGCTGCTTTGTAGTGTCATGGGTTTTTTTCTGCTGGGGTAGCAAAAGGGACGCTGAAATCACGGGGAGAACAACAGCGTGTCTTTCCTGCCATAAGAGCAGAGGAAATGCGCCGGTTGTGAAGGTTTGTGAGCAAAGCAACTGTCACGTGTCACAATCTGTTTTGTTAAATGCGCAGCAAGGAGAACCATTTCACGCTAATTATTAATCACAAGAGGAAGCTTCACTTTTCCGTTTTCAGCAAACTCCTCAATAGGTAGCATCATTTTCAGTTCATCATATCTTTTAATTAATGCTTTGTTGTCTTTTGTTGTGATAAAAGCAACTTCTTTCATAAATAAGCACTGCTTCTAGGCCAGGTATCCTGCAGATATAAGTTGACTCAGGTTTCATTGGATGTCAGTGGAACCATCTCTTAGTTCCTGCACTTCTCCTAAGTATTTGTGCTACTATTTTTTTCTCCTATAGGATGCAGTATTTAAGGCAAGTGATCACGTTCCCAGGACAGTAGCTGCCAGCTTTGTTAAGTAACTGGAGAGCAGGAGTCATGCTTACGGTTCAGCCTTTGTTGACAGGAATTCAGCAGGGACAACAGAACTTTATTCCAAAGTACAACACCGTCCTTCTCCAGATGGGCCAGGGAATGCGAGAGAAATGTATGAACAGGCAAGGTCCCCTGCAACAATCATGACTAATTAACATTTGAAAGATAAGAACAGTACCTTATGAGTCTGCTTCTAGTTTTTAAAAATAGATTTGTAACTGCTTTGAATATGTCAACTACATTTTCTTACTCTAGGATCTCGTGCATAAATGTGGAAAAGAGGATGGAGGCATTCCTTTCATGTCAATCAACATTACCTCCTCCCACTGTTTGGAGGGTTTTTTTCCTTTTTCCTTTCTTCTTTTTTGTATGTTTTTAAAATGTAAATCAAATTAATAATTTACAGTGAAAGTTGAAGCACTAGTTTGGAAAATATAGAAACTTTTCTGTTTATTCTCATCCTCTTCCTCCATGGTTCATCCCTTTTCTCTCGCTTCCCAAATATCCTATTCATCACATTTAGTACAGATTTATTGACAATTTTATTGCCCTAAAACTGTTGGTTTCTTTCTTTTAAAGACTTATTGTTGCTGCAAACCAGCTTTTGCTGATCTCTATTAGTCAAATATTTTAGTAGTCTGATCGTAAGTGTGCATATGTGTATTAGCAAGTGTCTTCATTTAACTTCCTCTCTGTCACTTTTTCTGAAAATAAGTAAAAGTTTCCCATTATTCCTTAGTCATTTGCTATATTGTGATAGATTCTTTGTAGTTATATATACACTTCATACAATTTGTAGACATGGGAGAAATATACAGGGAAAAGAAAAGTAGTCTGAGGATTAAAACACAAGCCAGAATCTGGGATCATTTGTGTCCATAACGCAGGACATGTGCGCTGCAGACTTTGTTGTCTTATGTGCATCCTAACTGTCTGTCAAAACAAGATATGGATGTATGCTTTCTGCTGCATGTTTATTTAAAAGACAGGCAGATGAGGTGCTTAGGAACATGATTTAGTGGTGGAATGGCAGTGTTAGGTTAATGGTTGGACTTGATGACCTTAAAGGTCTTTTCCAACCTAAATGATTCTATAATTCTATTTTATTTTTAAAAGAAATTTGAGTACACATCTATAGAGCAGGCTTTGTTTGGTTGGTTGTTTTTTTCTTTCTTCTTTTAATCTGAAATGCTGAGATTGATTTCAATTTTTATTTGGCATGCACAGTGCACACATACGTAACATACAGATGGGCTCTTGAGCAGTGGTTTCTCTATTATTCCACCAGATACACAGTTCCTAGGCCAGGCAAATAAAAGATCATTTTTAAAAGTGTGTAACTCCTTAGCAGGGTAACAGCCTGTGCGAAGGCTGTGTTGCGTATTTGCTATGTTATGGAAGGTATGATAATGAAAAGACACCCAAGAAAAGGTGACTGAGTCAGAGGGCGAGAGCTCATGGGAGGAGACTAGGTAGAAAGAGGAAATTAGAGGATATATTCTGTTTAAAGAAAGCAAACCTTGTGATGTCTGTGATGACATAGAGGTCTTCATTCTTAAGGATGGGTACTTTTCTTGTGAATGGCTTCCTCACTTCTGTTTTAAAAAGTTAAGGCAAAAGGTTAAGTTTGAGGACTAGCATCTTTTTGTAGTGCTGACTTCTTAGAAGAGATTTCTGTCCTCTATTTACAAAAACCCGAACATTAATATCTTCTCTGACATGTACTTAATGCTACTTCATTGGTTGGAACCACCCACCCAGGTCATCAGATCCAACTTCTCCATCATCTTAAATGACATGCTAAATGAAATCAGATACAATGCAGCTGGAGAAAATGTGATGATTGTAGCTAGCTGCCCTAATTCAGTATCAGCCTGGATCAATTGATTCAGTGAGAAAATGCTCTTGTTTTAAAATATATAGTACTCTGTTTTCTAGGAAAGAAAGTTTCTGCACTTTACTACAGAATTAGGACAGTCTTGTGCTGTAAGTCACCAGAAAGGAGTTGTGAAGCATCTCTGAAGAACTGTGAGCCATGTAAAAAGCACGCTTGAGTTCTGGGACCGATGTCTTGGTGAAACTTTTTTGTCTGCTACATATTTCAATAATGTGACTATTTCTAGTATTGTAATAAGGAATAAAATACCAGATAGACGCATGAAAACTTCTCCAGTAGCAAATCAGAAGTTTGCTCAAGTATTCGCCTGATGTCCATGTTCTTTCTAATGCCTGGGAAGAATTCCTTGAAGAATGATAGGGAACACCATGTGAAATGACTCTTTCTTGACTCACCCTGATCTGTCTGACAGGCAGCCTCGCTCGGTGTTTGTGCCACGGTAACTGAGAACCACACTGGTGATGAAACTGTTTAGAGCTCCTCAACATCCTCCACTCCACCTCTTTTTCCCTGGCAAGTTCTGCAAAGTTATGAAGCAGTTCATCTTGCACGTTGCTGTGGTGACGCTCGCTTTTGAGATCAGCAAGGCAGAGCTGTCACAGTGAGTGATTGCACAAACTTTGCAAACCGATTAATGTGCCTGGAACACTGAAAATACTAAACTATAGTCTTTAGTTAATCATAGAGCCAGGGGGGGCAAAACCAGAAACAAGACTAATGTGGTTCGAACAGCACCCTGCAGTGAGGGAGACTCTGATGTACTCAGAGTGGTCTGTAACCAAGGTCACCGCTCCCACCCATCCTTTATCCCCCAGCTATTTGGCATACAGACTTTCTACTTCTGATGCTGGGAGCCTTCACATCGTAATACTAGTGTAAAAAGAAGCATCTCTGCAAGACACATTTTTTCCTGTTACCCACCTGACTGTGAAAATTGTGTACTGACAATTGAATTTTTCAAAGCAAGAGTGAGTGATCTACTCGTTATAGTTTGCATGACACATTTTTCCCTGGGGGACCTCATGGTCAACTCATCCATTATTTAAAATTTCTGCTGAAATCAACAGGCCCCACAAGTATGGAATGACTGCCAGAGCATCTCTACATCTGCATAAGTAATTGCTGTGGATCTAGGCCTCATGAAGAGCTTCTTTACTCAAATTATTTCCAGTGGACCTCACGCTAAAAATATGCTTTCTTCTCATGTGTTGCGGACGGAGTGGGAGGGAGGCAAAAATATAGTTTATTTGTGTAAAACAATGAGTTAACAAAGTTCAGTGGTAAATGTGACAATAGCTGATTCTATGGCAAGGTACACTTTGTTGTTTACTGCATAGAGGACAGGGTCAGACAGAGCTTTCAGGGAGACCCTCCCGTTGAGTCATGAGGTTCAGAAAAGATCCCCTTGCTTTCTAAACTCCTTCCTCAGAGAGGAGTCTAGGTGCAGCTGGATCCAATCCTAGTCCCAGACTTGGTCAACGGTTTATGCCTAAAGGCTTATATATATGCACAATCAGTCCTTTATATCACTTAGCTAAGGTTTCAGAGTTAGTATGCTGTTAGCCACTTGCTAAGAATCTGTCGTGGTAAGGAATCTCTCAACCTCAAGGAGTAACGTTGAGAGGCGTCCCTCAAGGGGACATCCTGGCATGCAGCCCACTTCCGTGCAGGAGAGCTCAAAGGGCTCTTGGGCTGCTCACTATTGATGGGGTAAGATAATTGGCTCATAGTCATATTTGCATACTGACCACTGTGCTTATGTGGGCAGGTTCCACAGTAGCCCTTGGCTATTGTATCGTTATCTGCCTCCCCCACATCCAGTGGGTGCATCCTTCAGGACCAGACACTTCTATCACCACCGCCACAGGTGGTTATCACTTGAAAGACGTCGAGGGAGGGGGAGTTGGAAGGGAGTCGGGGTGTGTGGGGAGCACACCGCCACATCATGCCATCAGTATTTTGGAATATTAACAAATACTGAGATGTTGTGAAATACTGAATAGTAAAAAACTAACTCTAGCTCAGCCTCCTGTGGTTGAGGAACATGCCCTCACAGAGTTTTTAAGATGTGCCTTCACTTTGCTCCATCTCTGAAGCTCCAGGTTGCTAACAGTTACACAGGTAAATTAGTTAAAGTTCTTGGGAACATTCACCTAAGAAATAATTATCTTGCATGTAGGAAATCAATACAACTTAAATATTAACTCTTGTTTACAAGTGGCTCTTTTCCCATTCATCATGAAGACTAAATAGTAAGTCTTTAGCTGAACTGTCTCAGTTCAAGCAAGTGCTTGTTATGACAGTTCTTCCCTATTTAATCAAAATATGAAATTAATTCTATTTATCTACTTAGAAAAAATGACGACAATGTAACCAACCTGCTACTGTTTGATTCTGTCTGATTTCCTACCATAACACTGCATTTGGGCTATATTATTTTCTGGATGTTCCAGCTCTTTACTTTTTTTGACAATTACCCAAAATGTACTTTTTGTATATGAGAGTGCATGTACTGTAGATTGATGTCTATCAGTATGCACAGTCTACAATGAAAGGGTAGAGCAATAACAATACAAACACAAGGTAACCAGATGCCAACCGAGCATGAAGTCAGGAAAAGGTCATACATGGCAGCTTACAGCAGCTCAGCAAGAAACGGCAGAAAAAAAAACCACTGACATTTTCTGGACGCATTTTTCTGAACTCTTCAAAAATGTGTACGAGACACAGTGTTGGCTTATGAATTTAATTTTCCTGTGCATTCACAGGAAAAAGCCTTCTGAACTTAGTCTGATGAGGAACTGGAGATGGTGGCTCTGGTATTCAGTGGTGCAGTTCCTTGGCAGAGTGGCTCCCCGTCCTCCCACAGCCCACCATGCACTGTGCAGTAGCCACAGAGATCACAAAGGTTAGAAAAACTCTATCAGCCAAATTGGCCCAAATGCAGCCCTCCCTTCCCTTTTATAGGAATTTTGTGGGGTTTCTCTCCAACCTACAACAGGGCCACTCTGGGAATATTTCATACCTCCCTTCATTCAGCTTTAAGAGGTACACTGCAGCTGGAGAGTGCTCACGTGCTGGGGGAATAGGGGTCTGCATCTATATTACATGTCATCAACTGAATGTCCCACTGGAAACTTTGTCTTTTACCTGTGCCCTTCAAATATCTGTGCTTCCTCTTCTTGGGGTGACGCTGTCTGCAAATCTGGTTTCTAGCCAGTGCCTTGCTAACTTGCTTTGGTGAGCTCGGGTGTTTTGCATTTTGTACGTGGAGAACAGATGGCACTCAAGCCTTGAAAGTGTACATTTAGATTTTCTGGATACAGACATTTCTAAATAGTAATGAATAAGCAGTCAATGCAATGCTTTCTCCTATATGGCATAAGAGACCTTGTTGAGCACTAGCTCTTCATTACCATAGTAACTTCCCTTTACTTGGTGAGTTAATAGTACTTAATGAAAAATTAGACCATATTTAGTGTTTGAAAGGACTGGTTTCATCTAGGTGTATTTATCCCATTGTAACCACAGCGTATGCAAAAGCTGCTGCATGGTTGAATCCTTGTCCATCAGTAAGCTGACGTGGTATTCTTTACGCGATCTGGGGAAACAGAAGCTATGTATCTATGTCGGTATGGTGCCATGTACATTACAGCCCAGGTTAGTGCTGGCTCAGGTATTTATAAAATGCTCCCTGTTGCACAACAAAAACTTAATTAACTTTGTGCCAGCTTTTTGTCTAGTTTTGACCTCTACAAAGAGAATACTAACCCTTATCCAAGTATGTGGAGGTCTTTTTATTGACTTGCATTAATTAGTAAAATCTCAATTGTCTCAATTTTTCTATAATAATAAATAATAACAGTGTCCCCTCTCTCTTCCCATCTTATGCACATGTCCTGCAGTCTCCAAGGTCTTTATAAGGGTAAGGCAGGAGACAGTATTGCATAAAACAAGACAATATTTCTCAGTCTGAGAACAGTGTGAACTGTGGAGTGCCAGAAAGATATGAAGGGCCACTGAAGAAGAATTCAGAAGTATTCAGATAAGATGAACTAGGAGATTTATGCAGAAAAAAGGAGGGCAAAAGAAGATAAAGTGAAATCAGTCTTAAAGCATCATAGTTTTACAGTCAGGAAAGATGATACACCTTCTTCAAGCTATGGTCTTTGGAATTTGTAATGGTCAACTAGAAATGGGAAGGAGTAAAATCCTAATTAAACTGGTGTTGATGAGTATTCTCCTGTATAATTTGGTACAAAGAAGATCACATGGAGTTATTTCCTTTTTGCATGAAACAATATTGTTTTAATAAAGAAATTGAATAAAATTTTAAGCTCTCCATTTACAACTCAAAGTTAGAAATTGTCAAAACATCAGATTATTAAGAATTCATGATTTTTGTAATTGCTTGATTGAGGCACTCCAGCCCTTTCCTACTGTTTTAACTTTAAAAAATTCCATCTTTAAATTATCCAGATACATTTCCTTCAATCCTCTAAATGGAAAGCTGTTGTATATCTCATTACCCTAATGCTGAAATCCTGATAATTAGAGAGTTGCTAGTGAACTATTTTCATTAATTTTCAAATGAAATAATAATAAATAAATAAATAAATAAATAATAAAATCCAAGAGAAGATAAAAGCTGCCACAGACCGGTGATAGAAACACCCTGTCCTATCTCCAGCAGCAGAGGTTGTCTATGGAAAGGTATAAGAAAAGGGGAAGCGCAGTAGTTTCCCCACTCCCCAGATCCCAGAGTTGATACAGACACTGGACAATGGAATTAACTTTTTGAATCCATAATCCTCAACAGTCTTACAAAAACTCTTCCCCTCTCCCCCAAAAAACTTGTTAGTTTAAACTATGTTACATGTATAAATCACCCAGTCTTCTTTCAAAGCCCATCAAGAAGAACTGCCAGCAACTTATTATGGAGGCAGAGAGGAAGAGTAAACTTAACATTAGGATATGACTTGCCATCTGGTTGTGCTTGGTGTTCAGTAGGATGGGAGGTTTGAAATCAAATGAACTCAATCCCAGAGTTCATGCTCAGTCACTTAAAGGCATGTCTTTGTAGACATTACCAATATGTATGCTCTGTGGTCTTCCAAATACACTTGTATTTCTCATTCTGCTAATGATCGATATGCATAGTTACACATGTAAGTGTCAGTCACTTGTAATTTATGCTTTAAAAATATTTCACTGTAATTCAGTTAATGGGGCCATATGTTGAGTCAGCACTTCAAACCTCTGTTTAATCTAAACTCTCCATTGTTAGTCCAAGCCATATATATATATTTCATTGCCAATGAAAAATATAGCTGGAGCCAGATATTCCACTGATGTTGAGTCCTGCTGATTTAATGTCAGCTGAGAATCTGGCTTGTGGTTCATATTTTTCATTCCTAAACCTTGTGGACTCAAACTAAGTTCTGTGGATGCATTTCTAAATGCATTTTTAACCTATGTGATTTGGAACTGTGAAAACTGACTGTTTAAAATGCAGTTGTCCTGCATGTGGTCAAGGACTGAACTATGGCTAGTAGTATCTGTTGGTCTCCTTCGAGTTGTTGAGATTAAAGAAATTTAAATTTCCTTCGCTTCTTTCTAATGCAAAGAAGAGAGGGCTCGTCATGCCCCTGTGGTTATATTCACGCAGTTTATCACATGGTGATAACTCATTACAAGTTGCAAAACACTGCTCATCCGTGTGTGCTGCACAGGGCAGAGATACAATGGAGTGCAGAGAGGGTATGTAGTTGTGTTTGCTCACAGTAAATGATACAACATGCCTTACTGACCACCACATGGCATTCTTTGCATAGTGTCTTATTTTTGCTTGATATTCCCCTCATGTCCCTGTTAGATGTGCTTTAGCTAGGTATAGCATCAGGTCCGATAAAAAGATGAGAGCCTAAAAATTGTCTTCAGAGCATGGAATAGTGACATTAATTAAAACAATGAGAGAGTTTGTTTTTCTACATTTGTTATAAAAGTGAGGTCTTCATGTAAACCGAGACTATTCTGTAAATCAAGATGCTTGGCTGAACTTACTAGTTCTTGAAATAATTACCCCTTGATCAGGAACTGCTGGCAATACAAAGTCGATGCAAAGAGGCATTTGTTCTGTTGTGGAAAAGAAGTGTTGGAAAAAAGAAGGAATAGTTATGCTTACCCCGTATGCTGATTTTCTTTTTAGTTTTAACTCAAATAGAGTATCTGACAGCCATCAGAGTGGCTGAAAACTGCCTATGGCTTTTTATTATTTTTGCACACATGCAGATATCAGTTTTCTCAGTTTAATTGTATAAATCTGGTTTAACATCAGAGGAGTTCCTCCAGACTTGCTCCATGATAACACTACAAGTTTTGCAACATTTACCTATGCAAAGTTGCAAGTCTTCCACAATTAATTCCTCCTGCTAAATGATGTGGCCAATCAGCAAAGTGCAAGCAGCTATAATATAATTTTTAAGGGATGCATTATTAAATTAGCAACAGATTAAAGTCATTATCAATTCAGTCTAAAGTAATGCACAAAAAGACATGCAGTTACCTTGGAGGAATGAAAAAGCATATTAAAACTGGCAAGGAAACCCATCACTAAAACAGGTGATAATCAATCTTGAAGGAGTTTAACAAATGGCTGCATTATTAAATGGATGCTGTCACGAGCAGTAAACTTTTTGGTGATGACTGCAGAAGGATAAGAAAATGGAAGTTTAAAACACAAATATGGCATAAAAATCTTAGAAAGAAACAGGTAAACAAGATATAACTTTCATAGATTTGGTGTTCATCAGTACTTTTAAAGAACATATCACTGAGCAAATACTATTCAGAAATAAATAATATGGTTCCCAATGCCCAAGGGGATTTTAGGATGAAAAGAACTAATTCTTCAGTTCTTCCGAGATAACTGTGTTTTCAGTTTCAAATACAAATTTTTTGGTTTTAGCATTTTTCTGATTTTCTAGTTTTAAATAATATTTGTGGTTCAAAACCAGAGAAATATAGTTTAATATTAAACTCCATTAAAAAAAAATTTAGGTCACTTCAAAGAAATTTAGTTCAGTGAAACAAGAAAGTTGGTGTCAAGCCAACCTGAAACTGGTATAATGCATTGCTGTTTTTCTGAATGTAGCATGAAACACTTCAGGGTGAAAGAAAGAAACTTTCAAACAATTCAATGATGTAGAAATGGTATTTTAAATATTAATGTTAAAATTATAAATATTAACTATGTTTGATGCAGGACTTCTCAAGGTAGGATAGCGAAAGAATGCTTTGAAACAGTGAACCCATCAGAAAGGCAATGCCAGGCTCAGAACAAAGTGGATGGTGATCTTCCAAAATTTCCCAGGGTGTAGCAAAACCCTGGCTGTGTCAGTTGTCAGGTAGCAGGAGAAACCAGAACGAACCTCTAAGCTGAACACTCGCTGAATTTCTTGAGGATATTCACTTTTGTGGTCATGTTCTTCATCTGGAGGGTTGGGAAGATGTCATAATGAATAATTGTCTTTTACCCTTACCATTCTATGGTGTTTATTTTCTTTTCTTTCCATGTGTTGAAACCTTCATTGTTTTAATTAAATTCAGCTTGGAAAGCCATTAGTAAAAAAGATTAGGTACATTCTAGTAATTTGTTTTTTGTATCCAGTCTCTGATTTATGAATGTGTTAGTATCATGTAACGCCTCTGTTGTTCTAAAGGCTTATTACTGTCATCTCACCATGGCTATGTTATCATTTTAATTATGTATCAGGAGCAAGAATTAAAAGATAAAAAGAAAAAAAACCCCAACCTAACAGATCAAATATTCCTCAAGCCCATGAGAAATAGCCAGCTCTGTGACTTAAAACAAGGTACAAATAATTTTAAAACATGTATCAGAGCTCACCTCGTTTGAATCCCATTACTCAGCTTAGGTCCAGTGAAGCCATTGGAATAACTGAGTTCAGACTGTTGCAGTCTTAACGCTTAATATACAGTGGCCTAGTTTCTGTTGAAAAATAACAGTGTGCCTTGTCTACTGTGTCTGTTACTTCTTTCAACAAAAGAATTAGATGAGACTGTAGACCTATTTAGACATACATTTTTTTTAAGATTTATCAATAAAGACAAATTATATTTTTCAATCAAAGTCTTTCCACCTCTGAGATATATAGATAGATTTAAGTATTTAGGAAAAATCTTGTTCTTTCTGATTTTTTTTATATAAAAACGTGAATGATAGTAACTATTCTAAGTCTTTAAAATTTCATTGCAATCAAGCAATGAAAAGCCTCCATATGCTCAAGTGCAAACTCAGATATTTCAGAATGAAATATTTAATTCAAATTCAAATTGTTTCTATTTCTTTCTTTGTTTTAATGTTTTCACCAGAAATGTAATATTCCCAGATAAATTAAAACAGTTTTTTCCCAATATCATCAATTAAAGGAAAAATACATTCAGGCAGACTGCTTTACACTTGTGCATAACACTCAATGCAGAAAATCCAGCTACACTGACGTTTTTCCAAATTTTTAAATTTCCTTAACCTCTTTTGGCTTCATGTGGTCAGGTGCTATAGGACTTCTTACACACGAGAAACTGAGGAAAATCAAAAAGAATTGGGTAGAGACAGGTAAATTAGGATGCTTTAGGGTTTTTTCCTAAATTTGTTTATGTACTTTAAAACAACCCAAACAAGCCCACCTCATTCTGAAGAAAAGTTAATGAAGCTCTTCACAGGAATATACTGGTTTGTACCAAAGGACGTTGCAGTATAAAGACACAGCATGATCACAGCCTTACAGAACATTTTACCTATTTACATGGATAGGGAAAATCATATCACACAGGTGTTATGAAGAAAGAATTTATTACACAATATCGATGAAGGTAAAGATGAAGGAAGTTATTGTGGCCATGTGATTTCTATCAGAAGCTCAGTCTGTCAACAGGAGAAGGCGGCCAAATGTTGGGAGGGAGCCGAGGTTGGAAGTGGGCCAGGCAGAAGTTGTGGCTGCTGGGAGGAATAAAGAATTCAGCAAACAGGATCAAGAAGGCTTATAGCAAAATGAGAAGAGGTAGCGGTTACAAACTACAACAAAAGACATTCCAGCTGGTCAGAAGGAAAAAATTGCAATGTCAGTGATTAAACACCAACATGAGTTTTCCAAAGTGGTCATAGAAAACGAATGCTGTGTGTCTTATCCATGTGGGTAACATTTCCTAGTTCTCTGCTCGTCTGCCCCTTTGTGTGGTGAATATACCACACAATGAAATATTGATCTCGTCTAAATTAACCAGGGAGAGCAATGCTGCTCTAGATTAGGCTTCTGCATTGCTTAGCAATCTAAGAAAAAGTTCTGTCATGGGCAATAACAAACGCTGCAGAGGAAACAAAAGGGACAAGATGCCTAAAAAGCACTGAACACTTGCTTGATCAGAAATGGGCAGTTTAAGTACAAAACAAGCAGATAAACTCATATACACGGAATACCTGATAAAAGATAAGCAAACACTACACGCTTTCTTAACAGAGGAATATATATCCAGGAGAACAGGCTGAATATTATTTTAAAGCAATGATCATTTTATTACAGGCTTTCCAGCAAAATCCTCAAAGATCCTATAAAGCAGTAGTCAACTGTGATGTACAATTACACTGGTGTGAATTACTGACTTGCATCTGTACCTCAGAAGCTGCACATATCGATGTTTTCCTTGCCTTCCAGTTAGAATCAAGCGACAAAGTGATATGCAGTATGGCACTGATCTACTCGCTGCAAGCCCTGCTCTGAGATAGAGTCCGAGTGTCTTGGTATCACTGCAGACAAACACTGCATAAAAGTAAAAACCAACATGACCTTTTCATTTAGTTATGACTTTCAAAATCTCTTCCCATCATTTCCCACGACTCCGTCAACAATCACTCTAACATTCCTGAATTTCTGCAAGTGCCTTATCAGCAATTTCTGAAAATCAAACCTACAACTAAAGTTTCAATTTTTGTCACTTCCAAAGAATTCATCTGTGATTGCATCTATCTGATGTGCTTGTATGTGAGTACAAACAGTATATGCACTGCATACTGTACATTTTTTAATGTAATTTTGTGCATACTATACATTTTGTAAACGAGACTGTAGCTGAGGACTATATGCTGCAAATCTGTTAGCTCTTATTTTATAAACATAACTCCATGTAGCTAGACTCATAAAATTGTGCCATGGATGAATTACTTTATTTGATCTGAGTAACTGAAGGGACTGTTTATTACTGTATTTTTTAAGAGATAATCCTCAGACACCTGAAACAGTGAAGGGGTGTTCACTTGCTATATCCTTGTAAATACACTTCCCAACCTAAGTCAATTAAAACCAGTAGATAAAGGGTATAACATGTTGCTTGATAACCAAAAAAATGAAAACAATGCAAGGGCCTAGATTCAGAATTTAGTGCTTAAAATGTTGTTACCGTTCCATCTTGCATCCAGACTGTCAGCTGACTTAAAATGGGATCAGGTCATGCTGACTGTAAAGGAATTACATGGAGTGATACCAACTGAATCATAGGATCATTCAGGTTGGAAAAGACCTTTAAGATCATAGAGTTCAACTGTAAAAAGAACACAGCCAAGTCCACCACTACGCCATGTCCCTAAGCACCACATCTATCCATCTTTTAAATACCTCCAGGGATGGGGACTCAACCATTTCCCTGGGCAGCCCATTCCAATGTTTGACAGCCCTCTCAGTGAAGAAGTTTTTCCTAATATCCAACCTGAACCTCCCCTGAACAGCTTGAGGCTGTTTCCTCTCACTTATTACTTGGGAAAAGCAAAGTCTGGCTCAAGCTGGTTATAGATGAATATTTGATGCTTTCAATTTCTAGAACCGTCATGTACTTGAACGCTCTGTTGCGTTTGAGAAAATGCCATTTTTCTAAAAGGTATATTGGGTCACTAACATGGAAGTACCACTTGATATTTCAGCATCCATGGGATAGAGGGAGATGTTCTTGTGCAAGACACTGACATTTTATGGATACTCTCAAAATCAAGTAAATGTTACCGCAGAAGAGATCCATGTTTTGTTATACTGAGTTCTTAGATATTTTTTTCCTTTTTAATAACACAAGGTAATTAACACTAACTTGAACATCTTAAGACATCTTCATTACTGTGTTATTTAAAGAGCAAATCTGTCTAAGTAATAGGGAATAGGTATGAAAAAAAGCAAAAGTTGAAACATAAACAGATCTGGTAGTTAATATTTTCAAAATAACCTTGTTTTAAGTTCTAAGGTGGTCTAGTTCACCTGTATGATATTTTCCCAGCTTATTATCAAATGTCTCTTGGTTTATGAATGCCTGAATAAAAAAATAACAGAACCAAATTAAATCAGAACTTATTATAAGGTTGGTTTTTTTTTTAAATCTAAAAAACCAGCCGTTTTGACTTTGCCCTTTTAAAAATACAAATATGAATTTGAATGCTGAATTCAGGAACACAGCAAATTAACTATGTGCTTTTTCTGGTGGCTACTAATTAAAACAGAGAAACTTGAATGTAGGTGAAATTTAGTCCTCCTTTTTTAGTGCTTAGATATTTACACTTGGTGTTGAGTCCTGTAAGGCCAGTGAAGGAGGGAGAATTCACCGGCTCAACATACAAAATGATACCAGTACCATTGTCCTAGGGCTGGCAATGAGGGAATTCTGGACCTGCTTTATTTTTGACATTCACATTTCTGTGTGCATGCATGGAGTAGGTCTCTAACAGATGCAGAAGCAAAAAGTTGAGCGAGTTAAGCATTTCTGGCCTTCAGCTGACATAATGTCTTTAGTTGTTGTGGATATTTTCTTCCTGTGAACTGCTGCGATGGAAGTGATGTGGGAAGTGGTTTTTGTGAGTCACGAAATTTTAATATTTCAGGTATTCTCTTACTCTACTTGGAACATTTGGGTAGAAACCAAAATCCTTGGAGATGATGGCTAGCCTGGGGTATTAGAAAGTCATACCTGAACTTGCGGAAGGAGACACTGAACCTTTATTTCCCCCAGCAAAAAAGGAAAATCTTATCTTCTGAGATACCCTTAGGGGACGGGCTTAGCTGTAAATTCAGATGTGTAGGTACTAGACTGACATATTGGATAGTCCTGGGGATCCAGTTGCTTACATTCTCTTTGGTTCTGAACATAATGAAGATGAGGTATTCAAACAGGTTTTCTCAGTTTTCATCGTGGAAGGCAGTCCATTTCATGGATTTTGTCCTGGAGATGGATTTTCACAGGCCAGTATTTTTTTTTTTCCTTTTTTTCTTTTCTTTTTCCTCAGAAACAACTTCTTTAAACCTCTGTTTCCAGACTTACATGCATGCTGAGCATGAGAAGAGAGAAGATCAGGTGCTTTGACATTGTGTACTTGTAAGGCTTTCGGAGAAAAGTAGTATTCACCACTACTCCATTTTCTATGTTCCTTCCAAAGAAGGCCCATACAAAATCATAGAGAATCCAACAATGCCAGATACTAACACTGGGTGTTTCTGAAGATGATTATTCTGAGCAGGCCCTTGCCACTGTCCAAGTAGACCCTGTCTGTCTTTGCATGAAATTCCCTCGTTGGTGATGAATACCTATTCATTGCCATCATCAGCAAGGGCCCAGTGCACAGACTAAAGGAGGGTTTCCAGCATAGTTTTTCACTGTGGCAAAACTGAGTCAAAGCACACCAGGAGATAAGTGCCTTTCACTGTCTCTCCAGTAATCTTCTTTGTTGCCTTTTATGTTTGGAGGAAGTTGAGATTGAAACTGGTCTCTGAGACCTCATCCATCACTTAATGTAAACCTTTGGATTCTTCAGTTGCTTGTTATTCTCGACACCTTTCTTAACCACAGATACTATGGGAGTATTTTAGGACTGTGTTTTGAGGTGTTTCTGAATGAACAAAAACTACACAGTTGGGAAAGAACCCAGCTAACCCATACCTGATCTTCAGCTTAGTTAGCTGAATGTTTCTGATCTAACCTTGAATTCTGCAGCAGAATCTCAAATATATCACCAATATAATCATATTGGAGCATAATATCCAATCATTATAGGAAAAAAAACAGTGAAAAGGTAGTAAATGAAATTAAAATATTTATAAACTATCCAGAGATTTGCAAGTGACCTTAGCATAAATGAATATTTGTCCAAAGGAGTGTTCATTCCGTATGGAACAGTTGCACGGAAACTGTCCTGCTTCTTACCTCTGTCTTGCTATAAAATTGGAAATGTTCTGTAGGGACAGAAAGTCTTAGATTTGTAGAGACCTGTCAAAGCCCTTTGTAGACACAGTTAATGTGTGCATTTGGAGCTGTCAGTAACTGCTTATGTTTTTTGAATGTACAGAAGCTCCCTAGGAAATCAGATCTCTGTGACCTGCTTTTGTAACCTCTTTGGCTGTACTTTGAGGTTATTTCTTTCATCATGCAGTGCCTCAAATCTGCGTTTTCTAGATTAAAATTCTATTTTGCATAAATTGATCTTTTTAATACAGTTCCTAGGAAGGTTTTCGGCACAAAGAGGAACTGCAGTATGTGTGTTGGTGCTTGAGAAATCAGCAGAGGAAAAAATCTAAGAGTAAGCCAGAAATGGCTAAAAACCTAAAGCTAAAATGAATTCTCCACGTGTGCCTAACTACTGATGATGCTATGGGGAGTTACATGTGTATCATGTTGAGAATACACCTCAGAGAGCTTCTGTCTAAAAGTCAAGGTTTATTAATATGGTATAATTAAACGAATACAGGAGGGAAACACCTGATTAGTGATATGAAACTATAAATCAGTCTGGCTCACAGAAAGTGTATGGGTGTGAGTAGCTCCTATTGAAGGAAAAGGAGTTCATAGTGTTCAATGGAATTTCACTGTGGGGGAATAAATTAATTATTCCAGTTTCCTCTGTCCAAGTAAGTACTATTATAGGAATATTTGTCCTTGAGGAAATACTACCTGAGGTTTTTTTGACTTGATAGAAAATTCTTCTATTAGAAATGTGTTTGTGGCTAGAAAGAAGTACTTCTAAATTGAAATATAGGTCACAAGGATTGGATCTACTTTATTTCAATATCAATGTGCTCTCAGCTCAAGGACTATCTACCAATTTAGTTTTTAGCCCTTGTAGACAGCATGTTTGGCTATGCCGACTTAGATGTGGGAGTGTGTGTGCAGATACATGTTTACAATGCTGTGATCAGAATTGGCTAAGTACAAGCCAGTTCCAGTCCTCGATGGTTTTTAGCACTGCTGAAAGGCAAGATACCTTAGTTCTGGTGCACACCTTGCTAAGATGCTTGCACAGATTCCAGAGTAGCACTGACTCATGCTCAGTCAGTTCAGTGCAACAGAAACACACGCCTATCTGCAGGCTTCCATCCACGTGGACCCAATGATTTCACGAGCAATGCTCTGTTGCCCACGCTTGTTTGCATTCCTCCCACCGCACAAATATGATTTTTCAAGATACTAAGAATCCTCTAGGGTCTGTTTTTCCAATAGTTTTTATTGAATACAGGTGAGCCACTGATACAGCTATCTTTGGTGTTGAGTTAAAGAACACTGAGCATCAGTGGCGACAGGGCTCTGCGGTTTATAGGACTGGCCAGGGCGGTAGCAGAGTGTAAGGTACTAAACAGAAACACAGTCTGGGGCATAGTTTGGGCTGAAAGGAATAAACCTGAGAGATATTAATGGTTTCTGGAACAGGGCAAAACAAGAACAGACTAGGCAAGGGGATTCAGTCCTGAGTGGAATTTGGTGAATTCCCCTCTCCTCCTGAATATACATACATGCATGTGGATATAAATATTTATGTGTATGTGTTTGAATATGCTTTTGAACTAAAGTAATTTGACAGGAAAGCAGAAGAGATTCAGCCAAAATATATGGAAAATTAGTCATTGCACAATGTTGGTCTCACTTCTGTAAAGACGACTAAGAATTTGGCTGTTCTGATGAGCACATCTAGAATTCTGAAAAGATGCACTGGGAACTTGCTTCTATTTCCATCTAAGATAAGCTTAACTTAGGTCTTTGATTCCCCTTAAATTATGAGTGGTGAAAGAAAAAGATTAGTAAAATAAGTAACGTTTTATTTTGGAGCTGTTGCTAGATTTCTCTTTGTGTTGGCTGTAATTGATCGTTGGAATTTCTGCTGATCATCTGAGGCAATTACACTAGAAGATAGATACTTCACTGCCCTTATAAATTCAAACAGCATTTTTTTCATCTCCCTAATGCCTACCCTCCTGTCTGCTCCCATTGACTTATACACAGAATCAGCTTTTTGTGCCAGATTGTCTTTTACAGGGAGACACTGGTAACTAAAATGCTATTTAACGTAACAATTTTGAAGAATCGATACTTCAATTAAATTAAAACAGAAGCAGCTTATGACTTTTTCTGTTGATAAATGTGGGTAAAACTCAGCTGAGATGAAAGGATTGACATAATTTACATTGGGAGAGATTTTGGCCTTGATTTGCAATCCTGGAAAGAAATGTGGCATATACTGTTCTTCCTCCTTGTAGAGACAGAAGCTTTCACAATAAAGATCTCTATTAATTTATGGCTTGCCATAAAAGACATTGCATGACAGGGTTCTCTGGCACTGTAGGCTCCTGCCAGGGACAGAGCAACTATTCATTATGCCTTATATTGTGCAGTCACTTATCATGTTCCTTACCCCACTGGTCTATCCGATTATTCTGCAGGAAAGCCATTTTAGGAACTGCCAGCAACTTACTTAAATTATAAATGGGTTTATGCCACTTCTGGTTTTTGTGAATTGAAACACAGGGTTGTGCCACTTGATAATGCGACATGACATAATGACTCATCTAAACAACAAAATATCCCTTCTGAACCAAAATTTGAAGTGGCATTATTATATGTATTTGTTTCCTCAGATGAATTCATGTATCCAGAAAGACATAACCAAATAATCTGGATCCGTAAATTGTCTTTAACATTTAATTTATTTCTTTCTTCTTTTGGGTAAATAACAGAAAAGAATTTGTTTCCATTGTAAAAAATTCAAGCTTGGAAAGTCCTATGGATGATAGTATAGCACAGGATGAAAATGAGATAATATAATTCCACACTAAAATGAAACTGGAGTGATGCACTGAAGTGAGTAGCTTTAGCCTGAATTTAAACAGCATAAATAAGTCTGACATCTGGTCTTAAGTCTGGGTAGTCTGACAGTTGCTCTTGACCTGTCTTGGTACGAATACACAGAGGGGTGATATTATTCTGGCTGTCTGAGGAGAATCTAGAAATTATTTGACAACCTTGAAAGGAGAAAGTTTAAAAGGCGAAGCAGCGTGATACAGTGGAATCTACCTGTGTTCCAAGAAATCCCCAGCAGGGTGAGTTAGGTGTAGCCTGAGTGGAGGAGTGCCACGCTAGTTTCAGTGGCACTGTAGGAAGGTGGCTTCATGTTCTACCATCTGCTTGTTATGGGTTTGCTCTGATGCTAATTCTTCACAGTAGGTTGAATACTCAGTTATTTTTTCTGATCCTTTTTGAAGAAATGATACTGAAGTTGTAGAGCTCTCTTGGGCTCCTTGAGTAACTAACACTGCCGTTTATGTTTAGAGATGTGCTCAACTCATTTACAGCTGTGGAAAAATAAACTGATTTTTAGTCTGCTAATGATTTAAAAAATGTTTTAAAGTATATTTGGAGGCAAAGAGAATGTTTAGTTTAATACACAGTATGTTTCTTATCTGATGTCTTGAAAACGTTTCTTAATATAGTTAGATTTTAAAGTGCAATATAATCTTAAAAGAAAAAAGTTTCTTTTAAATTAAATTGGAGCTATTTTATGCATCAGTCAAAATAATACAGTCAAGTCAAGACATATTTATCAAAAGCTTTGTTTGACTTAAATCTGCGTTTTCTGTTTTGGCAGAAAAATTGCCTCCTCCAGTCACTTCCAAATTGAAAGCAATCTCTGATTACAATCTGCTGTACTTAGCAATCTCTGTATTTTGCAGGTCGATTTGGATAATGTTAGGGCATCAAAATATTGTTTCAATAATTAGATGTTATCCTTTCAATTTAACATCAGTTGTATTAACAAACTGATTTCATATGTAACAGTGACATCAGAATAAACAATTTAATTTCAAACGCTGTCTTCTTTTTACACTGTGTGTTTTAGTAATTTGGAGCGGTTTTTTTTAATATAAAGATATAATTCAGTCTCTCAAACAGAAAAAAAACATTTCTGGTCTTTTGCAGTCAGGTTCAGGTAAAAAGTTTCAATTGCATATTTTTTTGAAGTTTAACTGCTCTATACTAATTTGCTACAAATTTCTTCACAGTGAAATCACAAAAAGTTAGATTATCATTTTGGGAATCTCTCCTGATGTCTGTAGCATTAGGAATCTCATTTCACTGTGAATGCCTAGTTCTGATTTCCTTGTACCATGTTAGAAACTAGAATTCACTCCAGCAACATCAGGCAAGTTTGTTCATATAGTCCAGTAAAAATTGTGATCTGAATTTGGACTATATTTGTTCTTGATCCCAGTAAAGGTCTCTGCATCCTCAGGCTCCTCCATCATGGCAGTAGGGCTGCTCTTGTACTCCCTGTAGGTAAATTTAATTCTTGGGTGGAACTTAACATCCAGCATAGGAAGGTGATACCAAGAAAAACAATCTTACTGATACACGATGGGATGTTACAGGGTGCCACTTTTTCCCTGAAGTGTCTGAGTGTCTGCCCCACTGGCTAGTGCACTTCTTTCCTCCACGGAGAAGAGTGACCTTGTTTACTTGTTTCTGCTGCAGCAGCTTCCCTGTGATGGTTTTACATGTTGTCTTTCTGAGGGGAAAAGAAAGAAAAGAAAAACAGAGAGCAATTGAGTAAAGGGAGGGTAACTGTTTAGTGATGCTCCATTCCTTAGTGATCAGTATTTTTAAGCAGAAGAGGCTCTTACTGAAAAAAGGGAAAAGTTCTAACTATGGCTCAGCTGGACAATAGGTGAAGTGTGTAAATTCATTTTAACTGTGTACTGCAAAGGGAAAGGCAAATAAGTGTTTTCCCTGTTTTTATATTCTATTTGCTCTGTTTATAATGTCCTTGAAAGCTGGGAACTGAAATGATTCTTTCACTCTTGTCTTTCCACTTTATGCATGTCTAGGTTTGCTGGTGTATGAATGCTTGGCTGATAGCTCTGATTGCAGGATCAGGGGCTTTGCCGTTTACTGAAAAACAAAAAAAAAGAAAAAAGAAATGTACCTTAAATGTGAGCACTATAACCACACTAATTTCTCTCTGAAATTAATAGGGATAATATATTTTGGAAAAGGTAAGAATAATACTACTTTGAATTTATTAACCTCTTTTACCTGAGATCTAGAAAAGTTAACTAATTAAACATCACAATTCCCCTACGAGTTAGAAACTTCACATCAATCACTATATTTACTTGACATCTCTGCTATTAGAGTTATTCATTGTGATTTTAAGAAGGCTTTATACTAGCTATTTAATAACGTGTGATGTTACAAAGCAAGTTGGAGTAGAAAGTGAGAGATACAGAAACAGAGCTTATCCATGGGAGTAAACCCAGGAAACTTGAACTGAATGCACCCTAAAAGTCAATTAGTCAAACTTCACTAGACCCTTGTGTGGAAATTCTGCTTCAAAAGTACCATAGTCACAACTGGAGCAGGAGTGGATATGAGCATTGCATAGAAAATTCTGAAGAATTTTCTGCTGTAGCTTGTTCTGATTCACTTTCCTGACAGTGACCATGAAGACAACGTGTTGATGGAAATGACTGGAAAGTATGAAACGTTTCAAGAAAAAGGAAAATATTTTGCACACTTCAAAATGTGACATGAAAATTTTGAATATTTTTAAACAAAATTGAATTTTACTTAAACAGGCAGGGAAAAACTTCTGTATGAAGTGAGAGAATGTGATTTTGTTTCACTATTGTAAAGTAACTTCTTGAACTTTCCAATGGCTTTTGGATTTTTAATTTAAAAAAGAGGTATCATCAAACAAATAAATGCCACTGAAAATTTGAATTTCATTTTCTATCAGTTGCTTATTTTTATGAAAAAGAATTATAAGCAGTTCCCAGTCAAGAGAGCTCACTGCATTTACAGTCAGGAAATACAAGTGGGAATCACATCTGCCAGAGTTTTTTGTTTTTTTTTTTTTAATTCTCACAACTGAATAGTCCTTGTCTTGCCCTGTATCTGAAGTACTGATCAATTGCCATTTTTTTTTCCTAAGAGCTAAGAAACCATTGGCAGAAAATTGTTGAGGAAAAAAACCTGTGCATGAGAAAAGTCTTTTTGCAAATCTCATTAAATAGATTTTTGGCTTTTTTCCTGAAGTCTGCTATTATAAATTACATATACTGTTGGTTTTTATGCACAAACCCAATAACTGAGCTAGACATTTGTCCTCTGAAAAGAATGCCCCAAAGTTTTCAGTAATTAGATGAAATAACTGGTTCCTGTTGAAAAATCTTACCCCATTGGTCTCATTGGCACCTCTGCTGCATTGTGTCCCATAAGATGGCTGTGTCAAGAAATACTTCTATCGCCAGTTTACTCTGCAAAGCTTTTTAGCTGAATCCAGGCAATCCAGAAAAGAGCAAAACATGGCTTTTAGGAGTCTTTAAAGGGTTTCCTTCAAGCAAGATTATTCAGCTCAAAGTTTGTGACTGATTAGCCTAAAAATATATACAATGCAAGAAATGCTTATCTTCACTGTCTTTTGAAATAGGCCATGTGATGTATCCTTGTGTTTTAAGAAACAAGGCATTACACTGTTCTAAAATAGGTAAATAATTTTGTTGCAGTCAGTAGAATAGCATAGCAGAAAAGAAATCCATATAAAGACACTAATTATCCTCTATAGGGAAATAATGGGGAAGATAGCTGGAAAATTTTAAGATTCTTAAATACAGAATGTTTTAATCAACTCTCATAATGATTTGCTTCCTCTTATTGTTGCTTTTGAGCAGTTTCTATGATGTTTTCCATTAGATATAGAAAGACACAGCTCCCAAGAGCTGCACAAATCCAATTTTAGCTCTAAAGCAATGAGTAAGCTACAAGTAATCACTGGCAAGAGAGGCTGTGAAGCAAGGAAGGTCCAGTTTCACTGTGACGAACAGAAATGGTTGTGGTTGAAATGGAAGAAAGGTGAACGGGGCACAGCAACAAGTGTGGTATGGCATCTTGAGGGTATAAAATGAGCCCAGTGTGGCAGCTCATGCAACATCTGGGCAGTGTCTGCAAGGCGTTGCAACCCCTTCATGCTCCCATCTCCTCCTGCTCATTTAAAAATATTTTCCCCTGTTCCTCCCCTCTGTTATGGAGTGGGTAATGTGTTGTAGGAGAAATGATCATTCAGAGCAGCATCAGGCAGGAGTGATACGGATGGCACAATTTTGCTATGAGACAGGCATTGACAGTTGCAAACAGGCTGGACTGCAGACTGACATCAAAAAGAACATTTCAGGGAGCTGTGAAGTGCTGTATGTGCAAGGGCTGGGGACAGAGCAGATCACTGTTGTGCCAAAAAGGCAATATTTTGTGCCAGGTTGTCAAGAGGTACCCAGAAGGAGCATGCTTTTGCCTGGAGTGGGCAAGAAATGCTCTGAATAGGAGAGAGGCAGAGGTGCACTGAATACCCAGTGTATCGGAAGGTACTCCGGGATCATTATTGCACTTGGTCATGTCTGACTGGGGAGATCCTGAGAGTCTGACTACATTTTGATTCAGCTTTCAAGATTTCAGCCTAGAAAAAATGTCAATGTATTCACTCTTTATAGTAAGGAAACTATAGCCGCTTGCCTTGCTATCCCCTTAGTAATGCAACGAGCGGCAGGGCTGTTCTCTGTACCGTGCACTGTGATCTTCCTAATCCACCAGGAGGTCAGACTCACTGGGACGGTATGATGGTAGCCGGTGCCTCTAGAAACGTGAGCAGCAAGCACAAGAGAAGTTATATTGTGGCTCTGGATTTTCAGAAGTGGAGTGTCTGACTGCTCTCCTTGATCTCAGCTTCACAGATAAGCAAGCTATGTCAGCTTTGCTTTCCTTTTCTTTTAGCTTGGTACTCTGCTTGTCTTCTAAATCTCAAGAGACCAGAACTGTTCACCGGTGAGCTCTCTGAGAGTCTCTTCCCATGCATCATATGCTGCATTCTTTGTTCCATGCTTTTCCAAACAAATTTGGGTGTAATCTGAGGAATTTCCATCACCAACTGCTTACAGTGTATTCTGTTTTCTTCCAGTAGATGTGAATAACAGTGATGAAAAACTGTCTAGAACGAAAAGGACAGTGCACCAGCTTGCATAGCTTGAGATGTCTGGCTGAAAAAGCCCAGACAGTCATTCTGATTTCACAGGGCTTTGAAGAGAAAAGGGATGTGTGGTGGGGGAAATCCATAGAAGGAGATCCTAAACCCATAATCAAATGCAAGTAGCCTATAAACAGTGACTCCAGCATGGCTGAGGGCCTGAATTAAGAAAGTATGGCTGTTGGCTTTCTTTATTCATCCTTAGTTATCTGATTTTGACTGCCTTTGTAGGCTACTGGGCCAGGAAAATCCACTGGGTTGTCCTGATACATCCATTCCTATCAGTAGTCTCTGCACAAACCCACCTCTGAATTCTATCAGCCAACTGTGCTACCAAAGTAGAGAAGTTGCAAATATTAATGGATAGAAGAAAAATAAGAGGCTAGCAAGTCTTCTTCTGTATCCTTCCTTAAGTGCTTGTGATATTGCTATTAGCTAGAAAACTGCCTGCCTGCAATGTCAACCATCCATATGTCGGTAGAACACACGTTTCGAGGCATGAGCTTGGGTTATGGCTCTGAAATCTTTCTTAGCATGACCTTCCTCTCTCCTCAGATTTATAGATTAGAGCTCTGGTGAAGGCAGCGTGGTTGCAATGCTAAAGACTCTTGAAAAGCTTTTAGCAGCTTGAATTCTACAGCCAATTTATTGCTGAGTAAAGCCCTGAGTTAGTAACAAAGAAAAAAAAATTTAATGGTTGATTGACTGAGCATATTGGGCTGTACAAGTGACTTAATTTTCATCACAGTTCACTAATGACAAAATTGTATGTTAGAGGTACAAACA